>NW_027286315.1:598074-941148 GCF_022747635.1 Hetaerina americana
TGTTCACAGCTCCTCCAGGTTGTATCCATAGAAGCGATCGCACATGCTATAGCAAACGAGATAAACAAGGTGGTGTGTTTCAGGAAGGGCATATTCTATTCAAACACGCTTTCATCGTATTGTTTGCGAACTCAGCAGTAATGCGAATCGCGTCACCACCGGTTGGGGGAACGCTGAAGAACAATGTTTAATTCTCCCTTAATTATGACGTCACGTGACGACAGCAGTCACGTTAAGAATCTTATGGAAATGTTCGTAACCGTTTTACCATATTGTAAGGAATGGAAAATTAGGAACATTTTGGTGGACGAAAACCAATATTGTGGTTTAATCTTACGGATTTGCCCAAAAAGCTTAGGAAGAAGTTAAAATGGGCTTAGGTTTGGGGGAAAAAAAATATGGATGGTCACTAGTCAATTAACTATCGCCGCATGAGGGAAAGGGGTAAATTGTTCCCAAAGGATCTGTACCGGATGATCCTCATCTCCTTCAAATCTGAGTCCACACTCGCCAACCAATGTCCGAGCGGTTCACGTCCTCCAATCTCCTTCGATATTGACCACCTCCCACCCACACAACCCTTTCAATGCCCCCCTTGGCCCCAGATTCGATTAAGCCTCCCTCCGCCAACCACCCGTTGGTGGATTCCGAGGTGTCCCCTAACAGTATTGCACCCCGCAAAACCCTTCCAAAAATTCGCCCATCCATCCCCACTCCTCCTACCCCCGAACCTTCCCCCATTTTGACTCCATTTACTCCCTTGCGGTCTCCTCCCGTGGCCATATATATATATATATATATATATATATATATATATATATATATATATATATATATATATATATATATATATATATCTATTGCTATTCCCTATACGATATATGCACGACATATATTTCCGTAAGATTCTCAGCATAAATGCCGTCAAATACCATTTTCATTATTAATACAAGCTTTCTTATGCTTAAAACCGCAATAAATTTTTGAAATTAAAACTAGAGATCATGTCCGAATTTAGATGTAAATGCTGTAACAACATAATTAGTAGTAGTAGTGTTTTGGGGAGACAACCAACAGCTGAGGTCATCTGCGCCATTAGGGATGGACAGGAGAGGATGAAGGGTGCAGAGAAACCCGGCGTCGGCATTAGTCTAGTTCGCCAAGGGGCGCCGAGGGGCCTGAGCTTAACGTTTCATCCGACGGGCGTCGTACTCACTCAAAAAACCCTCCTTAAAGCACCTCAATTACGTGTCGGGATACCAATGAAAAATATTTGCCGTCTCCAGGATTCGAACCCAGGCACTCTCAGTGGGAAGGCTCTACATTACCGCACCATCCCGATCCCCAATATTACCACTAAATGGCTAGAAAATCCAGTAATTAAATGGTCGGAAGGTGTGTATATCGAAGTGAATTCGTAGCCGGAATGGCCTGTAACCAAAAATGACATATGTCACTTACATCCAACATTGCATATATTTGATTCAATTATTTAGGGCGCAGATTTTAAAAATAAATTTTAAAAACATTTATAATGTCATTATCCCTGGCTGTTGAAATGTCCAGTGCGTTAGAATACTGGCTGTCTTAGATTGAGGCTGGCAGGTTATCTAAACTAATTTAATAAAAAAATGTTTCCCAATATCTTCAAAGATGTGGCATTTTCATTTTCCGTTCAGTATTATTTTCCAAAGATTATTAAATCCGCCCGATGTTATAACCTTTGCTTTATACAAAAACTCTTTTTAACCAGCAGGCGCCAAACCCATCGGTAAATTTCCCAGCTCGGTAAATGCATCGTATTTATTACGATTTGTGTATCATTTGAAGATTAGGTAGATGGCTGATGACGTACAAAATATTCAATTCACCCATAGTAAATAAAAATGAAAGACTATTAGACATTGTGTGTTGTTAACGATACTTACAAAGCTATTTTTATCTGGGCACTGATCAGAATATTTGATTGTATTCATTAAAAATATATTTTCACAAATGTTCAAAACAACTGAGTTATTGGTTCTATCTTATGAGTTTTTAAACGCTTACTTTTTACAATCTCCGAAACGATTTTTGTCTCCTCTTAACGAACTAATAAAGTGAACCGAGGAAAAATGTGACCCAAGTGAAAAGCTAACCAAAAGAAGTTAAATTTTAATAATTAGGTATAACATCAGTATTTTTTTAATGTTCATTCTCTTTATTAAGTTTTTGCCACAAAATTGGAATGTTACGGAGATCCTTTCTGTGGTAGACCGGCCTCTGTAATATCATAATTGCCTATCTTTTTCGAGAATTCATATGCACGCCGCCATTGAAAGAGCATCTTCCAACAGTTTCATTCGGTGAAATTCAAATAATGTCCACCTCAAAAACCACAGGTTGTTTAAACCCAGTTTTTCATTTTTTCCAATTTACTTGGATCTCAGAATACGGTTATCATGGAATTTTCCAGATTTCATCAAACATGTATTTGTCCCAATTTCTAATCTTTTAGAGTCTTTTTGCTATTTTGAGCCAAGCATCCCACGAATTTCGTTTAACGTAGTCGAAAGTAATTTACGCTAGCTACGCTTTCTTTTCATCTGCTTTACTCGCGGGGACAACGACCATTACACCGAATCGGTAAGGAATTCTGCGTTTTGAACTTTGCATTAAGGAACAATTTTCTTAAGCTTTCAGCCAAGTGAACCCTCTTTCCAAGAGTTAACTCTCGCATTATTCGGCCTTCATGAAATGCCAGCATCATCTTTTTGAGTCAATTGATATTGCGGCTGGGATGGTCTTTGGAGGGCCAAATTCTTTGAAAAAACGTTTATCTGATCAAGTATTGTTTTAGTTAACAAGGGTTTTACAAAGTCGACATTGTATGTTATGCATTATTATTCCATAAAATCAAAATGATTAATGGTTTTCCAATGGTGATTAATTATTGTGTTTGCAAAATTTACCCACGAAATAATATATAATGATCAAGCATTGTGTAATAAGCTGACTCACTGGTAGGTTCTTTAGCCCTGCTTATTACTCAAGTCTCGTGTTAAAGCAGGAATTGATCCCCTTTCATTGAGCTAAGATTAATATTTGACGTCTCTGAGCCTATATAAGCCCGCATCGTGAAGTTCATGTGAACAAACAGAAAATCCCTATACGGGGCCTATTTCCAAGGAAACCACAGGCAAAGATAATCTTCCCCAATTAAAATTTTTGATTTTCTGTGTAGCACTTTACTTGTAATTTCTTTAGCAAAGAAAATGATAAAAGTAATTTCATTCGTTCCGGTGAGTTTTAAAATTTTCACAACATTTGGCGTTCCTATATTAAGTATTTAAGATTGTGAAGCGAGAAATTAACTTCAAACAGAAAACCATTCTTCGGTAAAATTCGCAGCTCTGAAAGTGAATCGTATTTCATGTGATTTTTTTACCTTTTGAAGAAAGTTAGGGATAAAGTACGCGCATTCAATTAAGATAAATAAATACAAATGAAAAAACATGATAAATTTTTGTAGGCCTTTAGCATAACTTATTAGTCTATTTATATCTGGGCATTTACATACGTAGAATACTTTATTAGATAGTATTGGAAAAATATTTTCGTAAACGTTGGAAAAAACGTAGTACCAAGTTCTATGTTATTTTTTCCTTAAAGTAAACTGAAATTAAACCATAGTATTTTATTTCAAAGCGTATAGAATTTTAATTACATAGGTATTCATACTGAGACGACTGGTTATAATTATATAGATGATTAATTGGATGTAGAATGCATAGGTAAATGACGACCCTTTTATCAAGAAATTGGTAAGGGAGGTTGGCGTTGGAAATGTTGAAATGGCCAAATACTTGCTTATAACGCAGGTAACCTCTCTTGCTAAAATACTTACAGGTTTTATTAAAATAGCCCTATTAATACCGCATTATTATATCAGTTTTTTCGAAAATTGTCACTGGCTTCATATGATTCCGAGAAATCTTAAACAACTTACCTAGATTTAACACGAAAACGTAACTTTTCTCTGCAATAACGGAATGAATGTTCTCTAAGAATTTAAAAAAGAATATTTTTTTCAGTTTTATCAGTGGTTGCGTTATACTCGTAAAATAACTGATTTATACATGAGACAACATTAAAGAGTTTTGTAAATTATTAAATTGGGATTTTCTAGCGTTATAATTGGAGGCGACACTACAAAAAACGTTATAACAATTTCAGATATAAAATTGCCATTAAATGTTTTTGGCCAGTTTCAAAACTTGGCCAAAAATTCTTCATCATATTATTTTAAGCAATTCCTAATGTGATTTTTTGAGAAAATCAAAAGATACGCGTATCAAAACTATGCATGTAATATTTTTGACTTGTCATTATTCTAAAAATACATCACTTTCAAAAAGTAAAAATCATTCCCCTTGATGGCGATTAACCGAGACCGGGTTTAATGCACAGCTTCTCCAAACTGATGATTACTTTACCATGTTCTTGTGTGACTATAACTTTTGGCGCATGAAGTCAATGCATTAAAATTATTTCAAAGGTCATTAAATTTGCTAACTATTAACGGACATATTACGAGAAAAATCGGTCATTTTTCCTTTGTTTTCAGTCTCATCACTAAATTTCATTATCCCAGTAAATATAAAATACCAAATATTTTATTACCTATATAAATCTAGTTAAAATCATTTTGTGCTTCGTAGTTTATTTATTGAGACTTATTTCGAAAGATGGCTGAAGAAACTTTCCCTCCTGATGATGACGTTCAACGTCGAAACCTGGGTCGTGTGTTTTTAAATAAAGTGTGTGGAATTACAAAGTCAATTATTTCATTACATTTCAAACTTTCCCTCGTTTCCTGTTTTCAATGGATTTTGGGGAAATGTGTTGAAGGATAATGAAAATATAGATCTGAATGAAAAATCCGTTGATTTTAATTTTCAGAGAAATCTTATACATATGAGAACCATTTACCAAGGATTAAAAATGTAACAAAATTAATTCTACTTTTAGAATTTATTTTTTCGTCGGATAATGAAATTTTATGTTATTATTATTTTACATAATTGAAATTTTTCATTGATTAAATAAAATATGTGGTAAATATTGAATCTAAATTAAATTCATGTCCAGCTAACGCCTAAGTAAAACATTATTTATTATTATTCGTGGATTAAGGATAAAGGAGTGTCATTAAAAATACTTTATATATTTTGATATAACACCGTAGCGTTCTTTGTTATTTTTTCCCCTTACTTTTCAACAAATCTCAGTAGAGTTGCGGTAGTTTTGATGAAATGTGTACATCTATCGGCTCAGAAATTCAAGTTATTGAGACTTCATCAATCATTTACTCTTTTTCCTTATGCACTAGGAAGCCTTTCATAGGTAAAAATGAAATAAAATTGACACCTTTAACGAAAACACCTACTTGAGGTGCTTTGTGGAGGGCACTTTGAGTGAGTACGCCGTCCGTCGGATGGGACGTTAAACTGCGGACCCCTTGGCGCCTTTCGTAAAGAGTAGGCTAATGCCGACGCCGGGTTTCTCTCCACCCTTCATCCTTTCCTGTCCATCCCCTATGGCGCAAATGACCTTAGCTGTCGGTCGCCTCCCCTCAAAACTACTACTACTACTACGAAAACACCTACTCTTATAAATTAAATTGAAACGAATGAAACGTTTACAGTTTTGATCAATGGGTTCAGTTTTATCGTCAAGTGACCATTAAAATACTAAACAACAAGCGATTAAATCGTACTACAAATCGATACATTGAGATTTTTCTAGAATTATAAATGGGAACTGAGACTAAAGGAAATTTCATTATAATATGAGATGAATGCAGAAAATATTCCTTGAAAATCTTAACAATTGCACGACAGAATCTATTTCTTTTTTTTCAAATATGAGGGATTAATAGGGCAGGGAAATATTTTCATGAGGAGAAGCCATTTAAATGAGGTCTATAAAGGTAGATAATCAGCAGAAACTAAGATTTCAAAAAATGTAACCATGTAACCCATTACATATTTAATTATATCTTAGAGCAACTTAGAGTAACCGGGTTCAACACACGATATGCATACAATTTTCCTTCTCCTTCCTCTTGGATGTACAAAGACTACATAATGATCAATTTATTTCCCTATCTTAGTAAAAAACAGCCTGACATCTGACATTAAAATAAATCCTTCTTCATCTCCGTATGCCTCCTTCCTCTCTTCGTTCCGTCCAACAAATGCTCTGCATCCATATCTATTTCCTTTCGATTTCTCCGAAAGAATATTTCTCCTTCCCCACCATACCTATTACTTCCTTGTTTGTTACCCATCTTGTCCACATCACCTTTCCCATTCTTCTCCACACCCACATTCCAGAAGTCTTCAGACTATGCCTATCGTTTTATTTCAACGACCAGGTTTCCACGCCGTACATTAACTCACCTTATATCAAATTTTCAACGAGTCATTTCTTAGCCCTCATGTTATCAATTCCTTTCTCATCGTGAAAATTCTTTGAGTAACGCAATGCTTTTCTCGTGCCCCTACTGCTATCCTCATCCCCGATCCTCATGCTCTAGTTTTTGCTTTATTATTTCAACGTTTTCTATAGCCTTACCCTTACGGAAAAAATCT
Organism: Hetaerina americana; assembly: GCF_022747635.1. NCBI lineage: Eukaryota > Metazoa > Arthropoda > Insecta > Odonata > Calopterygidae > Hetaerina > Hetaerina americana. Next base: position 604,710 of record NW_027286315.1, read on the forward strand.
TTTAATATTTGTTTTCTTTACGTTTACTCTCTTCCCTTACCTAATACACAGATTTTCTTATGTGTTCACCAGTGCTTGGCTGATTTGCTAACTAAATCTTGATAATCCGCCAAATAACTTAGTGAATCCCCTTGTCATTATAACACCTTAACAAAGGCACATAAAATTCATGAAAAATGTGAAATTCAACCGCAGAGACGAATGGATGCAAATTAATCAATTTAATTACTAGAGTACCCATTGACTGATAATAATGGTCCAAACTTTTATTCTTTCATGGAATTATTTCAGATTCTTTTTTAATTAAGTTATCTTACGACCTACGTATTTCTCCTTGTAATGATTTTTAATATACTATCTCTTTGAAAATATTGGTTTAGTTTGGTAGGACAAGGTTCCTCGTTGCTCTAATTTCAACAAATTTATTGAGAAAACTCCACTTTCAGTTATATCTAAAGACAAGCCATAGACTCTGTTGACGGTCATTGCAAAGGTTGGAATAACAAGGAGCTGTTTCCATTGTACAGCAAAGAGTAAAAGGAGTGTATGGATGAGATGGATGGACTGGAGATAGAAACTAATGTATGCTTGCTGTATGGAAGCGAGGGCTAATTGATGTTCCAGTTGATACATCGCATATATATTCAATACCTTCGAGTTCATTTGACTCTTGTTGCTTCTTTTCTCGTTCTTTCGTTCATGTCCCTATGGTAACTGCTTCTATAGATTTTGCTGTGACTATAGATGAATAGATGATAGCATTATGCGAGAAATTATTTTGACAATTGATTGGTGAAGTTTAGTAATGATTTCAAAATATGACCGTTACGTGCGACAATGTCTTCATTAAGTCTTCATGAAATGTGCATCTATGGGGTAAGCAGAATGCGATTATTCTAGTCAGCATTTGTTGTTCCTGAAATTTTAGCCTGTGGAATTAGTATTTTGTTTACTTTATATGAAATTAAAATGAAAAACTTTTAAACAAGATCTTATTGTAATACATAGAGTGGTTAAATGGAATTGTAAAAAAAATATTTAATCGAGCCAAAGTTGTCACACCCAAGTCTGAGATAGTGTTAATAATTATTATCATTGACATCGATTAATTACAGCATCAAACGTACTCCAAAAGCATCAAATTATCTATTTTTCAACACATTCTTGAAAATACCACAACCTTTCCTACGAAAACAGGGCTAAAAATAACCAGCCTGTCTGTAAATAGTTGTTCCATGTGTAAGGATAAGAGTAAGATATCGAAAATAATCGATTTTTTGTCGAAATATTTATCGCACTTTCGTGGCTGAGATTCTCATATTTTCTGCAGGAATGAATAAAATTGCCAATGTGTCTACGAAACGTTGAGGGAGGAACAAATGCCTTGGTTTTAAAAATCCTGAGGTTTTTTGTGGAGTGTGCATTGTGTTTAGCCACCGCGCACATTTATGGTTTCCGGTGTACCAGTGAAACATGGTGATGGGGTCGCCGAGACAGAAGGAGAGGAGAGGCTAGCAAGGAGGGCGACGAGGATTATACTGGCACATGGATAGGGGACGTGAGCCGCGTCTCGTACCTTTATGTAACAGAGCCACCACCGCCGTCGTCTGCTCTCGGCAAATCCTACTTATCCAGTTCCGACGGATGCTCTCTCCGGCCCTGTTTCCATCTCGTCAAAATTTCCAAACCCTCGAAACCACCCCCGTTTGCGGCGGCGTGTGCTCGCTGATTCCGTCTCTCACCCTTGCTCCTCCCCCCAAAAGCACCACGTAACTGTCGTGCCAATCACCGCACAAAATCCTTCCATCCCCCCCACCTCGGAATATCTTTCGCAAATCCCTCCCCAAACTCCTTTTCGCCCTCAACTCACCCCTCCCCCTCCACCTTCCCCCAACCTCATCCCACGCAAATCACACTCAAATCACAGTCAAAGGCGCACGGGCACCGTCCCGTTCTCTCCCTCCATCCCCCACTCCTCCGTTCGATCCCAACCCCCGATCACCAAACCTCCAAACGCTTACGTCTCTCAATGACTTCAATCAAAAACTCATCTCGAAATCACTAACAGGTGAGCGCTTATGAAGTCCTCCCCCCTACCAAATCACACACACACACAAATCGAGCAAAATCACGCCCGTGACAGCATCACGGTTCTTTCCCCCTTCGTGCGCCACACTCTCTTTCATTTCACAGTAATTAAATTCCTTTTGCTTCTCCACCTCTCCACCCCAATCCCATTCCCTTCTCCCCTCACCCTCCCCTCCCCCATCACTCAACCCCCAGTGTCCCACTCTCAGTTCGAATTTCCGGACGAAAGCCTGTACATATTCAACCGCGTCCGTTTTGAATTAGGGACAGCGGGAATACGAGTTTTCACATTTGTTTTAAATAGCTCCTGGTTTTGTCGTCATTTCCGCTCAATTGCTCCAAACGAGCACTGCTCACACTCCGAGACTTTAAGCAAATATGGTCCTCCGGATGGATGAAAAATACTACAATTCAGTTCTATTCTGCCATTACTGAAGCATTATGGCCACTAATTATACTACTATGTGACTAAATGAGGATGATATGGTCGCGCCACGTGTAAATATATATTCATTATTCATGTGACTATCATGTTTTCATTCCGAATTGGAAATTGAGTGTTTTTAAAGAGCGATTCTCACTCAAATAGCTGCTATCAAAATGTGTAATGCCTACTTGTTTATATTATATATGTTCAAGCGTGGAATATTTGAAATTTAAGAGCCATTAACCTTCCATTCCAGGCCGTTAAATGGGAACCATTTATTACGTATTTATCTTCATTGAAACACCAATGGTAGATACGACAAATTGCGTATAAAACATCAATGGATATTTATGTAGGAATTAAATAAATCTGTTTCTAAAGTTGTGGTGCTAGTTGCAAAAGGATATGTAAACGTTTTGATTACTTCGTTGGCCACATTTATTGGTTTATTGAGCATTTAAACCTTTAATCATGACCATAATCCGATTGTTTGTTGAGGTCTGCGGGGTAAGAATCGGCTGAATTTGTGTTTCTCGCTATTTTATTTGGTCAATTATTTAAGCCATTAAAACCAGTATATTTATCAGCATAAGCTCCTCTTGTTTGAATATGTTTCATTGAAATTCTCTCTGGTAAGCTCTAAGGTCACTAGTCTGATAGATACCTATTTGAATTATTCAGTTAAATACTTTACTAAATATTTCATTGAGTCCCCTTTAATACAGGGTTCGTCCGGAAAATAAGTGTACTGAGCTCAGGAAAAAAAAATTATTACACTTTTACATATCTTAAGCTAATATTCCTCAAAATAGGACCCTTGTGAGTCGATACACTTGTTCCAGCGGCGTTCCCATTCCTGGAACGCTCCCGCGAAGGCATCATCGGGAACCTCTCGAAGACACGTCGTCACGGCCTCTTTGACGGCGTCCAAAGTCCCGTATCGCGTTCCTTTCAAACTCCTCTTTATCTTCGGGAACGGAAAGAAGTCCGGTGGTGCCAAGTCCGGGCTGTAGGGCGGGTGCGGCAGCGTTGCCACGCCGTGCTTGGCCAAGAAGTCCGACACGACAAGCGCGGTGTGAGACGGCGCATTGTCGTGATGCAGCCGCCAGATGTTTTTGATCGCTGGCCGATCCCTAATAATCTCGTGCACTATTGTTTTTGGCATATTACACTGCTCTGCTATCATCCGAACACTAAGATGACGATCAGAGTTCAGTACATCGCGAACTTTTCGCACATTTTCGTCGGTGAGTGTCGTTGATGGGCGTCCAGGCCGTGGTTCGTCGTCGACCTCTTGTCTGCCCTCCACGAACATCTTGTGCCACCGAGAGATCATGTTTATGGACATGGCTGACTCCCCGTAAGCCTGGTTAATCATACCGACAGTTTCGGTAGACGATTTCCCAAGCTTTACCGCAAATTTGATGGAATAACGCTGCTCCAAAAACTTCGGCATCGCGTTCCGTGACGTGGGTCGAGCGTGGAGGTTCGCGTTAACCGAGCTCCTCACTACACCACAGCTCAGAGCCGACTGCCTTTTTCAGCGTCGCTTGCCAAAATACCCCCCTCCAATCGCAGCCCGTCAGAGCGTTGCTGGGCGCGTCTGGAGCGGCGGGAAAAAATCAGTACACTTATTTTCCGGACGAACCCTGTATCCCTAGATTAATATTATTATCCATGCTATTTTCAGAATAACGTAATTATTTTTTAGTAAAAGCTTTAGGAATCTTTTTTTTTGCTTTAATTAGTAATTTTTCAGGTTTTACATTTAAAAAGACAAATTTATCCCACAAATCGACAATTCACATACTTAAAGTATTCCATTGAAAGATTTGAACTTTTGACTGAATTGAAACCATTTTTACAACTTCATCTGCTATATACGTTTTTATTTTAAGAGCATAATTTATGAGATGCATTGAATAATGCTCTTCCTCATTTATGACATCATTCCCATCGATTTTGCAAATATGTCGTTCTCCTCAGTTTTCTTTAATTCTAACACAACCTCTTTGTTCCAGTAATCCTGATTTTAATGAACCTCGGATTAACTTTGAACAAAAAGAGAAACAAATAACCCTAGGCATAATGAGGAAGGAGAAAAAATTTTGTAAGAAACCCAAATGTCACAGGGAAGGTGGATGTAGAGCATTATAATAATGGATGGAATGTCGAAGATTATGATAATATAGTATTAGGAAATGTAAGGCATGCAAGGTAGGGGCAGAAAAAGGATTAAAATGCTGTAAATGAATAAACGGGGGTAGAAATATAAAATTGAAAAACAGTGTATTGTAGTATGAAGTGTCAGGGTGCTCCTTGTCAAAGGCGAGGTTAGGGTGTTAATTTTTTGTTCATCCAAAGCCTACTTTAAATTATAGACTACCAAATGATCACCATCTAATTCAAACCAATGTTTTCATTTATAATTTTTAGAAGAGGAGCGTGCCAATTACCTCGGCACAATTATTTAGGTCAGGCGGTGCTGTGTGACCACCGTATGAAATCGAGCATCCTAAGAAAAAAGATAGAACCGTGCGTGAGGGGAATAATACGGTAGGAAATATATTATACAAAAGAGCGCAAATCAACAATTTCCTAGATATGATGACACCGAACAAATTTGATTCGATTACAGGTAAATCGAATATAGTATATTTGAATTTTTTCAAATTTTTTATGTCAGTTTGAGCAACTTACCCTGCATCTGTGAGTAGATTTCCGATTGACAAGTATGTCAATCTATTCGTTAATTAATATGCATTGAAGACACCAATGGTCCGACTCTCAAGTAAATTTTCATTTTTTTAGACCGGCATTATTCACGAATTGATTGATATTACTGTCAATTTATTTGAGAAAACAACTGAAGAGAGGTTCTGAATCCTAATCCTGAAAAAATAAAAACTTTTCCTACAGGGAATCAAACATTATCACCTAACAGTCTATCGACATTTTGTTCTGATGAATTTGTTGGAAAATGCACGGTTATTTATAAAGTTAAAACTTCGCATCCTGTCAATATTTCTTTGTTGCATTGAAATTTTGTTTATATTTTAATTTACCACAAAGTTGAAGATACATGATGCGAATGGATATACCATGTAAATGTATGTAGCAAAATATTTAGGTTGATCCATTTGGTTGGACAATGGCTCATCTGGGAATGCATTCGACAACTTCAGATTCAAAGTTACGTCTTTGAACCCAAAACTTGGAATTCAACGCTAAAAACTGCTGTCCAGATAAATGGAACATAAGAAAGTGAGAGTGAGAAAGTTGCCCGAGTCTCTTGTTATTGATTTAATGTAACATTTTTCAGGGTGTAGAATTCCTTAGTCATAAATGAACTTATTAAAATATAAATAAAAAAACCTTAAGTTTAGTGCCTCCACATAGAAAGTCATTAGTTTGAAGAGTTCCTGATGAAATTAGAATTAAATACGCATTACTTTTCTGTATGGATGCAGAATAATGTTTTTTCACATCATGTAAGGAAATTCCATTTCGTTTAAAAGGGTATTAGTCCTGTTTGAAGAATAGCAGCGTGATTAATAAGGAATAAAATTATATCATTTTTGTTACAAACATAACACATGAAAACAAGTATAATTGTTCCGTCTCATCAACGGTGTAGAAGAGGCAAAACTGAAGCTCTTTTCTTGCATAGGGAGTCAAAATGAGAAGTATACCTTTAGTATCGTTCAGTGTTAAGAATTGATTATAAGTAATTGATATTTAATAAAATTTCGATTAATAAATTAATTAGATGTCCAATATACTTTTAACTCTCAAAAAATTATGAGAAAAATATTAAATTTGCATGCCTGCGTTTAATTTCTATCCCTTTGAATAGAAATTCTAAATCTTGAACAATCTCATGATAACCTATCATTATTTTCGGATTCATAACACAAGTTTTTTGTCCAAATCAAAATTCTGCTGCCAGCGTGGCTATCTTCAAGAAATCATGAATGGTTTTTGAATTATTTTGTATACGTAGAGGAGGCCTCTTAACCCACGAAATTTCCTTGAAAATAATTATACCAAAACTGTTCCGTCTAACGTCCCTTATTGAGATGTCCTAACGTCACAACTTGGGAGGATGGAAGGATTGAGGGAAAATAAAATTAAAGAAATATAAACCTCCGGGATCTCAGGAATCTGGGCCGCAACTCAGTGGGGAGATGGGAACCTACTTCCAACCGCTCTATCCTCACTCTCCTCTCCCGATCTCCGTCTCTTTCCTCTCTTCTTCGCTCTCCAAATAAGCGGCTAGATCTCTGTCCTCCACATTTCACTCACCCTCTTCTTCTCCACCTCTTTCTCTTTTCCTTTCATAGCGGCGTCCGCGCCGGGTACCCACTTCCCCACGGCAATCCTTTTCACATTCCGAATAAAAACAGTTCAGAGACATTCCCCAGACGACTTTGACGTGAGAGAGAGAAAGAGGGAATATACATAAGAGAGCTTTCTCGCTTATTCCTTCCATCTCTCTTTCAACCTCTCTCTGTCCACCATTCCTTTCCCTTTCATTTTTTTCCGCGTGTTTTCCACCCCCGCTAACCACTTTCCCTTCCCTTACTCCCTCCCTCTAGGCATGAAAAAAAAATCTCGCCACCCATTCACTCACCTTCCAACCCTTGCGGTCTTTTCATCCTACTCTCTAGATTCCTCCCCCCCCCCCCCCCGCACAGGATTCCTATTTAACTCCCGACCCTCAGGATCCCGTGCCCCCACAACAAACCTGTCCTTCATCCCCTCCACCCCAATTCCCTCATCCCCCCCCCAACTCCCTCCCCACCCGAGGCGCAAAGCTTTCCTTCTCCTTCCGCGCGGCGTTTCATTCCATTCCGTGGAAAGCCGCACTTCGCACTCACATACTTCGTCCTCATGTATCCATCCATCCGTTTCGTCTTTAGGTTCTGCGCCCTCCCTGTTTATAATACAGAATTCCTTCCACCACGTCCCGCAATACTTCTCTCCCTCATTCCATTCCACGCAAGGATTGGCTAGTTCTAAAAAAATACATGGGGTGGTTATTGAATTTTTTTCAAATATCTAGACCTCCCCGGTGAAATGTGTGGCTCTAGCTGCCGTCAAGAGTGGCGGTGAACCACGTTTATTCCAAATGGCAAACAAAGTTTCCCGAGTGAATCGCAGGGTTTAGTGATATTTCGCCAGATCTGGGCATGAATGGAATGGAATGGAACGGTAAATGTAATCAAGAGTAGGTGAAGTAGTTTTTTAAATAATAATACCATTACGTACGCGTTCGTAATTCACTAACAGTAACAATTTTGTTTCCAAATCGTCTAATGAATATTATAGTTTCCAAAGTTGGCGCAAAGGTCTATGATATTTATATGAATCGCATCGTGGGACGTTTCAACAAACCCGAATATATATTCACTATTTAGTCGAAATGATTTCATCAGTTATTATAATGCCACTTTCTAAACACTTTAAATTAATTTGTAATCGTTCAATTTTTTCAAAGTTCAATTGCTTTTATATTCATCATAATAGTCTTCCGTGTTTACATCCCATTCGTAATGGCTAGTGTATTTGAGTCGTAAGGACATAATGCGTTTGAGAATAAATAGGAAAAAACAAGGTTTGAAACTTAGTGGAAAAACAACAACAATTATACGTAGGTCAATTTTCTCTTAATTAAGATTAACTATCATCAAAATAAAAATTTTTTAAATTTGAATTTATCCTGTTGAAGGTACATACTACCTTGATCAAAAATTTCCCGGAATTTATTCAGAAAATTAAAAATACAAGTTTATTCATCTAAATCTATATTGTCCCCTTCAAAGTAATCCCCATCGACTGCAACACACTTATGCCAGCGCTTGATCCAATCCTCGAAACATTTTTTATATTCGGTTTTCGGTATGTCCATCAGTGCTTCCTGCGATTTTTCCATTACTTCCTCTCGGCTGCTAAAACGCGTTCCCCGTAATGGTTTTTTAACTCGATTGAACAGAAAGAAGTCACAGGGAGCCAAATCAGGTGAATTCGGTGGCTGTTGGATGGTATTTGTTGCATTTTTCGTCAAAAAATGACGAATAATGATAGCACTGTGCGACGGTGCGTTATCATGGTGCAAAATCCACGATTTTCTGCCCACATTTCTGGTCTCTTTCGGCGAATTGCTTCACGCAAACGTCTCATAACGCCCAAATAATACTCTTTGTTTACTGTCTGGCCTTCTGGCAAAAATTCATGATGCACTACACCGTTGTAATCCATGAAAACCGTCAGCATTGCCTTCTTTTTTGACTGAAAACGACGTGGTTTTTTTGGTCTCGGCTCATTTGGTGAACGCCATTCACTTGCCTGATGTCTGGATTGCGTGTCGTACTCATAAACCCACGTCTCGTCTCCAGTAATGATCCTTTTGATGAATGTGGGATCGGATTCAGCCTCGCAAATCATGTCTTTTGCGACGTCAACACGGTCTCTTTTTTGCATGAAATTGAGGTCTTTCGGCACCAACTTTGCTGCTACACGACGGAAACCCAAATCATTAACCACAATGTCTTGGGCGGATCCATAGGCAATGTTCAAGTCCTCCGCTATTTCTCTGATGGTTAATTTGCGGTTATTGACCAACATTTCTTTTACTTTATCAATTTTTTCACCGACTTTCGATGTCGATGGTCTGCCACTGCGTTCATCATCTTCGATTGACTCACGACCACTTCTGAACCGCTCGTGCCACTGGTAAACGACCGTTTTTTTTTAGAGAATCGTTGCCGAAACACTTTTCCAACATTTCCAACGTCCGTGCGCCACTAAATCCGTTTTTTACGCAAAATTTAATACAAGTTCGTTGTTGCAAATTTAAATCCATTTCTGCAATTGTAAAAAATCGCCAACACACACAGAGATAGATGTACTCTTGGCAACGTAACTTTTGCAAATGTCAAGTTATGACACTAAGATTTAAAGGGAATATCAACAACAGATGTACCAATTTAACAAAAAAAACAGAACTCAAATCGGAACGATGGGAGCGCCACACGGTGGTTATTCCGGGAACTTTTTGATCAAGGTAGTATCTATACGCCACTATTTAATATGCATATTTGCAATTTTCCATAAAATCTGACCGCGTTAAAACGAAATGAAACAATGATAAAAGGCTTGTTATCTCAGGCGTTACTTCATGGAATTTACATCACGTTTTTAAATGACTTGACATTATTGACTTTATAATTACACACACTTTATTTATAGCAGTACAAAACTACTACAAAATTAAGTGTGTGGAATTAGAAAATAATAATTTCATTTCATGTCAAAAAATAAAAAACGGTATTAGTGATTGAAAGGCTCAGGGGTAATGAATATAAATGCCAATAATGGGTATAGAAAGGAGGATAAAGCTGAAGTGGCAGGAAGAGACTAGAAAAATTGGACGCCATGAAGGAAAGGGAAGAGTTAATTGTGAGGTGACGAAGAGAGCAACTGCGTAGGGAAAAGAGTATTTTTTCTTCAAAAGAGCTTCGAAAGCTTTTTACTAAATTAACAGTCAAAAGGTCCGTCTGAATATTTTCTCATACACGGTGAACGACCTGCAAAGGAAACTACTAATCCTCTAATTACTTTGTGCAATTTATATTTTGACACATCACAGATTTACCAGTTTAAAATTCCCTATGTTCATATTGCGTTTTTGGTACTTTCCCACACGTAACGGGACCGTTCGTGGAACTTCCTCCTCTCGCTTTTGGATCCGAACCACACTCTTCCGACTTCCAAAATCCCCTACACCCCATCGCCACTTAAATCACAGGCGAGGGGTGTATATGTATGCCCGCGACGCTGAGCGCGTGCATCAAACGGCCGTGGAGGCGTTTGCCGACCCTTTTACTGTCCATTTTCCCAAAGTCCTTGTTACCAGACCAGTCTCCGCACCGCAGCAGTGGCTATGCCCGAGGGAAAACCACATCAGCATGGCGTTTCACCTTCCGAGCTTTAAACTTCAGCGCCGGCGCTTCTCTCCTCCCCTCACTTTCGTGGCTAACTCAAATCTCTACGTGGCATCTACCCCCGCTCTTCGCCCGTCAAAACCGGATTCCTCTCTGATCCTCGTATTCTGCTTAGTCTCGTGTCCCACTGCTGTCCCTCTCATCTGTTCCGCTTCACTCCGTTTCATGCTGGCTTCATCGTCGCTCTCTTCTCGATTGAAGCCACAATCAAGGTTAACTTTTTAAGGGATTTATTTGATTTTTGATAATTAATCAGTTTTTTGAGCATATTGGTTGCACGTTGTCAACTCACCTTTCATGCTGTTTCGGTGAGGGAAAACTCAGGAAGCGGGAGCATTTTTTATTTGCAAAATTTTTCATGGAGACCTTTGATTAAGTTATAAATGCCATGATTCCAAAGTGTTGTCATGTAGAACCGTTAACATTAAATCCGCAGATGTCGATGATCACAAATTCATTTATTTACACGAAATGTATGTGTAGACTAAATTAAATACCGAGGCGTTACCCTCACTCCCGATCTCTACTGGGTGAAACACACATGGGAAATACAGTATGGGGGCAAGCTAACATAAAATTAGGACTTATTAGAAGAGTACTTGGTAAATGTGATAAAAAGGTCAAAAGAAATGTTATTTGTCCCACGTTAGGCCTCATTAAAATATGCTGCAATAATATGGGATCCTCACGAAGTTGGATTAATTACCGAATTGAATGGTGTGGAGCGTAGAGGAGATTTGTAAAACGTTGTTATGATAAACTTAGTAGCGTATCCAAAATATTAGAGCAGCTAGGGTGGGAATCACTTACGGAGCGAAAGTACAAATTAAATCTCTTGCGTTATTGGGACGTCTCTTTAGCAGTGATGCTGAAACTGCATTCTTACCCCCATCGTACTACGGTAGGAGAGGTCATGGCAACAATAAATGATAGATATTTAGCATAGAACAGATAGGTTTAAGAGGAAATTTTTTCCACGAACGATAAGGGATCATAGTAAAATTTTTCGACCGCGTTAGGGTTATGTTCGGGTAAAATTATTCAACCCCTGCCACATAACCAGGTGGTTGCTTGCAGGTTTCATATGAAATTTAAAAAATAAAAAAAAATTACATCACAAGAACTGTTAGTATTTTTTCAGCAACAGCATTTGCGGGGGTGATTTAACTTGCATTTAAACTGAGCATTGAAAGTATTAAACTATTTTTGTGAACAAGCAAATAAGAAATATTTTAGACACGTTGAGAACTAAATCAAAACCGAGGAGCGATTGGTTTTTTTTAATTGAAATTTTAATTAAAATTTTTCTTTGACTAAAATTAATCTCACTCTTGAATGGACACAAGTGAATTTTATCCTCTGAGATTTTTTGCCGTTTATCTGTTTATTTTTAATTATACCGGGGTTAGATGCGCGCAAAAATATTCTTTAAGCCATTCATCTTGCCATTAATTAATTTCTACGCTATAATTTCCTAATTGTTGCATTCAGTTTTATTAAATTTGAACGAATTTTAAAAAAAGGATTTGTGCTTTTCATAACTCATTTGAAAGGAACAGCAATATTTGAGGAATACTTATTTTTAGCTCTAGCTAGAATTACTGTTAGGTTTCGCAAACATTTTAATTTTAATTTAGATATTTCCATATAGCGGGACTCGTTTAAAAATATTGCTGTTGCCCCCAGTAACGGACCGGAGAGGGATGGTGGTAGTTATGGATTCCCAAATCTCAGCGTGGGGATCGCTGGTTTTGATGTACTTAAAAATAAAAAATTATTGATGTACTCGACAACACTTTTGAATTTCTGTTCGTCCCCCGAGTATAAAAATATCTACTCCAGGGCACACTGCGGTTTGTAATTGATAATGGTCATTTGAAAATTCAACTCGACTATTTAAATTCTGCGTGGGAAAGAGTCAAGCAAACACTTCCTACTCATATGGCAATATATTTGTAAATGAATATTATTCATGCGCATGACACTAATTTTAAATAGCTCTTCATCTCCCAAGAGTAAAATTATTTTCTACAGGGTACAATGCGTTCTTTACTTGAGTGCAATGGTTTTGAAAGTCAAATGGCCTATTTCAATTCTGTGTGGGATAGAGTTTATCAAATAATTACTATCAATAAATTTGAAAATGAATATTATTTATATGCCCGGCACTCTTTTTAAATAGCTTTTTATTTCCCAAGAGTAAAATTATCTTCTATAAGGTACAGCACGTTCTTTAATTGATAGCTATGATTTTGACAGTCAACTGGTCTATTTCAATTCTGGGTGGGAAAGAGTTTATCAAATAATGACTATCAATAAATGTGAAAATGAATATTATTTTTTTGCCCGAGACTACTTTTTAATATCTTGTTGTCCCCTGAGTATCAAGTTATCTACTTCAGGGTACACTGTGTTCTTTAATTGAGTGCACTTGTTTTGTAATTCAACTAAATTAGTTGAATTCTATGTGGAAATAGTTTCTCAAATTATTGCTATTCGTGCATAAAAATTCTCTTAAATGAACAAGGATTAACCAATTAAAGTTGCGTTTTCACAGAATGGAATTTTTATGAACATCTTGTTTTACTACTATGCATCATAATTGTAGCCTCTTGTGAAAAAATTAACATTAATTATAATGGAATTCCACCAAGTATCGGCCTCTTCGATCTCTCAAAAAATTCTCTTAAAAGTTTATCACATCCGTCACTGGTAGCACCTTTACAATATCTTTACATATAAATGCTTAGAATGTAAACTTGAAGTGAACGTGATTCATGGTCGTGAAACAATGGATAAAGAAAAAGCCGAGGCCATCAATTTGTTGGCACTAGGTTTGTTTAAGGTGGATCGGTAAAAACAATGTGACAAGTCAGGAAAATGGAAAATACACGCTCGGTCACTTGGGTGTGTTGTTTGGGAAACAGTGATCCACTAGTACCTCAACTACACACAAACAATGCAAAAATAAACAAGAAAATAGACTTAAAACCACTCAATCACTAGGGTGTGTAAAGGAATAACATTAACTCTCGTGAATCTCATTCACACACACGCATAGGGCTTGCAAGATCCAATGCCAGAGACCAGTTGTACTCACACATGAATGAATATTATTAAAATTAAAAAATTAATTCACATTGTATGTACGGTATTTCATCACAATATCTTGTTCCTTTAAAGCCCCAAAAATTTCAGAGTTTAAGAGGACTCCTTAATAACTTAACTGGCTTAAGCACTCGGCCGGACATTCAGGGACCCGGGTTTGAATCCCGGTCAAGGTGAATGATATTTTTACTCTGAATTTTTTGCATTGGATGGTCCAAGTAATTGGGACGTTAGGAGAAGAATTGCGCTGGACAAAGAGGCTTTCACTAGGAGGAGGGAGTTGATGATTGGGACGTTGGCTAAGAATGTTAAGAAAAAACTCGTAAAAACTTTGATAGAGGAGCGTAGCTATGTACGGTGCGGAAACGTGGTCATTGAAGCAGGAGGATAGACGTAGATTGGAGTATTTTGAAATGTGGGTGTGGAGAAGAATGGAGAAGGTGAAATGGACAGAGAAGAAAACAAATGAGGAAGTACTTGGTATGGTGGGCGAAGAGAGGGGTTTGTTGGGAGAAATCCTATGGAGGCAGGAACAATGGATGAGAGGGGTATTGATCGGGAGTGGAACGTTAAAGACTGTATTAGAGGGGAGAATATTAGGCAAACGTGGAAATGGTAAGAGCAGGATAGGGATTTTGGACGGGAAGAAGGGAGGAGATGAAGTTGGACTAGTTGTAGAGTAGGATGTTGGGTTATATTTTGTTAGGAGAAACAAAATACTTATTTGGCATCCAATGCCTACCTTAACCAGTAGATTACCTAATAATAATAAGGCTCCGTTCTTATTGTTAAGTCCGGAGGTGTAACCAGTAGTAACCAGCTTCATCATTGGAGTTAGTGATCCAAAATGACTCGCGGCCAATGCTGTGAGTGGCCGTGTTTTTTTCTCGTTCAGGGGTGCGGTATACAGCTTATTAAAAAAACTGAGAAGTGGTCGTGAGAATATATTATGAAATGGTATTTGAAACCTCGTGATGGTATAGTATGTATACATGTATTACAGTTATATTTTTGCCTCCTTAACTTAAGTAATCTGATTGGAAAAGCTGATCTCCTAATTTGAGAAAATGTGCTGAGAGAAATGCTCTCTGATGACGGGCCGTATGTGCATGCTAAGAAAAAATTATAGGGGTTGATATTTTTTCTAGCTTTTCTGCATAATTGTATTTCATATCTAGGTATTTTGCCAGATTGTATCGTGGTATTGTTTCAAAATATATTGCGGTAATGCCGGTATGCGTAGGGCGATCATCTGTTTGTTTTACTTTTCAATCATTCTCAAAATTACCTATAGAATTATTGATTATTAGAGTGCAAAATATACTTTATTGAAAACATAAAAAATTGTATTCACTCTAGCACATTAATGGTGGCGTCGCAAGTCACGTAACTGATTCGTTTACAAGCTACTGCAGAATATGATCCCTTATTGGCCAAATAAAACTATTTCCTAATTTGGCACTCTAATATTTAACTTTCTCTTGGATCTTTCCTCGTGTACTATTAAACTATAGCACCTTTCGTTCCAATAAGATTTAAATATCTCCGATTTAATAGCTAAATTATACACTTAAAATTATGGCTTTGTCCATCATTACGAGCTTTCAAAAATACCTGACTATTTTAGTATACAAAAGATCTGTACAATTTCCAAAAAGTAGGAAATATAGTTTCTTATCTAATTAGTTGTGAAATTTTACGAAATTCTTTGGTTTAATAAAATATTAGGAGAAAATTTATGAAATTCCTTTTACTTTTTCTTAAAAAACTGAGCATGGAACTGGGAAAAGCTTTCCCGAGTCGGATGTTTTTCTATTGTATATTGTGGCGACGCGTGCCGATAGTAGAGGAGATTTCCTCGAGTGGCTATTTGTACTGCCTACATTCTATTAATTCAAAAATTCCTATTTCCTCTCCCATCATTTTAAGAAGTTCTTTGCTTTTCTTGGTATTAGTTTTACTTTTCCCATTCGTCTACAACTCCAAAACCTCCACTTTATGATTATCTTCCTGCCTTAGGAACAAAGTTTCCAACCCACCCAGAATTATGCCTTATATTAAATTCTTCACCAGTCTTTTCTAGAGATCATCTATGAACCCTGTCACCAACTCTCTCCTCTTTGTAAAATCAATTTTGCATAATAGATATTTTCATTTAATGCCCTGATTAACGTGCCATATTTCTTCTGGCACACTTCTAAAAAAGGCAAACTATTCTATATTAATGAGTGTAAGCAAACTTTGCCCAATATTTATGTGTACATTGGCTTTCCTATTTCTGATGACCGTCATTATTTTTGTTCTGTTTTCATTATTTCTTATGGTAAACTGATTCTGTAATGAGATCAGAAAACCTTCTCATTAATAATGATAATATAAAGACCTGACTGTAGGTTTCTTCTTTGAAAATTCGTTGAACTAAGCTTTTAACTTTAATAGGGAGTTCGCAATACACAGAGCTTTGAGATTTTGTTAAAATTGGAGGATGAAATCCCATTATTAAGTAATCTTGATTATTTTTACAATAAATTTTTCCGTAACGACCGGTATCACCGCATAGGCCACCAGGGGGTGGGGAGGGAACGAGTGGTGTATTGGTAGCGAGTCTGACTCCTGTGTTCCATGGGTCCTTAGGTCGATTCCTGGAGAAGAATTGTTTTTCAATTCTATTATTTTTGATATTTGCCTTCCTCTTTAACCTGTTTTCCTTATTTTTCCCTACAAATTTATAGCGGCTTGGACTAAAGCCAAAACTATTTATAGCCTCCTGGCTGGATATTAGATTCAGTAAAATTTGTTCCGTGGCTGTCCTACCTCCTTGTTTTTTGTCAAAGGCAATTCTTCAATAGGCAGTGCATCGAAAATTCATCGAAAGAAATGATAACTTAGTTTGTACCGAATGCCATAGTTTCATCCCTATTGAAAATATGTGAATGAAGTCAGTAGGATACTTTCCTCTTGGATTCCTGACTAAAGTCAATAATTTTGAGCCAAATGTAAAGGTGATAGGGGAAAAAAAATTTTCAAAATATTTCCCATTCATTTCTACCATTGTATTATAGGAAATTTGGAAATAAGTGTAATGCTCATGTAATGTGCTCCAACACTTGCAACATGAAATGTTTTTCCTCTCTTTTCTCAATTGATCACAAAAGGATTTTCCTAAAATTTCTCTCTCCCGTTCATTAGTTGCCATTTATTTCAAAGACCCTTGAATGAGGCACTCCTGGGTTTCATTCTCCAACCAGATTACATAAAGGCGCGTATCAATCAATCCTTCTTCTCTTTCACCCTGTCAATTTCTCCAATTAAACCCTCCTCTGGGCAGAATCGACACAGCTTCTCCCTCCCTTCTCCTAATCCTTTCCAGTCCCTCTTTTGCCCTTCTCTTTTCACTCCTCTCAATAGATCTTCTTGATGATCTTTTCCATTACAACTCCCCATGCCTCAGTTAAGATTCTCGTACCGCCCACCGACGGCGCCATTACCGCCAATCCCTATCACATTCAGCGCCAACCCTCGCCTTTTTTCCACCAACGGATTCACGGGGACTCTCCCCATTCCCTCCTAAGCTTACGATTCGCGGATTTTTTTTTAAAGATAAGGCGGACGAGTGGTCACTTCATTGGTGTTAAAGGGAGGTCATCTCGGGGCTTCTCTTTAGTCTTTGAACAAGACGGGAATCGAGATAGATATGATTCACGATTAGCGAGTGATAAACGGGCAGTCTAATTTAAAACCGATTTGGTACAAAATACCTCGCCACACGGTGAATCAATACCCGTGAAAATGGACGAAGTACGCCTCCCATAAATGGGCTTAAAGGCCTGAGTTGACCTTGCGGATCCTTTAAGTAATTAATAAAATTTGAATAAGCACGTCTGTTCTGAATCTAACTGTGATATTTTTTACTAATCAAAGTATTGCCATCATACAATTTTTCTCGTTTTTCCTTCTCAAATCTCATTAAAATTTTTGTTTTAATTTATTTTTTCCTTACTCATCTTCTATGAAATCGTAAATACGATCCAGTTGAATTAAAAGAGATAGAAGAGACGATAATTGCATATGCATTGGATTATAAAGAATTATTTTTCATCTACACAGTACCCCGCAAGATTACGCTAGGGCGTGTGGCGAGGGGTGTTAGGTTACCACCCGTAAACTAGAATAAAACCACTTGCAATTTTTATTAGTGCTTTCAAATTAACTCAAATTATACCTAATATAAAGAGTTATTATGTCTAAGTTAATGGTTATGCTTTAAATTTGTATAATTATATATCCCATTCCATTCAAAAAATTGCACTTGACAAGCTTTAAATCACAATAATAAATTCAAAAGTGGATTTGATAGGGCATACAGGCTCTAAGGCTCGGGTTCGAATACTAGCGAAACTTTTGGTCACATTCGCCTCAACTAATGCTAGCCCCTTAGGTGCCTTAAATTCACATATGATCAGGTTAATAAGGAGGACCAGCTCCTTGTGCCCTCTGCCTAATATGAATTCCTTTGAATGTCTGGCACCGGAGGCGTCACACAGCCTGGTGAAGCCGATTGTGACCAAAGGTTTCGCTAGTATTCGAACCCGAGTCTCTGAGTCTGTAGCCCAGCACTCATCTTACAGGACAACCACTCTAAAAAGCAATAATGATATCTTAGAATTATAATGTTAATATATATCAAATTATGTATGTAACCTTTGTACTAGTTGCAGTCAAATGAAAACCCGCTGCAACGTGATCGTGGAATAGTTTTGAATGACTGGGCTTGATAGATACTTAGGTAATTGATGAACAATCTCACACAATATACATAAGCGCAGCTCACTGTCTTTTAAATCACTCAATCAAACTAATGGTGAAGTTGATTGAAGGCACTAGGTTTAAGTACTGATCATTCATATTGATTTTATATTGAAACAGTTGGGTAAGGTAGAGCCCAATGGGTAGAGCGTTGGACTACTGACCGAAAGATCCGGGGTTGGTTCCCTGGGACATCTCTGGGCACCCTCAGTTTCACCAAAACTGTGAGATTTTTGGGGCACCAGATCTTCCTGAGAAACCAAAGGTGGCACAAGGAAAGCCATCCCCTCCTGCCTTCATGCGCGATTTTCACACGACGTTGAAATCAGTGCTATGTGAGCTCTGCCCTCACCTATCAATAAGAAATCCGCCTCAACCAACCTTCGCGTTGATTACTGTGGTTACTTAATGGGTTAATTAATCATTTTATGTATAGTTTCAGCCCAGCATTCTTGTATCCTATGATTCCCATCTTTAGCATCCTTCACAGGTGGGTTCCAAATATCAATAGTTTATTAAGGGTACTAATATTGGGCAGGTATTGTTGCTTGTGGGGTGGATGCAGCAGTGACTTTTGTACGTAATTAATTTGGCTTTTTTGCGTGGTTATGTTAAGCGTGTTAAATTATTTAGATTTATCTATTAAGATGACATTCCCATTCTGGTCAATGTACAGTGAAATATGCATAAACAAGGTCTGAAGATAGTTAATACGGAGAAAGTTTATCATTCTTGTTCGATTCGGTGGAAGGAAAAGAAATATTATTGGCCAAAAGCTACATCAATATCATTCAAGAATGATTTGATTGTTATCATAGTTTTTTCAAAAGGTAAGAGACCAGTAATAGAGGAACCAAAATGAATAAATTAGCAAGATGGAGTTCCTTGTTTCTATGGACCTATCTGAGCCTTGTAATGGAACAGGGTGTGAGGTTATGTTTTGATTGTAAAAGGATGAGGTCAGAGAGTTTCAGGAAGAGAGACCAAGTTGGGCTGGCATAAATGATGGTAGGACGGGTGATAGGAGACTGTTGAAGTGCTTTTTGAGCTCAAATATAGGGTTATTTGTCCGCGTATATTACTAAGAAAACAAGAGCTATGTGTGCTAATATAAATTCGCTAATTAAAATACTTGAGTACCCGGTAAACTTTAGTTTGAATCCTAGGGTTATCCTTAGAATTTTGATGTATGGCCGTGTTCGAATATTAAAAACAATAAACCGTTGCTAAGAGTGGGGAAGACACTTCGGTTCATGACTTTCTTATTGTACAAATAAATATATGACTTTTGCACTTTTTGAGAATTAACTTTAATTTTCTACTTGATTGTACGTTTGTTTACAGTTGAAGAGGAGGTTGTTTATTGGAATCGAAACAGGAAAAATCATTTTATGAGGTCAATCTATAGAGTCGGTATAGTACGGTGCACTAATGAACGCCAGCTTGGCTTGTGGGAATACTTGGGAGGAGAATTTTCTGTCTCAAATAAGGCATCTTGGAGAGAAGGAAAATAATTAGTGGTTATCAAGCGAAGAGACTGACAACTGAGGCAATTTAAGACCTTAGGTACGAGTACGACTTCATCATTTTGGGGAATTAGAATGTTAAGAGACTGGTGGAAAGATGAAGGTACTAAGGGGTCTCACAATGCAAAGTCCCATGCAAGGAGTAGCTTACTCAATGCACCCATCATGTTGCATCACAATTAAGGCTCGGAATGCCTGAAAAAAGTATCCTGCCACCAACGGAATTCAAAGCCACGCCTTTGGGTTGAGAAACCAAGCCACCGCACAAATCTTATTTATATTAAATCAATAGAAATTTTATGGGGACGAGTTTGAAAATAAAGCCATCGTGCCAGATATTATCAAAGGCTTTCTCACTGTCGAGAAAAGCGGCAGAAGTAAGATAGCGATTAGATGCGCCATTAAGGATATTTTCTATAAAAATGTCTACCTGATGAGAGGTTAAGCTTTAGAGGTGATATCAAAGTACTCTTGAAATTAGAAAGGTAATTACTGGGTATTAAGGCGCGTAAATATCGTTCTTGTGAATAAATTGCAGAGGGAGCTGGTAGTAACATGGGACGAAAGTTTAAATATTGTGTTCAGCCTCCTTTTGAACACCTAATTGGGAAGCAAGGTTATTTTCACGGTTCGTCAGATAATGGTAAAATAATTGGAGTAAGCCAAATTAAAGGATAAAGGAAGGTAAATGCATTAATAAGTAATAATTTTGATTGTTCAGAGGAGTATCATTGATTCATTTACATTCAGCACTGAAATATATACGCTCAGGGTAGAGTTACCCCCTTCTCTCTGTTCTAAGCATATACAAGTGTACTCGTATTCCAGTTCTGATAGCAAATTAAATTTGTCCTTAATGAAGAAGCAAGTTGGTGAAACGCGTTCTACCTCAAAATAAATTCTCTGGAAAAGTACGAGGGTCATCCGGAAAGTAGTACCCGTTCGTGCCGCATGAAGTGCTGACGACGCGAGTAGCCGCTGGACGAGGTCAGATAGCTTCAGTGGCTTGTCTGCCTTCTCTGAGCCAAGTTGCGTGACGCTAGCATTGCCTGTGTTGTTTCTGTGATTGTTTACAATGTTTAAAAAAATTGAGAACGCCGCCAGTTGTGAAGTGAGGGCAGTGATTAAATTCCTCAATGCAAGAAACGTTCGCCCATGTGATATTCATCGCCAATTAAAGGAGGTGTATGGAGACAATGTAATGGACGAGTCGTCTGTTCGGCGGTGGTGTCGCAACTTCAACATGGGGAGGGGGAACACACACGACGATGAGCGTTCGGAGAGACCGTCTGTCATTACAGACCAACTGGTGAGCTCAGTTGACGAATTCGTGAGGAACGATCGGCGCGTCACAATTGATGACATCTGTGAGCATTTTCCCAATGTTTCTCGAACAATTGTTCATGAAATTGTTAAACACCATCTGCATTATGCAAAAATTTGTGCAAGATGGGTCCCTCGCGTATCTCAATGAGCTGGCGGCGAAGGACTATGCAGCAGGAATACAGAAACTTGTCACACGTTATGACAAATGCCTTAATTTGCTTGGAGATTATGTTGAGAAGTAGTTTAAAGTATCCTCTTTCAAATAAATTTTTTTATGTTTGTTAATATTTACTTTTGTGTCTTTATTTCACGAACGGGTACTACTTTCCGGATGACCCTCGTACAAAATCTTTCAATATGAATAGTAAATACTTCCATGAAGGAAACCTGAAACCGTAGAGTATACATTCGTGTAATTGACGAATGAAATCCTTTCTTTCTCTGAATCAAGGATTCTTCCACTCGCAAAGCGCCCTGAAATCTAAATATCATCTATAAGTCTATATTTGGGTTACACTTTTCGTGTTTTTCTAATTTCAAATATTATTTTATGAATTGGGTACATTTAAATGTTCCAAAACGGAAAGAATATTTCAAGATTTGTTGCATCGTATTGAAACTCTTGAATTTAAACGTTTTATTTACTCCTGGGTATACTTAAAAATCTGTGGTTAGAGTTATTTCCTCGATCATAACAAACCAGGTCCGCTCCTTTGGATGCATTGAGGGTCATATGCTGACGTAAATATACGAAATTAAGAATATTTGGACTTACGAGTGTGTTAAATTATCCAGAATTCTTTCTATGCATTTCATTATCCAGATACACCACACCAAAGCGTTAAAAATTGCAGTGTTTAATTACATTAAAAATACAGGTGCCTTTAAGGTATTTGTGACCGTATGGCATTATAATTTTTTTAACCATTACACAAGAAACAGGAGTTTTATTGCTAATTGATACAAAGGTGCATCAATGAATTCCATGTCGATCTTTGAACTTGAAGTGCAAAATATATATGTTGGAAAATTCATGAAAAAGAGTGATGCCGTAGGAAAGAGGAAAAGATGGTCTAAGGGAAGGTGGAAGACGCTCTGAGGGAAAGAGGGTAGAGGAAAGAAAAAGCCCTTGATAGGAAGATATGGAGGATCAAATATGGGAGCGCTGTCCCCTTAGGCATGAGATAAGGCAGAAGAAGAAGATTGAAAATGTAACTGTGGTGGGGTAGTCTAGAGCGTTCGGATGCTCGGAAGGTGAACCTTCAGGTCATGTCTTTAGAGAACATCGTCCATCGGCTGACATTTGAACCGATGTTACGGCTTTAAATTTCGGCAATGCTTCTGAGCCAACCAAACATAGTGGATGTCAAACATCTTAAGTTTAATGATTGAGCTCAAACCAAACTTTGGGAAAATTATTCTGTGTGGAGGATTAAATACATCAAGTTTAAATAATCGATTGTTACTTGAAATTAAAGAAAGACAATTGATGATTATTTCAAGAGTATTTTAAGACGCTATTTGTAGCGGGAATTGTGAAATTCCCTTTATTTATTTTAAATGAATCATCTAGGTAGGTACGATAGATGTTTCTACACGTAAATAATACCACTCAAGCCACCGCGAGAAGGTGTGACAGGAGTTATTGAGACACCAGTGTTTTACGCATTCAGTTGAAAATGAGTCCACGTAATGCAATTAAGGATTTGTAAGAGTACATTTTGAAAACTCATTTTTTGAATTTTGCAAATAGGAGTGAATAGATATGATTTGGCCGTGAGTATGTATGAATATGCAGCGTAGCGTACCTACTGGACTTTTCCTTTGAAAACTTTCCTTGCCCCTGCCTTTCACACTCCTCATTCGCTATGCATATATACTTTCTCACCTCAGTATCTTCTTCAACTCTTCCCCTTTTCTTCTACCTAATTCTGGTTATATTCGATTATTTCTTTATCTTCTCGATTTATCTAATCTTCTTCTGGTTAGTATTCCACTGTTTTCTGGTGCTTTTCCTATTCACTTTTCCTGTGGCTTCATTCATTGGTTTAGGATATCGCTCATTTTATAAGTTCTAATTTTTTTCAATCGTACCGAGCCCTTTTCCTCGCTCATAATTTTCTTTCAAGTCTTCTAATACTTCTTTCTTGGTCCTCCTGTTAATTTCTCGGCTTTTCATTTACTAAACCGTCTTCCCTGTTTTATTCACTTGCATCTGATGTTATACACGTACTTAAATTGAAATAAATTATGATATGAATCATCATCCGTTCTGGGAAACAGTGGGAATTAATCACGCTTTAAAAGCTGTTTGTAGCTAACTGCAATATAGTCTAATTAATAAATTTCCAAACTTTCATGGATTTTTCATACATGTTTACGTAAGTTTTGGTTTTTGAACCAAGTGTTGTTGATGATAAACCCGTCTCTCCCGCAGAACTCTATTGCTTTCTCCCCGCGGTCTTGTTCCTGAACCGTAGTCCTCACGACCATATTTTCCTTCGCTTACCGTCACATTTCAGTCCCCTTTTACTATTGAATATTTACCTCCAGGAAAACCCGCAATTAAATACTCTGATCTTATGCAGAGTATCGACTTATTCCAACACGACTGGCTGGTGTCATGCAGGTCCGAGTAATGACCAAGTTATTTGGTTTAGTATTTACTTCTACTATTAATATTCTAGTAAATGTAATATGGAGTCATTATAATTCCCACTGTCACAATTAAACTCGGGTATTCTGTACCGTTGTAAAATGGTCAGACTTTTTAAGGGGGAATATGTAAAAAATTGAAGATATCATAGCAACATATGTATTTCCCCTATTGCCAGTTTAAAATGTTCGTTAAACATTTCATGAAAGTGAAAGTACATGAGATAAGTCTGCGCTTACATGATTTATATTATTACTTACCATCACCATGCAATGAGCAGCTCGTTTGAACATGCTAGCAGATCCGTCGTTTTCATTGCCGCCAGTATGAATGCTTGTTTACCCAGGAGAGTTGCGTGCCAACGTTTGGAAATTCCTTTTGACGGGTCTTATGAATCCGCAAATGCGCTATTTATCTGAAGGCATATTTGCCTCAGGGTACGAAATTCACTCATTCGCTGCCTTCCTCTAACACTCGCTCTACTTATTCACACCAAAACATTAAGTTTAAATAGACCTTGGGCATTCAAATGACGATTTGATGAGATGAAACTTCGATGTTTTCGTCTTGTTCTAAGTGAAATACTGCCATTGCTGCTTCAGTGAGGTACGAGTTTCCATGGGATGTTTTCTTGTTAATCGCGACGCCGGTTGTGCTTTAGCAAAATTGGGATAGTTTTTTTCCTTACAAGAATCAGAATATACGTACTAAGGCAAGGGTGGAGATTAACGGAGGAAAAAGGATGGGAATATTTACTTTAATTCAGGGTGTATCTTACGCAGGACCGAAGTAGAGTTAACGTAAAGCCACGACCTATGAGAGGTGTCCAGAAAATTTAAGGAAAAACTCCTTAGAATAATCTTAGGATTAAAGGATGTAAAGAAAAACATCTAAAAAGATGAGGTGATTGTGAGAGAAAAATCAGCACATCCAATGAGTGGTGTCGGAACCATCGCAACCGGTTGGCATTTGGTCTTGGCTTTCTAAAAAATGTAACTCTTCAAATCAGTTAAATAATTGGATGATCAAGCATTAGCCCGTCAGCCAAAGGGTTAATATCTTTACTTAGCGCATTGCAGAATGAGTGCCGTAGGTATGGGGTAAGAATTAATCCTAAGAAATGAAAATGAATGAGGTTATCAAAAAACAGATTTTTTTAACGAACACAAAATGAAATTTCGAGAACAAGAGCAGAGAAAACAGCTTAATTATTTGGGAAGTGTCATGGATGAGGGTGGACAGATTGTGGGGACAAAAAATTAAGAATTACTTTAAGTAAATAAGCGTTTACGTAGAGGCACGAGTTCCTGTCTAGCACCTTACGGAAAGATGTGAGGAAAAGGCTGATGAAAACTTTCAAAATGGATCGTATTTATTGTTCAAAATCTTGTTTTTCAAGGATGGAGAGTAAGCGTAGATTGAAAACCTTTAAGAATTCGGATTGAAGACGGATGGAAAAAGGGATAACTGGGCGGAAAGGAAAACAAATAATAAAGTTAACTTGTTAGTGGAAGAAAACGGTTTTTCGGAGAAATTCAAAGAAGACAGGACAAGTGGATGCAGGAGATACTGAGAGAGGCAACGGGATGCCTTAAATGCCTACATATGGGGGAGAATGCTGAGAAATACGAGGTAGATAGGCATTTTGGATGGAATTAAGGGAGGTATAAATAACGCGCAGTTGAAGATAAAGTTATTTTAATAATCATAAACGACTCTAAGGATATTTTATATTATTAAGTCAGAGCTTATAGGTGCAGTAGTTTCTAGTCTTTTAGGGGCCATCAAAAACTAACCCTAAGCTGGTAGACTACGGTCAATAATAATGCAAATGATGCAGAAACGTGAGTCAACTCAATGAACACTAAAATACTTTAATGAACACAAAAAGAAAGACGATAAGAATGATCACGAGTAGCAGACCTTTTAATAAAAATGGAAACTCAGAGTCAAGGAAGCAAACAAACAAAAACGACATCATTAGATAGTCAATGGAGTGGAGAAGATACTGGAATGCGCATTTAGGTATAATAACGGAAGAGGAACTCCCTCGACAGCGAGATATAATATCTCCCATCTTAGGAGTCCCGGTAAAAGACCACCACATACCTCAGTTCAACAAAATGGCATGACGTTCAGTTTTGATTCCATTTTTAGGAGAACACCTGACATTATTATTTATTTGCTAGAATATTAAGTCACGCAAGTCAAAAGACGTTTGTATTGAAACCTGAGTGACATAGCAATCTATATGTATATCCATGTCTGGAAACCTGCGAACGTAAACTCTTTGCAGATAAAGTTTAAAAATATTCTTAAGTTGCTTTTCTTTGGGCACTCAAAAAAATTCCTATGACTATTTATTCACGGTCTGGGTAAAGGAACAGGAACCTTTATGGCCTGCACCTAGAGTGCTCACAAAAGAAAACAAAAAACGAACAAATTGCAAATGGTACCCAAAGGGGAAATTCCACCAAAATGAGGATCCGTGTGACAGACATGTAAAGTTTATCTTGGCGATCTGGTAAAATATTCCAACTGGCAATATGGGAGTTCCATAGCACCTATTGACCAACCTATCGATAGGAAACGTGATTCACAAGCCAGGGGTGCTTGATTTAAATTCGTGTGTCCATCCGCAGATTTATGATACGCTTCGGTATTCTAACCGTTGACTCACTGTCTGGCTTGATCAACGGTTGTCAGACAGTAATTAACCAGTCTATTAATTAAATTTTAAAAAAAATTAAGTCATATTTTAAAAGAAACTTTATAAAAAATTCAATCCGCCTATGGTTAAATTTCAAAAAACTACTAAATATGCAAATTTGATAGAAGTATTATTATTATTAGGGTCCTTGAATAATACCGTAGAAAAAATTAAATATAGACACAAGGGATAAAATATAAAAGCATATAGTGTAAAAAATCCATCAGACAGTAAGTAGGAGGTGGAGACCAAATTTTTCTTTCGCTGTCTGGAAAAATCGAAACTATACTTGGAATCAACTTGATGTAAAAATCATCGCAAGAACACCAAACAAATTTAATTCGTCCTAAGGACTCAAAATTCACTTCCAAGGGACGATAGACGAACGCATGACTACAAGAGAAAAATGTACTGGGTTCGTACTTTCAAATCGGATTGTTTCAATAATTCAAACATACATAGTAATAATGCTACGAGCTGTTTGTGCAATTATAAAAGTAGGAAATCCTCTTTGATCAGAAACGAATATTTCCATGAAAAGATAATTTTAGAAAACATGAATACCATATTTAGGTGTTTTTTTCATTTATTAATAATAATATTTCATAATAAAGCATGTATGCCTTAAAATATATGGATTAATATGAGATATTTAAAATAATATTCTTAAATGTTCATTTGTATTTTCGTTAAGACATAAAACATGATGAAAGGAAATTAAATAATCGAATTTCAACGATTTCCTTTGGAGGATAAGTGCTTCAATTTTGCTGTTTATCGAATCTCATGTACGTACGAATTAAATTCCATTTTTGGGGAACTCAATAGATACTTAAAATGAGGATAGTGTGAAAAACTAATACTATAGTCGTGTTCTTTCTATGATATGGCTAGGAAAATATGTTACCGTATATATTAATACTTACCATAAATGATTTTTTTTAAGGATATTTTTATTTTCTGTGAAACTCACAACTACGTCTGAAGTCATGGTAAATTTTGGCAAATTTTTATTGTGGTCATTGGACACAAATTTGCGATTCCAATTAAACAAATAATATCTTAAAATTATTTTGAAGCTCAACTGTAATATTTGTTTTTCTTTAATGTTAGGTATTTTTTTTAAATCTTTTACGAAGCCGATTAATTATAGCTCAGCAAGTTGATTTATTCGACTTATAATCCATTTGCGGTGTTAATTAGGAAAAATATGCAAATAATAATTTTTGTCAATGTTTATTTCATTTGCTTGTTATTTGTGAGAAGATATATATTATTTTAATTATCCGTAGCAGTAGTAGTAGTACTACCTCATATGCTTCATGCAAAATGAACATATCAAGGTAACAGTGGGTTCTGTTCCTTTTCCTGTAGGACACGTGGTTTTATGGAATATCTGGAACTCGAAAAATCACATAGGCTAGGTGAAGTTGATGGTTCCCTGAAGTGAACTCGGGCTCTCCGATCAGAATATATAACCCTACACTCACTCTTCTATCATGCTCCTTCCCTTAAAAGTAGGAATTTAATATACCTATTGAATTTCTGAATACTTGCTCTGTTTAACTAGGTCTTATGAAAGTACACAGAGAAAATTACTACGCAATTAGACACCTAGACGCCTTTAAACACTTATTTTGTTTTAGAAGCGTCGGTAGTCGTTCTCAAGCAAGACGGGTTGATATTAGTGCTACATCCACATAATACCTCACTAGCCACCGCAAGGGTGGTTGACTGGAGGTGCTAAGGATCCAGGTATGCATACAAAGATATTAGTCCAAACATGCATCAGAATTCAACTTTACCGATATTAAGAAACACTCGTTGACCTACATATTTATATGAATTTATTGGTGTGTGGAAGTGGAACATTTAAATTTGGCCTTAAAGTTCGTTTACCTGCACTGTAGAAAATTATTTTTCTTGTCTACACCCTATTTATTCTGTCAAGATTCTTTCATTCATCCATTCTCATCTTCTTTTATCCAAAAGCTTATATTCTTACGAAAATATCGTCTTTTTTCAGCATTTTCTTCACCCCTTAATGCTATCCCCTTGTCGCTTTTCGTGTTTCTCCCTCATTCTTACGTATTCTTTCTCTCTCTCCCTCTTTCCAATTATTTAAACCTCTTTCCGTTCATGCGACATGGGCCCCTTCTTAACCTTCCATCTCTCCCCTGCCTTCCGTTTCCCTGCCTTTACGTCCCCCTTCATTTCCCTCCTCGGCCCTTCGCATCAGTAGAGACCTCTCCAATCTCTCCTTCGCTCCCCTCCCCCGACCACTACACTCCACCCCTTCATCCCACACTCACGGCTTCGTGCAGATTCCCTTTTTCCGCACGTTCATTTGTTTTCCCACTCTCCCCTCCACGTCACTCCGATCCGTCAGCCAGCCGTCAGGTGGCGGGCGCTCTCTTCAGTTCTTCCCTTCTGCTACCCACCCACCCTCCCCCTCTTTCCTCTTTTTTTGTTTCGATTCTCAAGGGGGTGGCTGCGGGAGGTGAGTGGGTCGGAAGGGAGAGATGTAGGGATGGAGCGAGAGGATTCTTGACTCCGGGGGCATCCACGCAGCTCTCTTCTTCACACACCTCCCCACACCCCCTCCCCTCGGCCATCCGCGCTCACCGTTTACGTTTCCGCGAGGGGATGCAATCATCCTTTGTCTCTTCAGAAAAAAACCTCCCCTCGGTCTAGCTCCTGGAAGAATTTTCCAACGCACCTCCTCTCACTCCCGCTCACTATCGGTAATGGAGGATCGGGATGGTGCTGTTGATGATGTGCACTTAATTTCCACCCCCGAGAGCCCTGGTTCGTATCCCGGAGGTGACAAGAGTTTTTCATAATTATCCTTGGAATTCTATGAGGGGAAAGAGTTTTCAATTGGCACAGTTTCAGGCGTGACATGGCGGAAATCCTTCACGATAACTTTGCTTTGGCCATGCAAGACACTTGGCCATACAAGATACTTTGCTTTTCCACATAGAATTTCTATATTACGACCTAGGTTTCGTTACAGAGTAACATCTTCAGACCTAAAGATGTTATGTTGTATCGAAACATAGGTCATGATTAAAAAATTCTATGTGGAAAAGCAAAGTGTAATCTTTCATCAGTTATCAATTGGATGAGACGTTGAATTGTGTAGCTCATAGGCACGTATCGCTATTAGAGTAAGGTAATACTGACTCCAGATATCTCTCTACAGTTCCCCTATGCTCCAAAAACCCTACCCGTACCACAATTATCCCTAATGGCGCAAACGATCCCCACCTCTTCCAGTAACTGCAAATACTACTACGACTAGAAGTAGTCTTATTTTCGGTAAGCGGGTTTTTCTCTCTCCCTACCTTTCCCCTATTCTCTGAAAAATCTACCTCTACCAAATTATCTACCTATCCCCCTGATACCGCAAGGGACAGCTGCCAGTCACCTCAGATTCCTAACATTGGCTGTGGTCAGTAGATAAGGACACGCGTCTTATTCCTTCAGGAAACATTCCTCATTCCTGTCATGGAACCTCCCGCAGTTTGTGTTAGAGCAACGGGGTTTAAGCTCACTGCCAGCCTTCCTCTCTCTCTCATACTCTCTCTTTCTCTCTCACTCTTATCCTCTTCCACTTGGTTTAAAGTAGTAGAACCCCAACCCCTTCACTGGTTTTTTTTATTAAGGAAAGGGTATGCTCGTAAAAACGAAAAAATTCGACTCGTTTCTCACCCTCCATCTTAGGTCCATGCCATGACGCTCCTCATCCAAAGTTCAAAATGAGAAAATACCTGATTCGAGCTCGTTTGAGCGGTTTTTCACGCTTTACTTCATAACAATTTCGGTATCCCACCAAAGGTGTTCCATTAGGGAAAGATTTTTCCCTGGTCGGAATTTAAAAAATTTAGACTCAACAATGGCAAAAAAATACCTATTTACTAAAAGAATCACTTACAAATCATGGCATTTACGACGGTTATACGGGAGTGTATCAAAAAAGGGTATTCTTTTCAGTACGTGCCAGCAACAGAATGTAAAATCTGGCATTACTTTGTTTTGTAAAAATAAATGTTTACTCTAGTAACCGTTACATCATGATTTGGACAGTTAACTTGAACTTTGTCACCATCAATTAAAAAATAATGGTCGAATTTCCTTTTTAAGGCCTTTAAAATTTTATGTTTTTATCATGATTCATTTTAACTTTTCTGAGTTTTCCGAGAATATAATGTGACAGCGCATTTTAAATTCGAAAATAGCTTTAATTCAGGTAAATACCGGAGGGTCTGGGTTCGATTCAGGGTGGCGTACCTTACACTTACCCCATCTTGGTGATTTATTGGGTACTGGTTCTTCCTGGAATACCATATGCGGCACAGGAAAGGAACTGACCCTACTTTCCACCAAAAGGTCTGAATTTCACACGCTTTTAGGTTTAGTACTCGGTGAGCTCTACTCCCACCTTTGGGCTGAAACTGTGATGTAAGTATGTTTTAACTCCGGAAAAACGGCTTAATTATGCTTCCTGTTTTTTTTATTTCTGAATGTTCTTGCATTCACTTTGCGTTAAAAGTAAAATAAATATATGACAAAATTTTAAGTTTATGGGGATGACTAAAAGAAGACATAAATCTACATCTACATAATACCCCGCAAGCCGCCGCAAGGGCGTGTGGCGGGGGGTGTTAGGTCAACAACCGTAAAAAGGAAAAATACCACATGCAAAAAAACAACACGGAAAATTATACCCACAGCAGCGCATACATTCATGCAAAAATCCCTTCATCCAATACTCATGCAAACACATATACCGCAAAACAACTAAAAACTGCACCCCGTGATGCAGCACGAAAGCCATCCTACAACACGGAATCCAGGACACAACAAACAAGAAATTGAAACATCACTACCACATGAAAATGCACCACAAAACACTCTACCCCCAAAGAGTCTGTAAAAGGCAGGGAATGCGACCCGACGTTGCAGGTAGCAGGAATTTCCCCCCGCGGAGAGGGACGAGGGATTGAAAGGGAAACTTAAAAACAGATGAACAGAACACTAATGAAGTCATTCAGAAAGAATAGATTACGATAACAAAACACACGAGGTTAGTGAAAGAGCATGCATGCTTAGTAGAGCTAAATATTCTTTAGCCACTGAGGGTGGCAAGTGGGTTTTTGTTCTATAACCCAGCAGTTGCTATCCCGTATTGTCCGTGGGAAGAAGGAGTCCTTGTGTCGGCTAGTCTTGGCATCTATTTCCCGAATTTTATATGCATGATCCAAGCGACTAATGTATGTAGGAGTACGAATAATTTGCGAGACCTCGGTGCTGAAACATGCAGATCTGAATTTATTTAATAATTTCAATCTTGTATTGAATAGTCTTTCTTCTAATGATATCCTCCCTAAATCTAGTAGGATTTCATTGACGATTTCCGTTTTATCGTAGGAATTTTTTACGAAACGGGCTGCCCGGCGTTGAACCTTCTCAATTTCCCGAATGAGACCTTTTTCACTCGGATCCCACACGCTGCATGCGTATTCTAAATGAGGCCTTACAAGAGCGTGGTAACAACGTTCCTTGACCTTCGAGTCACTTTTGCCGACAATGCGTCTAATGAATCCCAATTTTTTATATGCTTGACCGCAGACTTTACGTATATGAGTCCCCCAAGTTAAGTCTTTTGTGAATGTGACACCTAGGTATTTTACCGTATCAACTACTGCTAGGTCACCTCCAGCTAATTTGTAAGCAAATCCCGTTGACCTTTTAAAGAAATTTACCACTGAACATTTATTATAATTTAGAGTCAATCCCCAGTTAGAACAC
The DNA here is from genome assembly GCF_022747635.1 of Hetaerina americana. Lineage (NCBI taxonomy): Eukaryota > Metazoa > Arthropoda > Insecta > Odonata > Calopterygidae > Hetaerina > Hetaerina americana. The sequence continues at coordinate 637,177 of NW_027286315.1, forward strand.
CATTTAGTAATGCAATCTAAATCCTGCGCTAGAATAAAACGATCATCATCCCCAGGTATCTCCCGATAGATCACCGTGTCATCCGCGAACATCCTAATTTTACTTTTCACTTCGCGGTTCAAATCGTTGACAAAAATCAAGAAAAGCAACGGCCCCAAGAAAATATAGTTATTGGACGCAGAACTAATATTCATAGGTTACATTAAGAAGAAAAAAATTTGTATTATAAAGTAGCTCTTGGATTTCTTCACGGTGTAGTTGAAATCATTATGCGGACTAAATATTGATAACCATAATTTTGTATTAGTATTTAAACGAGTTTTCTCACAAAAATAATATAATTTCACCAAATTTATTGATTAAACTCTCGTTTTTTTTAATCAGGATAAAAATTATATCTACAATACACGCATAAATGAGACAATATTGCTTACTAAGATATCTTTATCTAAATTTTCACTTAACTGAAGAAATTTTCATAGCTTTAAAATCATCATGTCAAATTTTCTCGTTAAAAATGTTACATGGAGCGTGCTTTCGTGCGGTGCAGAAATTTAACCGTTAAAACAAGATGATAGGCACGAATTAGAGGTTTTTGAGATGTGGGTGTGGAGAAGGACGGAACAATTGGAACGGACTGAAAGGAAAACAAACGAGGTAGTGCTAGGGGTTGGGGGAGGGCAGGGGATTGTTGGAATCCGAAGAAGACAGGAAAGGTGGATGTGGAGTTTTTGGATGGGATTTCTATGACATAGGAGAGAACGTTGGGCAAAGGAGGAAGGGGCAGGAATAGGATAGGTATATTAAAGAACGAGGGAGGAATGAATATTGCGGAATTAAAGTAGGCTTTACGGTATGAGATGTCAGGTTGCGTTTTGTTCAAAGTGAAATGTATCAATGTATAATGGGCCCATTCCTAACATGAGAGGGGATTGGGATAGTGCGGTAGCTAATGGGCCCGGGCCCTATCGGTGGCTTCCCACCAATAGGGCCCGGGCTCGAATACTGGAGACGACAGGTTTTTTTTTCAGTGGTATCCCGATCCCATTTTGAGGTACTTTGTGGAGAGCACTTTGAGTGGGTACGACGTCCGTCAGATGGGGCTTTAAACTGCAGACCCCTTGGCACCTTTCAATAAGAGTAGGTTAATGCCGACGCCGGGTTTCTCTCCAACTTTCCTTTGCCATCCCTTCCTAATGGCGTAAATGACCTCAGGCGTTGGTTACCTCCCCTAAAAAGTATTACAACTACTCCTAACCTGATGAAACGATAGTATCTGTAAAACAATAATAACATCATATTTTGAGTCTAAATTGTCCATTAATTCACTTAGAAGGGTGTTAATTTTCATTTTCGTATTTTTTCAGAAATGGAATCTGTGTGCCACAGTCATGTGGAGGTTATTTACTTCGGTCATCCGTCTGGTGAGTGAAGAGCATGTTTTTTGTTTTATATGATTACTAGCTGAATACCCGGCTTTGCACGGGTAGGGAGAAACAATAATATAAATATACTACATAAAGAAAAACAACAAATTATAAAGTACAATAATACACTACTTCATACAAATTTAAGAATCTTTTTTATTTAACACCTGTTTATGAACTACATTTTTTGTTTCATATCCAGGAGAAAGAATATATAAATTTTTAGGCGAACCTACTCTGGAGCAAGCAACATAAAGTTGCCCGTGACTAAAACATGGCGATCTTAGATCAACACCACAAAACTTTAAAGACTGTCCCTGTGATTTATTAATGGTAATTGAAAAAGCTACCCGGACTGGAAACTGTAATCTTTTGAAGTTGAAGGGAAGATCAGTTGGGATTAGAGGTATCCGTGGAATAAAAATTATTTCACCTTTTCCTTTTCCAGTTAAAATGACTGCCTGGATTATATTTTTCATTAATTTTGTCGCACACAATCGTGTCCCATTGCAGAGTATTGGTGGATCTAAATTTCGCAATAAAATGATTGGAGATCCTACTTTAAGTATAAGGCGATGTTGTGGCAATCCAGCTGGATCAAGTGAATTTAGGAATTCCGTTGGATAATTGACGGCTTCGTCAGCATCCACTACGGTATCAACCGATTTATATTCAATCACGTCTCCTGGCAGCATGGCTAGTATCTCCTTGTTAATTTCATTAACATCATCGTTCTTAGGAGCAAGAATGGCTCTTTCTCGCAACCATTCTAAATTTTTATAATTTTGATTAACGTTAGGATAGACTGCTTGTATCATATCGCGGACAGTTTTCACCGATACACATAAATCTGATGACAATTTTATCATACCAGATGCTTCAATAACTAATCTATCTTCTCCAATCTCCAAAAGTTTATTTGCAAAATTTTGAGCATTCCCATCTCTTAAGAGGATTCGCATGTTTTGTTTAAGGCTAATTTCTTGGACGTGATTCCATAGAACAGAATGTTTTAAATAGGCATAAATTTCATCGGCTGGAGTCGAATTTGGAATGACAGGCAGAGTTTGACGGAAGTCTCCACACAGGAGTACCAGAGCTCCTCCCATTAAACTGCAGTTTCCTCTAAGATCTTGAAGTGTTGCGTTGAGGGCCTCAAGAGATTTTTTATGAGCCATCGTACACTCATCCCATACTATCAATTTACATTCTATAAGAACTTGTGCCTGGCCGCTTGTTTTATTTATATGACATGTGGGATTTTCTTGTCGGGAAATATTAAGTGGCAACTTAAGGGCAGAGTGGGCTGTTCTTCCTCCTTCCATTAATGTCGCTGCAATACCTGAAGATGCAACGGCTAGAGCAATTTCTCCATGAACCCTGATTTCAGCGAGAACTAAATTAATTAAAAATGTTTTTCCCGTGCCACCAGCAGCATCAAGAAAAATGATACCTCCTTCTTGTTTATCTACTTGATCCATTATTGTTTCGTACGCGAATTTCTGATCTTCATTAAGAAGTGGCTTTTTATCCGCGATGTATGCTTCTAAGTCTAAGACATTGTAGCTAGTTTCACGTATATAATCTGGATAAAATACACCCTGTTGATCTTGTACAGGTGCAAAAAGACCGAGTTCCACTAAAGTCTTGTTAACCATGGTGATACACTTTTCCTCCAAAATAATCAAAGTTTTATTAAAAATGTCGGAGTTAAACGTAATATCCAATGTAGGATTTTCACTTCGAACTTTAGCCAGTATATCCTCACTCATTGATTCTTTATATTTTTCCCATATTGTTTTTGGGTTAGATGGATTACAGGAGGTTATTATGATGGCAAACAAAATTCGGATTTGTCCTGGAAGAGAAATCAAACTGGCCTCTCGCAATGAGTCATCCCAGTGTTGATCTCCTTCTAGCAACCCTAAATTCTGGCTAGCTTCTCTGAATGTCTCACATATTTCTCCGTTTACCGTTCTTAATTCTGCAAATGAGCGAGGTCCTCTAATGGTATGTAGAAACATTTAAAAAAAATAACATTCGGCGTTACATACATACATACACTCTCCTTTATATATATAGATATATCTAAACTTGAAGTTATATCAGATCACATTGTGTGTCGAAGCTAGGCAATTGGCGACACACGCCTATACTACAATATACCATATGCCAATATTATTATGACATATTCGGTGACATCGTAAATTCTGGTATGATAGTATGCTTGGAGAATATGCATATTGAAGAAAGCATCAAGTACGGCATACCGTCCGCTCCAAACGGGTTTATTGTGTCCTTCGTAAAAGTTCAAATTTAAAGTAGTAGAGTGTTTTATTAAACCTTATGCAGTGAGCAATTCAATACACAATAGCTTTTAATATAGTTTAGATTCTTGGTTAAAGGTTAGACACATTATTTTCAAAAACTATAATTAAAAACAAATATTTTTGTTATTCACTTTTAAAACAGTTTTACTCAAACCGCATAAAAAATGTGTTCGCGCAGGACGATGATTTTACTCTAGTCAGTTTGTATTTCATTTTGAGTAGAATATTTTAAAAGGGAATAAGAGGTAGAAAAATCAATTAATAGACAGCTTATAACCGCGTGGTAAAGTTTTTATCGTCATGTAAGGGAGACTTTCTAACTAAAATGTATTTTTTTAGCTCTCCATTAACATAACATCGTTAATTCTTTGACATTTTGCCATTTTTATAATTTACATTATGACCGAAAGGTTGTCCTTGTTTTTCTATTATTCTGTAAAAAAACAAGTTTAAATTATCCTTTTTTTCTCTCAAATTGCATAGCGTTTAATGACAGTTAATTGATGGGAACAATATTGCAATTCAGAACAAATGAAGCATCTTAAATCATAAACAAATATGTTTATTAAAATTAAATTAAAAAATATATTTAACTCCATGAATAAAAATTTATGCTATCAAAAGTTTTTATTTAGAAGCTCGATGAGTATTTGAAGCTCACTTTGAGTGTTTACTTTAATATTTTCCTTATTAATCTGTTACATCTCCTAATTGCCATAATTTTATCTAATTTCTTTGCTTATTCCTTCGATTCAATATTGCGTTGCGGTAGACGGAATTCATTTAATGTCGTAGTCCATGCGTTAAAATAGCAGCTACCGTAATAAATAGGATGACAAAGTTTTAGAAAGTTTTGGGTGTAATTTGAATGGTTAAAGCCACAGAAGCTTTTTCACGTGTTCATTCTACAAAATCCATGACTCTTAGAAATGTGCGTGTGTGTGTGTGTGTGTATGTGTGTATATATACATATATATATATATATATATATATATATATATATATATATATATATATATATATATATATATATATACACACACGAGGGTCATCCGGAAAGTAGTACCCGTTCGTGAAATAAAGACACAAAAGTAAATATTAACAAACATAAAAAATTTTATTTGAAAGAGGATACTTTAAACTACTTCTCAACATAATCTCCAAGCAAATTAAGGCATTTGTCATAACGTGTGACAAGTTTCTGTATTCCTGCTGCATAGTCCTTCGCCGCCAGCTCATTGAGATACGCGAGGGACCCATCTTGCACAAATTTTTGCATAATGCAGATGGTGTTTAACAATTTCATGAACAATTGTTCGAGAAACATTGGGAAAATGCTCACAGATGTCATCAATTGTGACGCGCCGATCGTTCCTCACGAATTCGTCAACTGAGCTCACCAGTTGGTCTGTAATGACAGACGGTCTCTCCGAACGCTCATCGTCGTGTGTGTTCCCCCTCCCCATGTTGAAGTTGCGACACCACCGCCGAACAGACGACTCGTCCATTACATTGTCTCCATACACCTCCTTTAATTGGCGATGAATATCACATGGGCGAACGTTTCTTGCATTGAGGAATTTAATCACTGCCCTCACTTCACAACTGGCAGCGTTCTCAATTTTTTTAAACATTGTAAACAATCACAGAAACAACACAGGCAATGCTAGCGTCACGCAACTTGGCTCAGAGAAGGCAGACAAGCCACTGAAGCTATCTGACCTCGTCCAGCGGCTACTCGCGTCGTCAGCACTTCATGCGGCACGAACGGGTACTACTTTCCGGATGACCCTCGTACTTTTCCAGAGAATTTATTTTGAGGTAGAACGCGTTTCACCAACTTGCTTCTTCATTAAGGACAAATTTAATTTGCTATCAGAACTGGAATACGAGTACACTTGTATATGCTTAGAACAGAGAGAAGGGGGTAACTCTACCCTGAGCGTATATATTTCAGTGCTGAATGTAAATGAATCAATGATACTCCTCTGAACAATCAAAATTATTACTTATTAATGCATTTACCTTCCTTTATCCTTTAATTTGGCTTACTCCAATTATTTTACCATTATCTGACGAACCGTGAAAATAACCTTGCTTCCCAATTAGGTGTTCAAAAGGAGGCTGAACACAATATTTAAACTTTCGTCCCATGTTACTACCAGCTCCCTCTGCAATTTATTCACAAGAACGATATTTACGCGCCTTAATACCCAGTAATTACCTTTCTAATTTCAAGCAGGCAATGCTAGCGTCACGCAACTTGGCTCAGAGAAGGCAGACAAGCCACTGAAGCTATCTGACCTCGTCCAGCGGCTACTCGCGTCGTCAGCACTTCATGCGGCACGAACGGGTACTACTTTCCGGATGACCCTCGTGTGTGTGTGTGTGTGTGTGTGTGTGTATATATATAAACACATATATGCATACATACACACACACACAAATATAGAGAACATATACCTGTATATTGTAAGTGACATTGAAATACTATTCCGATAAAAAATAACGTTGAATTGCAAAAAGAACCCTAGAATATATCTCACATTGTCTTCCTATGCGAAGGTGTGGATAGGGATGACCATTAATAGCAAACAGATTTAATTTACATCGATACGACCCCTTGCCACACGCCCTCGCTGTAGCTTTCGGGGTATTTTGTGCAAGGAAATGATTTGTTGTTGACTAATTCTATTTTTATGAATTTAAAGTCCCCATTAATGGAAAACAGGGTCTGGGTCTGTCCCTTTTTGTCGTCATTTTTTTTCGTGACGTCCAGGACACACATCATTGGATCTGCGTGCTCCTTTAACACGTCCTTCCGTGGAAAGACATGACGACGGTTCGCCGTTCTCTGCCTTATCTCGCGCTGCCTCGTCACGTCCCTTAAGTGGACGGGGGTGAAGACTTTAGCGAAACAGATGACGGTGCAGGAAAGAGGAGATTCCAGTGACATCAAGATGGATTGAGGAGGTGACGACGACAAGCCCGTGAATCGGTGGACAGGGAAACCCCAATTTTCCCTTTCTCTTTCTCCGTGTCGCATGCAACTATGCGCAAGCCTCAGCGTCTCCACGGATGAAGAAACTCAAGAGACAGGACAGATCTATTTTTCGGATCACTGTGAGAGTTTGTAGTTTACAAAAAACGAGAATACTGAAAAGGGAGTAAGATGGATGGAAGGATTTTTATAGCCCAATGTGAGACGCAACCAAAATAGATTTTTATAGGTAAAATTAAGAGATTTTATATTCAAAGATAAAAATATAATATCGAATGTGTGGAAAAAGGTAGACTCGCGAATTTTCATGTAGGAATTGTTCTTTTCTCATTAAAATAGGTAAAAAACTAATACAAATGAAAAAATGAGTCCTCTTGCTGTTATAATGGAAGCTGCATTGCATTTATTGAATTTCTTAACTATTGCCAGTCCTCAACAGTTAGTAGGCGGATTCTGCGCGTGTTGATGGTATTAAAAATAGTGGTAAACTTTTATTATCGGTTTCATGACTCACAGAAATCAAATAAAAGCCTCAAGCGACGGCAAGGCTTTCGCCCAGGCTAATATTTCATTAGTATTTTTATTAGTTGTCCAATCCGTTTCAGGGTTCATTTTAGAGATCATTTCAAAACAATATTTTGGAGCCTTTTATGGCCTTTCGTCAAATATGGCTATATGATCAAGGGTAAATTTTAGTCATACTCTTTCTAAGACGTGATCAAAAATCCTTATCACTTCAATACTGCGATATCTTTGACAATGACGCAAGAAATGTTCATCTTAGGACTGCCTTTCATTATAATTACCCCAGAAAACCCTCCAGCCCCCCACACAATTAATCTATATATATCTCAATCATTTAATTTTGTACCCCTCCATTCATAACCAATTAATTGGTCGTAAAAATACATGTCTCATTTAATAATGCCTCCGTAATGGAAGGCACGACAAGAAGAAATAACTCAGGCAGTACCAATATGTATGCAAGTTGAAAATAACTATTCAGTTAAGAGTTTTGAATGCTTCTGGACTCTCCATGCAACCTAATTTGCGACTTATAAATGTGAGAGTAAGTTATAGTGATTTTTTTGTAAATGTAGTCGTCTCTAAACCAGTTTGCAAAATGATGGAAAATATAATAACTTCAGAACAATCAATGCAATTACCGGTACATCAAATATTCTGCCAGGGAGAATATACATTGGATTGAAGAAAAACGATTACTTTTTAATTTTAAAGTAAGACCTACTTAAATTTTTCCAAAATTAGAGGAGCTATAGAATGCACTTGAGCCCATAGAAGATATGGTATTAAACACACGGTAATCATGACGTGGGATACAACTTGTGGACTATATACACCTAACTATAATGTCAAAGAAGAAATATCAGAAAAGGATATTGTCCACTGTGGAAAAGGGAATGAAAGGGTACGATCACGTGGTAAACAAGTTTGAAACTAATGCATGGGTCTGCCATGAAAATAGGAATCTTGATTTTAGAATTAGAAAATACACACTGGTACATGCAGAAGAGTTTCCTAATCAGATAGAAGGATCATTATTGACGGAAGAAGCAAGATGGATATGGGATAGGTAAGGCGAAAAGGAATAGAGAATAAAGCCTTCTAACGGAAAGAAAATCTCCCAATGGAATTCAGTGCTAGCGCATCCATTAAGAAGCTATACGTTAAATCTTATACATGGAGTCTTACCTCCGCAGATAAAAGACTTGGAGGATGCTGGTGGTGCAGAAAAGAATGTTGGAGTCGATAATATTGTGGTATCACAGAAATTTGCTAGCGATGAAATGGCTGTGCTAAGTAACAAATAAAGAAGTGCTTAGGAGAATAGACGCCTATGGAGGTAAATAACGAAAGAAGGAATTAACATAAAAAGACATAATAGCTTAGCTAAAGATTATAACTAAGGAACGCAAGTAAAGGAGAAAAATTACGGAGGATAGTCTATGGATGAATTGCGAGAAATTGGAAACGGAAAACGTGGATTCAAGGAGATATGACGGGATGTAAAGATCGGGAGATTGGAATAGTTATTAGATCGAAGATCTCCCACAAACATCCTTTGATATATAATAACCCGTAAGTAAGATGATGATATTGAAATCTTCATCTTCCCTAATTAGGTAATTAATCCAGCAAGCAATTTGGAAGCATACAGGTATTTCCTATTTTAAGATGTGTATCTATTTAACTTTATTGCTGATTTGTCAGAGACACATAATTAGAAAGACGATAAAAAATGTTTATCAATATCTAATTTATCACCCGAAATTTGCGTACAATCGGAGAGTGTCCTTCAATTAATGCTAAAAACGGATGAAAATTTTAATAATTCATGATTAATACTAGATAAATATTTTCACTGTCTAAACTTTGAAATCGAATTTCAACAGCAAAATTGCTTAACTTCACCGAAACTTTGTGGTATAATTAAACTTCAAGGTACTTGTATAGGCAAAATTCTGATTTCGTCATTAATTTTATTACATACCATCATATTTCATTGGGATCGAATTTAAATATAGTGATACTTCTAAATCCCTTTGAGTAATCTCGTAAAGACCTCACAAGTGCTCTGTTATCATGAAAACAGTTTCTCATTATCAAACTCATGTGTCATCAAGATTTTGTAGTTTCCATAAATTAGGTATGAATCACACTATGAAATTCATATATCCTTGGAATATCGCTTCCATTTCCGAAAAATTTCGCCAAGTTAATTATACGTGCTTAATATATGTTCATAAATAAACGAGTATCGTGACGTATCGTGGCTAGTTTTGAAAATTTCTCAGACTCAAGTGAAAAGAGGAGGAAAAAGGAGCACATTAATGAAGTCCATTCTAAATCCAGCCTAGCCACTTTTCCATTTGTAATTTTTTATGTGCATTCTGATATTTCAAGTTGGATGCCAACCCACTATTCCCACCATCGATTCTGCGGAGTTCTACTCGTTATTCTATCCAACTTGTTAACATTTACTATTTGTAGGTAAGTGAGCACGCAATGATTATACATTCACTTATTGTGTTTTTCGTTCGCTTAATAAAGGATTAATGGGCAAAAAACATCATGCATGGCAAATATTTACTGGAAATATATTAAAATAATTGTTTGACCTCCCTGATTATATAGCGAGTTTGTTTGATTCTGCAAGTAATTGGTTTATCTTCTTCTGCAATATAAATTAAATTAATTTGGCAAAATCTTGGCACAATCTGAATTGTTTTCTCCTTCAAGTGTAGTTGTTTGTGGCTTGTTCCATTTAAATCCCCATTTTGGTTCTCCTCCGGCGTAATCAACCAAGAAATCATTTTTTTATTTGTCACTGTGCGATAACCAAAAACAATGTAAATATTCCAATGTGAACAACGTTTAGGAGCCAGCTTGCATTCAAAAATTTCTCTTTTGAAGAAGATGTGCGCATCCATAAGCATGTAGTGCCTCTGTTTAGGATGGCTTGTTGTGAGGCGGTCGGAAAAGAAAGAGAGATAAATGTCGGAGAGAATGATGAGAGTCAAGAACAGACGAGGAGCTAGGGAATGTTTATGAAAGAGCTGGAAGGGCTGGGAAGGAGGGAAGAGGAAGGGAGGGCGAAGGAAGTGAGGTCACTGGGACTTCGCTGAATCGAGTAGGGGGAGGGAGACGAGAGGAGAATAAAAGAATGGCACGAATTCCGTTTGTTATTCCGAATAAATCAGCCGAGATGATGAATTTACGAATGTAAACGCTCTTGTTTTCTGCTTCGCCCGTGTGTTTTCCGCTGGTTTAGTCCGGGACCATTTGGTCCTTCACTAATGTTAATTTCATAGAGATGTTTCTCCATGATTATAATGGCACCGGATGACCGGCTTATTCTTTGTCTTCAACTTGGTCGATGAATGAAGATAGAATACTTGAAGGCAGTGGATTTGAAAATGAGAAATTGATAATTTTTTTATCTCGTTGGAAGCTTCCGTTAAGGAATTAGTTAAAGATGAATTGCATTACCTCAGTCTTACTTAACATTTAGTACAGATTTAATTAATGAACGCTTTTTTACTGCAAATTTGAATTGAATATCACGGTTAGTATGCTCATTTTTTTTTAATTGAAGCGAATATGTGAGAGATAATGAACATGCCGCCCCTGCGTCTTTCTAATTGAAAAAATAATTGGGTTAATTATATTTATTACAGCATTAATTAAGGTTTCAACTGTTATTACTGATTGATTACATAGTTCATGGTTTCTTCTTCTTCAGTGTAAGAACTGATTGACTTCTATTCCCCGCACTTTATTGATAAATAAACGTCGGCACCACTAATTGTGAAACATTTCTATTTTCATCGTCATCCTTTCTTGTCCCAACAAATCCAAAAAAGCCAATTCTGGACGCCTTCGATGACGTTTGATGACGTCTCTGTCATCAAAGTCTTTCCTCCTTGTTTAAGATTATTTTTCTCATGCAAATTCATCTTCTAATGTACCTATGACCTTGACTTTTGGCCCAAAACACTCACGAGATAGGTGAACTGTTCCACTTGTTCTACTTCATGAGCACCACATTAATATCATCTTAACTTAGCATTTCTCTTTCTAGAAAACCGCATAACCTTTGTTATATTTATTTTAAATTTAATATAAAAATTTCTAATTCTCACGGTGCTCAATGCATGTAATTTAAAAACACTGCTCCATTAATTGCATAACCATTACCCGTATGCAATAATTACAAAGAGTGATAAATTGATATGTCAATTAGGTAACCCAGCCACAAATAACAATTAAGTTTATTTCCTCCACAAAAACTCAGAAGTCACAAGTTAAGCAAATTTAAATATTATTGTATGTATTTATTTCAATAAATTAATACAATAATTCAATATTAAGGCGTTCAATTTAAGTCTTCGTCTAAGGTCCCTAAATACGAACAAATGAGTCAAGCAGTGTCATTTATTTAAAGGGAGTAAATCATAAACACATACAATCCTCGCGCATTTTATATTCCATACCACAGCTTTAAATTTTAATCCAAGTAAGATCGCCATTGTCTTTAGGTCTTGAACCAAGTGAAATATTGGAAATGATTATTGAACTGTAACTCAATACAGACGGTCTACAGTGAGAAGTCCATGTTATGCATCGATAGTGAGTGAGAATTATCGCTGCTATGTGTTTAAAGGTATTATCCAGCTTAAATTCTATTTTCCCGAACGACTTGTAAGTTTGCGGCCAGGAATTATTGCACTGCAAGAGGGAACGACTAGGGTCGTTAATGAGAGTTTATACCGATTCAAACGCAAAAGTGAAGCCAACCGTGAGCTTGTTGAGTGCAACGCATGAGTCAGAACAGAATGGGGCAACACTCTAGGAATCTCAAAATCCTGCGCACAAGTAAAGACATGCGATCAAACATGAGTTATTTCAAAGGCACAAAAATATCCCCGTATATTAAATATACCGCAGGGAAGTAAGATACAGCGGGTAGCTAACTAAATGCACCTCGATGACTTGAATCCCTCTCCCATTCTCTTAGAATCATTAAAATGAGATAAGGAAAAGCTATCGGTGGAAAATTGCACAAAAACCAAAATTTGACATTGCAGTGTTTTTCATTTGAAGTGTAGAAATCGTTCAGCGTAATGCATGAAAAGAAATTAGCCAATTTAACACAATGGACCACACAGCGTTTGGATTGTTTATTCCTACGTTATAGATAAAGTTTCAGAAAAGACCGTGGAAAGCTTCTAATATTAATTCTATACGGCAAAATTTGATTAGAGCTATCTTTAAATCACGCTAGTTTGGCAGCCTATTTCACAGAGAATACGTTCCGATATTGATAAAGAAATTAAAATGGGTATATCTGCTTGTATATACAAGTAGAGGTAGCGAGTTAAGATAAATATTGATAGACTTTGCGGTTTTTGGAATGTTTAAAAAGAAATATAGGCGAAGATCTGCATAAAATGTTGTCTCATTGCTCTTTGAGTTGATAGGTATTTTTTTCTAAGGTAAGCAAACAAATTAATCTTGTTACCCTGCCTACCGTTGATCACCAAAGCCGTCGGAAAATCACGGAAATAAATGAAAATTATGAAACCCACTTGTACTCAGGCAGGCAGTCGAACGCTTGTTAGCTGATTGCCACCCTAAATCTCATTAATAACTTTACTCTCTCGAAAGGCGTCTCTAATACAGAGTCGCTAGAGTTGCCATTGTTTAGCTCAATGGAGTGAAGAGACGAGGTTAAAGCCGAAGAACTCATTGTCTGGGAAAGGTTTCCTAATCATTTGTTTAACTAAAATTAGTTGAACCATTAACAATAAGTATTGAATATTTAAAAAATATATATATAATTAATAAAAAATATATATTACGAGTACATTGTTGATATTATATGTTGATAATTAAGGTCTAATTTGAATTTATTTTATTCAAAGTTTATTTAAATCCTTTTAAAAAATGTCGTTATAGCTAGAAACACGAACGAGGAGGATCTAATTACAATAAGAATTAAAATATCTTAACATGATTTCCCCTAAAGGTCTCCTTCGTAACAGATATTTTTGCTTATGGTCCTGCTTCGTGAATTACTCTTTCCTCTTCCTCCTTGCTTGACTAAGATTCTTGCTTCCGCTTTCCGCTTCAAATAGCCTGCCGCTTCAAAATCTCCATTCAAAATAAGACCCCATATTCTAAAAAACAATAGGAGGCTCTTTAAGGTTCTAAAATCTCCTGATTATTTGTTTTCTGACAAACTGCATGACCGAGAGACTTGAAACATACATTGTATTTTACTTCTCAACATTATCTCCCTGTAGACGTGAGCATTTTTCATTACTTAGTGTCCATGATTACTTAACTGCCAAAAGGTTTGTTCTGTCAAGGTTCCTTTTTTCCTTCTGAAAAAAATGGCTATTTAGGTGCACGATGATCGGCCTCTTTGATCTCTCGCAACCATAAGAGCACTCAATCTCGTTTAAGACATCATTACTGCGTGTTTTTCTTAATTGACGATGAATATTGATCGCTTTTTTAAACCGTGAAAAGTTAGAAGTGCATACATATTTACTCGCTGTTTTTTTTACACTAACGTCGTCATTTGACGATTTGAAAACGCTTCTTATGCTAGCTTCAGGTATTCGAAACCTGTTCACTCTCATTTACAGTAATTTATGTATTGTAATCATAAATACCGTCCACGTAATTGAATCTCAGCTGCATCTTTTGACCAAGTTTCTGTCCCGAGAAAAAAATGGGGTTACCTGAGAACTTGAACGAACCTCTAACCTACCATATCTTCTCCTCGCCCGTAAGCCTAATGTGTATATTTTAATTATGTAGTTTAGCATAGAAGAATATTTTCATGTCACCGCAGGGCTTATTAATACGATCACACGAATATTATTCCATGGGCTAGTTATCGAACAGAATTAATTTTCTTACTTTGTCTCCAGGGTACGTGTTACAAATTTAATTGAAGTGGGCACTCAAAGTAAGATGGATATACAAAACAGATCCCCAGTAATCATCAAATCAAAGGTATTCCATTTTATCAAGTACTCGCCCCATTGTTAGTGTTTCCTTTTATATTCTTGATTCCACTGTTAATGACGGGGGTGTGTTTGGGGGTAAGAGGGAGGGGAGTGAGAGGGATGCAGGAAAAAATATAGTTTGGGAGGAAGGAAAAATTGGGGAAGGGGGATGATTGGGGAGGTGAGGGGGGCGATGGGAAGTTTCTCCTGGGAGAAGGGTTGGAGCCAGAAAGGACGTCTTATAGTGGAAACCCCGTTTCGAATATTTTTTTATCTTCTCTCTCGCTACCCCATGAATATTGAGACACGGACCGAATAATGACGAAAGCGGAAACATTTCAAGGGCCGGATGGTCCTTTTATCTTTTAATGAGTGGCAAAATGTAGGTTCCTTGAATGGGAAATCGCAGAGAGAGGACAAAAAGTTTTGGAGGGAGAGCGAATTGCATGTAGCTCACATAACACGCAATTCTTAATTAATCTAGCGCACAATGACGTTTTCCTCTCCCGGGCCGTATTCACGCAGACTCGCTCTCCGAAATGGTATTCATCCCTCATAATGTTTCAAAATGTAGCCCTTTCGCAAACAATCGATATTTCTGGGATCCGGATTTCATTTAATCAATCCTTGAAATCCACACCAGAGCGTTCGATAATAGCAATCCCTGATTAGTTGTGAAGGATATTCTTTTAAATAAAAAATACTCCACCCACCCACAAGATATAATGCAATTTGTGCAATATCTTAATTAATTCATTTATCCTAGAGATTTCATTCAAGCCAGAAATCGTGTATCACACTAGGTTTCTATGACAAACAAAGCTGTTTAAATATCAATTGCAGAATTTTGATCTGCTGTGGTTCATATTAGTGTTTCTTTGACATGGATATCATTGCCAATCTGAACATAACACAAACCTATCAGTTTAAACAGTTCTAGGATCACTCGTTACTTCAGCGTAATCCTACAAAAATGAGAAAATTGTAGGTGTATGAAAATATATTGGAGATGACCTCCCAAGAGAATAAATTTTGAAGTGTAATACCTATCAAAAGTTAGAAAGTATTTTTATGCCTATCAAGTGTTAGAAAGTATTTTGCTCAGAAAGTTGAAAATTCTTTTTTTTAATGATTTGGGTTTACGTTGTAATATTGCATGGCTATTTTTTGTTTTTTTAAATGTATATACATATATTGATATAATAGTTTTGGCAGTTCCCCATTTTCACACAGGCATATTTTAGCCATCAATTCGACAGTTATAACGTTACATTCAATGATAAAGAATAGATTTCAAATGAGAAAAGTTAAAGAAAACTTACGCGAAACAGGTATTTAACCATATTACATTTGATATTCACCCTTTAAATATAATGCTAATAAATAAATTATGCGTAAAGGTAATCTTTATGTGCTCCAATTTCATTACGATCGCCGATTTTCAATTAATCGTGATATTCCACCATATCATGCCTGAAACGTCTCTTTTTTCTTTAATCGACGAAAGCTAAGTTATATATAAATGGGTACTAATTGCGTGTCATTGTAATTTACAAAAGGATAGTTACTGTAATTAATACTACATTGACTTTTGTATAAATAAATTGGCTCGTATTTTTAGTTTCACACCTGAGATCAGTGTCAAGGAGAAAGGGTCAAAGATCATTAATTTTACCTTTGACTGCACATTAGCGATTAACTCCACCTTTCAATAACCGTAGTGGTATTTGTGACTTTCTTTGAATTTTTCAAATATTTCACGTGTATATTGCATGTTTAACGTGTGAAATTTCTGCGTGGACTTGGTAGGGAAAGGGAAGGCACATTAGACATGAAGAGAGGAAGGAAATATTACGGCATTGAAGAAGAATTTCTTGCCGTGTTAAACTTCAGAGTTTGTGTTTTCGAAGACTAAGAAAGCTATTCCGATTTAATTTATTTTATTGTAATGGCGTGAATATAGTTATATTCTCTGAGCTATTGAGAATAATATAATTAATATATCAAAATAAAAACTTTCCACGATGTCTTTTGAATTAAGCAAGCATAGAAATGATGAATGGGAATTACTTATTTTTGTTAATTAGAAATATTGACGAAACAATTAAGTTTGGTAGTTAGTCACAAAACCATGTTACAAAAGATTAATATATAAAGTGATTAAGATATATTAAGTCCTTAGTGATGACCTGCAGGTATAGAAAGATTAGCCAACGGGAAAGTACAGAATTACTCACCGGTGATAACAACGGGTGATAATGACAGAAGTGATTAGACTACTGTCAGATATTACTTGATATATAAAAACAAGTGGAAATAGAGTAAAGTCGCAAGTCATGTTGGGTCGATTTAATGATGTGGTGCCGAAAAGTAAAGCAGGAGAAGTACTGGTAATTTCGGAGCAGACGACTTGGGGGCAAAGGTCATTTGCGGGGAAAGGTGGGTAATTTGGTATAGACAGGATTTTCAGGCAATGTTGGAGGGGAGGGTGGAAAGAAGTATCGCGTCTACATTTCCCCTTCTGTATCAAAGAAAGACGCCCGAGGGGTCACACAATCTAACGTCCCATCCGACGGACGGCGTACTCCACTTAAAGTGCTCGCCAATAGGCACCGCAAGTACGGGATACGTCTGAATATTACCGTCACCCCCTTGGGATTCAAACCGCAGCCCTCGGGGTGGACATCCACTCTACATGACACTTGACCAACTCGATCCCCAAAAAAACAACGATTAATCCTTCTTCTAAACCCACCATTATAATATTGCAAATTTAATATATTTCTCGAAAACTATCCGCGACGGCGATACGAAACACGTTCTCCCCATTCAATCCTTAGATTAAAAATTAAATGGGAAAATTGAAATGTGTTCTATTCTCTCAGTTGTTTTACTTTTACCTTGTATCTACGCTTGTGGGATGATGTATTCCGAGAATTCGCCAACCTGTCTTGTAGTTTTCGTTAGATTCATGTGAGATTCATAGTCACAGAAATAATTATCTCTAAAGTAGGAATTTAAAGGCATGAGCGCCTACCCAAATGTTCTCCTTTACGACAGCTGGGAGAGAGTTAGGGGGTGATTGTGATTGAAAAATAATCGACTCACCATTTTTCCTCCTCCTTCCACAGCGGCTTCGACTCACATCCTCCCCTGAAACCCTCGTCATCTCTCAACCCCCACACCCCTCACCCACGGGAATAACACTTGGTCCCCCGCCCCCACACAGCATCCCTATCAGCCTTCCCACCCACGCTCCTCCCCCTGCTCGCCTCCGCCGACTCCTCCGTATCTCCACCTTTCATCTTACTCGATATCCACGATGCTCTAGACCACTCCACCCTCTCCGGCTCCACCCGCGATTCCGTCCCAAAGTCTCCCTTCTCCCCCCCTCCTCCCTAACCCTTCCCGCCGCGCCCTCTTCTATTATCCTAGCCCCACACCCACACGCGCTCACCCGACACATAATCCCCCCGGGTTGGATTTGACGGGTAAGTGCCGACGACGGCTTCTCACTGTGGAGGGCGTGGCCTCGAGTCCCGTTGAAGCGGTCTCGCTGAATTTCTTTCGCTCATGTTACACCCAACCGGTGAAGCTTTTACGAGGAGAGGAATAATCACAATAGGGGTCTATAGTAAGCATATTAAGTAACGATTGATGAAAACCTTGAATATGCATCATAGTTTTGCGAAAACGCGATTGCAGAAGGAAGATTATATGCGTGGATTCGACATTTTTAAGGAGTAGGTATGGAGAAGGATGGGAAAGGAAAAGTTGACGGAAAGGAAAACAAACTAATAAATGTTTGGCATGGTGGAGCAGGAGATACGACTGTTGTGAGAACTACAAAGGGAGAAAGTGAAGAAGATGAACAAAATTACCAAAATAGTCTTTTCTACGATATTAAAAAAAAATTAACGATCGGGCTTAGATGTACTGTATCATTTTCACTTGCCTTCTTCGTCAATTTCATGTTGAAGGTTTAGATGCACCATATCATCTTCCTATGAATATGATGCAGTGAATCTAAACCTGTTACCTTGAAGTTTATGTGTTGCGTTGAAATCTTTATCGGTAATACTTGTTCATGTGGTGGAAAATTACAATTATTCGGTCATTATGTCCCAATTCCACCATATCAGGTGAGCGCCAACCATATTTGTAACATGGTTGCGTTTTGATTGGCGATGCAATGTTAAAGAATTTGATGGAGTGGACGATGTTGAACCAGCGTCTTTTTGGGGAGGCAAAAGAATTTTGGACGAACTGAAGGGAAGCATGCGGCATTCGGAATTGAAGAAGAGTTATTTATAGTCTACTGCGGTAGATAGCCTTTTGCTAAAGGAGGCTTAAATATTTTGCAGTTTTTGGCCAATTATTCGTCCAACCTCACCAGTGGAATACCAACTACGTGATGACAAAAATCCGTCCGGTTTTTACTTCTTTTTTGGCTGGAAAGCCGAAATGGGTGGATCGGGAGACTTTTGGAAAGGTTTCTCTCCGTTTGGGCGAAGGTGGAAGCCTATGATATACTCGTAACTTCATCGGAGGAATACGAGTCGTCACCGTCAGTCTGATGTGCTCCAATCAGAATGATCCAAGATGACATTTTAAAATGCCATCTTGGCTAAGATACGTTGTTAAGCATTGGATTGATTCAGTTGCTTCTCCAACTCGATATGAAATATTCGAAGAGGTACTTCAAAAAGGATTAGATTTGCTGTTAATACCATCAGGAAATAACCAAAAAGGAACGGAAGTATTCTGACAATCGACGGGTTACTGGATCGGAAAGATAGGAATTCTGCTTGAAACAAAAAAGGTACGCAATTAATGCCTTCGTGCCCCGATTACATAACCTAAGATTCGTTTATTTAAGAAAATTGACAACCCTGAAAAACCAGGAATTGGGATAATAATGAATCTCTCATAACTTGAACATTTTTTAAATCAATCGTTAGCATCGTAAAATAATACATGTGACACATTTAGGAATGATGTTTAGAATTATTCATGGGCTTAAGAGGTTTCAATGCAAACTTACTCCTCGAGTGGAGACTATTCTCGGTTGACAATTATTATGTAAACTAGTAAGTAGGAACTGAAATACGAACATATGGATGCCATTGATTGCCCTAACTAAAGGATTTCTACATAAAGAAAACACTACTCAGCTGTATTTCCAGAAAAATGGATTATTTATTAGAAAAAAATATTGAAAGGAAATAGGAACTATGTATCATAACCAAAGTTGTATATTGTACATTAATATTTGCTGTGGTTTACCGGGTTAGCGTAAATTTTTGATGGACCCAGACAATACACACTTCTTTACTCCTGGTTAATATTACATAAAATATTCTTAATTTACATGTATATGTTGCAATTTCAGCCTTATTTATAATCAACAGCACCTATTTCTCATCGCTAAATCATTCTACAGTAAAGAGTAAAGTACGCTCGGAAAAGTGTGATAAAAATATGCCAGATTAGTATTCATCACATTGACCGGAGATGAAGACGCGATATAGACCCTCTTTTAAATGGCACTTGGAAAACAATAAGGGTGAATGAAGCGCACAGCTCTGTGGGTAGGATATTATACGGTCGAGTCCTTGGCACTTAACTTCAATATTAGATCAATGCAAACTACTGGTTCCGTTCTCCTTCCGTCTTCTCCTCGTCTGAATACAGATCTCCGATTAATTAACTGTACGCTAATTTCCGAATGGTGCAAATCGCCCGCGAGGTACGAGTCGATCGATTCTCGCAACAGATTCGCGCCATCAATATCACCGCATGCCCTTGAAATTCAGCTCGAAATATAATCGAGGATAGGATTAAAAAGACCGGGATTCGTTTTTTCGGAATTATTCTCGCACGCGCATTAAGAGATGGGGGATGCGGTCGAACGAAAACACGGGCGTACGGGTCGAAAAACGACTCGGGTCGGTTCAAATCGGTCGGAGAAACTTTTACGCGCGAGATGAAGGAAACGACACGGCCGTGATCTCGCTCTCTCTCTCGGTAAGGATACGTTCACGAGGAGTCACGAACCGCCTCCGTAATTCCGACCAAATATGTCGTAGTTCTCAACGGTTTTTGTCGAGGGTTCCCCATGATTTGCGGTTTTTTTTTTCTTTTGGGGTTTGGAGATTTTTACGGAGGGTATTTGGGGTGGAGGCTCGGAGGTTTCGCGAATGGGTTTGAGGGTGGAGACAGGAATGTCGGGGGAGGATGTGGGGGGGAGAGGTGTGGGCGTGGCGTTCGGTGGGGCGTGGCGGGGGAATGAGGAGAAACGATAGGAGGAGGGAGGGGTGACGTGGGTGGAGTTCCCGAGTTTAGCGTCGATGAGTTGCTTTCCGTCTCGAGTTCCGCTGAGGTCGATGCGGAGGATCCCACCGGTTGGTCTCCTTTTAGTCAGAGCGTTTGGTCCAGGGTATTTCATCGCAGCGTTAAGATCCACGTCTCGGAGACGTTTGAATAAATTTTTCGTGAGATTCAAACAACGTCTCTCCGGTCAAAGTTCGTAAAGATAAATGGATAAAATTCAAGATAATTGGTCGATCAAAATTTCCCTCCCTCCATCCAGTTGATTAAAAGTACAACTTTGGGAGTGGAATCTGAGAAAAAAATAAATCCTGAAACACAACTTTTATACCCACACGAGAAACATATGTACCGCGTTCACTGGTATAGACTGATCTAAGAATTTCAAGTAAGTATAATCATTACCTCGCGAGGGAATTCCGCACCGCGCAAAACTCCCAATGCCCTCTCTTCCGGTGATCCCCGTCTTCATGTCTCGCCCGTCATCAACACCTCTTCGACATCTTTGAGCCTCGCGAGGAGCCCAACACGAAACGTACAGAATGTCACCATCAGTGAGCTGATATCATTAGGCGTCATGACACTCGATTGAAAGTTGTTTTTGGGAAAATGTTTTTTTAAATTTTTTTCCCCAGTCGTTTCCACACCCTCCGCACACGCACACGAAATAGTTACGACACTCGCGAACACCGGATTTTTTTCCGGTGGCCTTGGAAAGAGATGGTGATTTCCGGTGAGTCCCGCTTCTCTCCACCCCTCTGGATGTGCCTGAATGGAGTGTCGGTCTCCGCAGGAGATGATCACGTGACGGCCATCCCGGGTACTCCGGCTTGAGTGGATCTTGGTGTGATGTCGCGTGTCGACTCAGCTCAGCGGTCTCCCGACCCCGAAACAACGGACAAACTCCGCAAAACTATTTGCCACTCAGCTCCGAGGTCTGATGTTGGTGGAGGGAACGTGTGGGTGTTTTGGAGTGGGGTTGGGTGGGGGGCAGAGGGAATAAAGGGGGGAAAATCGTTTTCCCACCCCTTATTCGGAGCGAGCCGCCTCCGTCTCTTCGCCCACCGCGTTTGTGTAAGTGGGGGGAGGTGTTGAAGAGGAGGAGTCTTTTAGCGCACCCGCGGAAACTCCTCCGGCAGCTACCCCTAGCGTCCCACCAACGGGGACCGGATAGTCAGTTACCTCCCTCCCGGTGTCCTCCGTCTTCCGTATTCGACCGACACGACCGCCAGCCACCTCCTCCTCCGCCTCTCCTCCCCACCGCTTGCGGCGCCACCACCGAGTGGGCCGAAACTCTTCCGACACACGGCCACGCGGTCCCAACTTCCCCCTAATCGTTCCAACGGGAAACTTTGTACCGCCCCGCACGTGTCAAGGCGCGTTTGATGAAGAGCAAGGGGTTCAGGGATATCTCCTCACTACCGTGTCCCTCCGCGCGACATCCCTCGGAATCCCACCCGCTTGGACACTCCCGTGTGGGGAAGTTCGAAAGCGGGGCGCAGGGTTGAGCTTGTAAATACCCTCCCCCCCTTCTTCGTAAGTTGGCGGGATTTTCCCGTCAACCGTTTGGCTCCCTGGCGTCCCGGCGCCTCGCTTGATGGACCGCTGGGACGAGGACGAACATCCCGCCCAGAGCGACCGGCTGAGGAGGTAGGAGGCGATGGGGGCGGCGCCTAACGGGCAGGCGCCGAACTCGAGGCGCAGCCAACCCTCTCCTCCACTTACCCCCGTCACCATACCATCCACCCCCTCCACCACCTCCCTCCATCTCCCCCACCCCCGAAACCCCCTCGCCCACACGGCGCCCTCGTCCCCTCCTTCCCCCTCCCCGCGGTGCCGCTCCTTCAACCCTCCCGTTCTGCATCTTTCGACCGTCTGTGCCGTTATTGCTGCTGTTCAAAGCCCCCCAACTTTTGCTCCCCTCCTCCCTTTGTTTGACGCTCTTTCTCTCGTCGCGGATTTGCACAGCCGCGCTCCGTGAAAAGTGCCGCGAGACGGATTTCCCACGGCTCCAAGGGTATCCCTCTCTTTCTCTCTCTCTCTCTCTCTCGCACTTTCCCTCAATCCCTTACTCTCTCACTACAAAACCATTCCTACTTATGATCCGCACGTAATTTCAACTTGGGGAGCGAAACCAAAGGCAAAGGTTGTTTACTGACTGGATTTGGAATTGAAGCGAACGATTACACTTGGAAATTCATTAATTTCTCATGTTTTAAATTTTTTCCTACACTAGAAGAGAGTTATCCAGCCTAGAGATGGCACGGGGTTCGGGAACTGGCCTTCCGAGGATTTGCTCCTTTCCCACCAATCTCTCTCAGCTTATACTGCAGTTCGTGAAATCCAATATTATTGCGGTTCTTCCTAAATAGTAGCAATGAATCGAATATTAAAGTGCATTTTCTAGCTTATATTGAAATTTCATTTAATAAAGTATAATAAAAATTCTTTCTTTGGTATTCATTATAGACAGTTTTTAAAATTTTTAAATTCTAATATAATCTTAGTATTTTTATGATATTAATATAATTTCATTGAAGAATTAATTATAAATGAAATTTACCAGTTAATAAAGGACTACACCAATCGAAAATATTTTTCATGGAAAATTTTAGGTAACTTAAATGCCTGAAACATTGGAAAAAACATATTTAAACACTTGGATTATTTTTCAAATATTTTATCTCTGATTTTTACAAAGTTAAGAGCTTAAATTTCTAGCTTTCTCCATTAGGTTGTCTGAGTATACAACATTGATCTATTCTTATAACTTTTCCGTTCAGTTTTTAAGGATTTTAAATGCTGGAGATCTGATAAATAAAATTAAGACATTTAAGTTTGCCTCTCAGGAATTTTTTATCAATATCAAAATACAAGGCTTGTTTAAAATGGAATACGCCAAAGATAATCGGATAAATAGAGTTGTTTTACTCTTTATTATTCAATGAGAGCCATTCAATAGGCAATCTTTTATTTATTCTAAGAAAGCTACCTATAAGAGTTGGTGATAAACGTATATCATTCCAAAAGTCATCCCTGTCCTCTGAAAAGATGCGACAGAATCTCATCAATATTTGAAAATTTTTGCGGTGCATAAATTTGTATATGTTTTTAATTGCAAGCAGTTAATGACAAATATTTGTAGCAACTATTGAAGTAATTAAATAAATCAAAACTTGTTGAAAGAAAAAAATCTATTTTACTTCATAAAATGCACAATTCGGAAATATAATCTAAATATTCTGCATACATATTCCTTAATAAATTTCCTATGTAAGGTCAGCCTAAGAAATTAAACGGCGTTTCGCATGGGGAATGTAACCTTTGATATTTTTGATTCCCTTTGCTTCCATTGCACACTCACAGGCCTGTGTAGAGTCTGGTTTGAATTATTCAATCATTAATAGCATAATAGCTGAACGAATAAAATTTTTAAATTACGTCAAGTTCCTCAACCAGGATTATCAATCTTAGGATTGGTTTGTAGCAGCTCTACAAACTATACTGATCCCTGCAAATCTTATGAAACATGTGTTCCCTCAAAGCTCGCTGAACGGAAAATTTTCAAAACCTGGGTATCATATATATAAAAAGGTTAAACTAACCGAAAGCAAAACAAGCTAGTAAGTGTTCGATATGGTGAAAAGGTAGGAGAGGGCACTGTTTGGAGAAATCCAAGCAATACAGAAAAGAAGGATGCAGACCATTTTGTATGATAATAGAATGTTGAAAAATTTGATAAAGGAAAAACGTTAGACGAACGAGGAAGGGGTAAATATAGGATAGGCATGTTGCAAGAAATAAAGGGAGGACGTAAGTATGAGGAACTGAAGAGGGGTTTATTGTAATGTTACGGTTGCAAGTTGTGTTTTACACGTTTTTGGAAAGGCAAGGAAATATATCATTGAAAATGCCTTACCCTTATTCACAACCCACTTTAACTGGTAGTGCCAGCTCGTTTTTCATCCTAGACCTACCTCGACAATTCTTCTCCTCCATTTTTCCTTCAATCCTGTCCTTGAGAAAACTCGTGCTTCAGGATGCGTAAAATCAATTTCTCTCTCATCCATGTGTCACCATGTAAAGCATACGTAATAATACATGTTTCCTTGCCAATACACCTAGCTAAGGTAATTTTACCAAGTTTGAAAAATCGAACATCCATACTGGATATACCTATCGAATCATTTGACTGCCTTTCAAACAGAGCAAAACATGCATATATACTTTACACTTCACAGGCTTCACTTCGTGGAATTGTTTTATATCCATATTAAATGAGTTTGTAATTTTCCACAGACTTTATATTACTCCTCTCCTCTGTCCGAAGGGTGTATATTTTACAGCTGTATACGTAACTTGTACCTGATGATGCCGCAAGTCGGTGGCACGCGTTGCACCGTAAAATAAAGTATGTGGAAAATTAGAAACTCATTTAATATGGACAGGACATATTTACAAGAAAACCGTGAACTTTGTTGCGTTTTCTTCCTTATTATTCTTAACCTTAAAATTTGTTGTTAAGAAATTTCAATGATGCTTAGAGCATTAATAATTTGTAAAGTGGAGTTATTGAAAGAACAAAACTGTTTAGCGTACTCAATAGCAGTCATATCGACGTTATCAATTCGATGATTTGTTTGTAGCATTTCTCCAAACTATCCTATTCTAAATTATTCATTTCTTCTTCTCATTCAATTTTTCATTCTCTTCGTGCTGTGACACTTTCCATCTCGAAATAATTCATCCATGGTATTCCTTTGCAATTCCATCAATTATGACCTTTGGTAGACTATTTGTCTCAGGGCGTCTTCAGTTAGTTTCTCACTTCTGATAAAAAGGTCCTCTATGGGCTTGCCTCCCCCCCAACTTTCCGAAATACTTCATCAGTTGTTACTCTGTTTAACAACTTCATTATTACAATTCCTCGGTAGCACCTTATTTCCATTACCACAAATATTAATTTCTCCGCTGTTACTATTGTCTAAGTCTCACATCCTAAGAATATTACGCTTTCTATAAAACTCTTCAACGAATCGCTTTCTTATGTATATATGCTCGGATTAAGTACCACTAAATAATAAAATTATATAGTATTGATCTCGCAGATTAATAAAGAAATGGTCAGGGACATTTTGAGTTTAATCCGTTTTCTTCTGTGTTTACAAATAGAAACAATTATTGTATATCTTACTCGGGTCTGTATTCCTTGGCGAAGCATTAAACACATTAGTTTATCCTTTTTTAAATAATCACTTGCCTAACTAATCTATCTCAAATAATTGTTTCGTCTCAATAAATGGCACTCCTAAAGTTAACTGGTGAAATAACGTCAATGACGTTGGAATTCTTAATTTTAAGGAAAACATCTATGCACTAGGAGTTTTCTTTAATGGATTCCCGTAAATCGTGATGACAGTAGCTGTTTAAAGGAAATCGAGATGGTACAGTGATTTATTACTCCCTACCACAAGGGACCGGGTTCCAATCCCAGAAGTGGCAGGATTTTTCAGAATCATCCCGAACCCTAATTAGGATGGGACGTGGAAACCACTTCACGTGTAGTGCGCCGTCGATCGGATGGGATGTTAAACTGTGGACCCTTTGGCGCCTATCGTTAAGAGTACGCTAATGCCGGAGGCGGGCTTCTCTCTCTGCACATCCTCCATTCCCAGAACATTCAATCCCTACCAAATCACCCGGCTATCCCTAAGGACGCGGATAACCTTAGCTGTCTCTTGCCTGCCTTGTTTAAAGTAATTTGGTATGGAAAGTAAACTACGAACTATTGGTGAAGAGAAATAAATCACTATGGTGAAAGAAAAATGTTGATTAGGAATGGTTAGTCCTTAAATAAGAGCGAATAGAAGAGAGTATCAATCTCTATTGATTTTTTACTTTTACGGTGAAAAAAGTTTTACCTATACTTAACGTGACCGTAGAGCCGACGTTTCACTCAAAAGTCAAAGATTTTTTTTTGAGATCCCTGAGGAGATCGGAAATTTTGTTTCCGGTTGGCGTGTTTTTTCCTTCGCAAATCATAACTCAAAGACGTACAGTGTACTTATTTCAGTATCCTTTTCGATTGCCACCGAATTTGAAGAAAATATTTTAGCCGGGACTCTTCAAGTATTCTTCTGAGTTTACGTCTTTCCATACGCGAATTTCGAAACCTAGACAGTTATTTCTCTCTCTCATACTTTGAGTGCAGCGGAGAAGAGATGCGCAACGTGGTACGCCTTGCGTGACATTAAATACGCCGCAAGAGCGTTTTAAAACTACCAAAGTTGCTCGTCCTTCCTATTTGAATCACGCCGCCGCTTCCTTTACCTGCGCAAGGTATAAGGGGGAATCGAAAAAAAAAGGAAAATTTTTTTGTGTCATCGGAGATAAGATGCAAAGCAAATTGTACCGATCGAATGAAACGATCCCTTGCCGTGAGCGAAACAGTCAATATGGGCATCCATCCGTTCTGAACACTTTGTAAACAGTATGCTAAAAGCTGTATCAAATTTCCCCTTGCCCGGAATACTTTGAAGTGGGGAAACATGAAAATATCTTAAAAGAGATGATGGAATATTTTCAAAAGTTTACAAATTTGAGGAACGTTTACCCTTAAGAGGTTTAATTTCCACTCGAATAGCCCTGAATCAATAACAAATAAAAATAATAATAAATCTAAATAAACGTATGAAAGTATGTACCTATCTTATTTGCTTTTACAAATTGCAATCCTTAACTTTAATACAAAAGTCAATGATCATATCATCAGTATTTAAACATTTCATCGGAAAAAATACGACGAATTACACCTCCAATACAATGATTACTGAGATGTCTATACGTGCAGCCATAATAAGTAAACCCAATTGCAAACGTTCTTTATTTGCGCTTTTTATTTATGGAAAGCAATAATTATAATTTTCATTAACCTTTTTTTAAACAGTCTACACTTTATACATCTATTAAGTGAATGCACGGTAGTACTTTTATTAAAATGGTAATAGGGAGCTATTTGTTTACTGGGAATGGTATTTTTTTTTCCTTTTAATGAAAACAATTTTTAGGCCAGCATTAATATACTCGACATACTTTAGTAACGAATTAAATGAAAATAAATTTGTTCAGGACGAGAGCTACAGTTTAAAAGTCATTATTAATCTGTAAGTTTAGCATTGTCATTAAATACATAAATACTAGGGCGGAATCCATTGTTTAGTTAAATACCGAATTTATTAATGAAAATTATCACTCTCATGTTTATATTTTGAGATGATTATCTGAAAAATCCATCTGGCATCAGACATTCTTTTAAAAATTATTTGCTTACACCAATATCCTAGGTCCCTGATTTAAGGTACTTCGGTTTTGGTAGAAAATGATATTTGTGAAAAAGTAGAAATTAAGGGTGCATATATAGTTAAAAATTGATTATATTGCATTCGTTAATTAGAGAAGATTAAATCAACAATAGATTTTAATATAAGATAGCATTACCTATCATGCTTATCTAGTAAACAAAACTTTGAATGAAAAAATAAGAAATAATCACACTGACAGGTAAAAGTCCATGGAAAAAATGAAAAAAGAGGCAATAGGGAATGAATACCCGTTAAAGAATTAGGAAAAGATAATAAAATATAAAAAAGTCGACTTCAGGTACGAGTTAGGTAAATGTGTTTTATCGTTATTAGCAAGAGGTCACGGAGTGTATTAGACACGGCGTTTTCAATTGACTGAAATAATTATATTTACCGCTTAAAAAATCCAAAACAATTACTGGGAGATGCATGATTATTTTATTCATAGGAATACTTAATGTAGACAACATGTGTCTATATTTATGAAAATACTGTTATGTGCTTATATACATCCATGTAATAATAGTATTATTTCGGCTACTGCGAGGAGACTAATGGGAAATTAATACTATTTAAAATGAGAATTCTTACTAAGTCTTGAAAGTTATCTAATAATTAAGTATCCATACGATATATTATTATTGCCTCTGATGAAGCCATGGAATATGAGTTCTATCATCTATTTCGAAGGAAATATCCCAAAAAAATCCTAGTCTTCATATTTTCCATAAAAACTTTAGACATTTAAACACCTATTCTCATTTTTTCATACCAAGCGTTTCATCTCTCCTTTCCAGTGGTTAATATTTGCTTCATATAGTACCAAATATTTACCTAAAGTTACATAAACTAACGACAAACCCCAAGAATTTTTTGTTATCAAGCATAGACGTTCTTGAATAATTGCTGAAAGGATTTATAAAGAAAGCTAAATTGCAAGGTAATATCTACTCCCGAATTCCAAACATAAACAGGGGCAGAAATATCCCCTAAAGTCGATTTGATAGGTGAGGATTGAGTCCGCCTATTACTAAGCCCAACGGCATTTGCAATACACACATCAGGGCCCACACAAAAAAGGCCAGTTCCTTATTCTCTGCGGTTTCCCGGATAGCAAGTTCTGGTACTCATTCACACAGCTTGAGTGAGATTGGGGGTGCCCATGGGCGTCACATAAAATCGAACTCGGGCCCTCCAGCCCATAAGTCAGCGTTCTATCCAAAGAATAATCACGCCCTTCCGCAAATATGTGAAAGATAATTATTTAAAGTTGGCTACTCGTTAGAGATTTTTTACCTGAACTGGCTTGTTAAATTAATATCAATTGGAGAAGCAGTTAGAGTTTTTTTTTATTTCCATTGTTTCAGAATTATTTTTAAAAAATTTTTATGGAAAATATGAGGTAAAAATTTGAATGATTTTATTTTATTAGGTATTTGTCAGCTATGGTCTTTTCGCCAGTCCGTGCCATGCTATTTTTCGGTCGACATTTACTGAGATAAGCTTTGAGAGCTGCGGAAATACCTTTGCCTATCCGAACAACTGAGCGTTGAATGGCATGCTCGCTTGACAAATTTCAGCCCGAGTGGCATGTGAGGGAAAATAGAATACAATGAGACGAAGTTTCACTGCTATAAATGCGGACCCAAATTCCATCCACACTGTCTTCCACTTCATTCTCGAATATTCCCTTTCAACAAAAGCATTGACGCGCAATAAATACTGCTGCCAAAAATCCCGAATTTCCGTAATTGATGTTGACAATGCAGAAACTCTTCACTCCTCAGTGATCATCTCACACAGTGATATGAGTCACGCGCTTAAGTTATTTCAATATCCTCGACGGAGTGGCGATGAAGACAGTAGAAAGATGAATCGGATCGGGAGGAGCTTTTACAATTTGTATCGCTCTGTAATAATCTTCGAGCACTACAATTTGCGGAAGAAGTTTATCCAAATGCGTACCTAAATTTCTTTAATACTGAATGATAGTAACTTTTTCTCAAATTTAGTCTTTGGTTAATTACATACTCATTCAATCACATGTTCGTAATGGCATGCGATTGATTTTCGCCTTAGAGATAACTAAACTAATAAACTCATTTTATATTTGGTCAGTTTCCATTTGGAGACGTCCATGTATTACCCAATGGGAAGGGCGTTGAACTTCTCATATGATGCTAAAAAGTGATTTCCACATTTTTCGGGCTGCGTCCGCGTATGTCGTTTAAATGTACAACAGTTTCGCCAGCTATCCTGCTGGCGTCCTCAGGTCAAGGCTCCTTGACCTAAGGACGCCAGCAGGATAGCTGGCGAAACTGTTGTACATTTAAACGACATACGCGGACGCAGCCCGAAAAATGTGGAAATCACCTACTCATCGCCGCGGAAACCTGCGAACGAACGATGCTAAAAAGTGTTCGATTGTACAGTCTGCATGCATTCAATTCATATATATTATATAAATATACACACACACACTCACCCACACACTCATATAAATAAATAAATAAATATATATATATATATATATATATATATATATATATATATATACACTCACACACACATAAATTTTTATATGTCTATACACATATATATATATATGAGGCGTGGTAGTCAAGGGGTAGAGAATTGGACTACTCGCTGGAGAGTCCGGTTTTGATTACCGGGGAAGCCTCTGGGCACCCTAAGCTTCACCCGAGCTGTAAGATTTTTTCGAGTACCAGATATTCCTGGGAAACCGTAACCGGCACGGGAATGGATCTGGCCACCCTACCCTGATTAGTGAATTTCAAACGCCGTTGGGTTTAGTACTGGGTGAACTCTACCATCACCTAGCAAACCGACCTTCGGGTCATGTACAGTGGCTATTTGGCTGGTAGTACTCAATGCTCTTAATTGAATTACAATAATAATAGCTCTCTTGGAATTAATTTATCGACAACAGAGTTACAGTTTATTTCAGTAAATGAAATCCTGCTGAATATATACGTATTAAATCGATTCTTATAAAGAAAATACCAAAATAATAAAAGAAGAGAAAAAAATTTCGATAGATAGTTTAACCTAGATTATTTCAACGTAGTTTATTTGACGTATAGTTTACCTCTAGCACTTAAAATACTCAAGAGAGCATTCGACGTGTGTTATATTAACCAAAGCAATGATTACATTTTTTATGCGATGCTTTCATGTGGAAACGAAAATTTAAGTCAATGCAGGCATATGAAGTGCACTCACTCGAAGAAAGATCACTCATGTGATGATGACGATGAACACCAGGAATATTTCGGGAAATAGAAAATTAATAACACAGAATAAAAAAGATAATGTAGTTTATCTCTCTAACAATACATACAGAGAACTACGGTAACCATTCCTCGCTGCCCACGGGAGTAAATTTTGACTCAATGCAGATTAAAATTCTTCTTTAAAAAAAAAACTTGACTCCGATTACGGAGAAAGATTGAAAGTTTACAGAATTCCTCATCCTTGACTTTTAATGTTCTGCAGAGAGAAAATTTCTGACTCGTCGTCTAGCGCAGACGTCTGATAATCCTAACTTTATTCGGTCAATGTAATAGATGGAGTCATTTTTCATTAAATCCACCACTCTTCCCCCATCTTCCGACCCCGCGCCCACCAGCGTGGTCACCCAGCCTTCCCTCTTCTCTCCCCACTTCTCCCCTCCCATTTCCCCAATCACCCTAAAAAAAATCCCCTTAGTCCATCCTTTACGCCTCTCCAAGTGACTCTCAATCGCGGTTTTCCGGCCAAATTCTCTCCCCCTTTCACCCCCATCGTTGATACGGGATAATCCGCACGAGCTCGGAGCATCCAATTAAAGTGGACGAGCCATCCATTCTTCATCCAGTCCCACATTCCGTCCAATCAATCAGATCCCTCCCTCCCATACTCTTTCTTTTATTTCTCTTTCCCTTCCCACAACTCCTCTCACCCCTTTTCCAACCTTCGCATGATTGCATTGATCATTCCAAAAATAAAATTTAAAAAAATTTAAATTCCCTCTTGCCCCCAAATACCCGACTACTCTTTTCTCCTCGTGTTTTTTTTTGTATTGGTCGCTTCATCCACCCTTCGTCGGGGTTATTAGGGGTGGTCGTTTGCGGCATTGGTTTGTATTCCCACTCGTCGCCCTCACACGTCATTCTGTGTGCGCTTTACTGCTGCGCGACCTGTCCTCGAGCTGGGCACATTAACGTCCAAGCTTGAACTCACCACACTGCAGACGTGCGCCCTCTTCCCCGCATTGCAGACCAGTACGGAGAGGAAAAGATGGTGTATGGGATCGAGTTAGTGCGGTGGTCTCCAACACCTACGTTCCGGATTCGAACTTCGCGGTGACAGGTTTTACGTATCTGTGTTCCCACTTCATAAATTGGAGAGAACTTCAAAGTTGATCACTCTGTCTTGCGGATGGAACGTTAAATTGTGTGAACCCTTGATGCCTTTCTTTGACACATTACGTCAATTCGGACGGCCTGTCTCTCTCCACCCTTCCTTTCCCAAGCCATGAAAGTCCTGCCCTCACCAAAATACCCATCTATTCGCCCATTGGTGCAAATTACCTCAGGCGTCGGTCACCCACCCTAGTTACGACTCTACGATACTGTACGATACGATGGAACCCACTCCACAAAGTTGGTAGAGAGGGTCCCATCGGTTGGCAATGGTATAGATGAACCAACTCCCTTCAAAACATGACGTGAGAACAAGTGAGGTAAGGTCAAGTAAATGGACGCGAGTATGGCAATAAGCATATTTCAACCGATGTCCCTCTTACAATATTATAGGAAAAATCAAAATTATCCGTGAAAGACAGATGTGTGCACCTGAGTGTCACATGCACGTATACGTACGCACACACAGCATAGGTCTATCGATTACCACAGCTACTACGCAGAAAAATAGGAGGAATAGAGTACTTAGTATTGAGCAGGTGAGATAAAAACATTATTAAGATATGATTCAATATTTTTTTTAATATTCATGAATATACTGATCATTTTCCGAGGTATAGCGATATTGACCAAGAGCCTGAGAGAAGAAAACATAGATCGATGATGTGATAGATACAAGTATGCAAGTATACTTGTACGATGATACTTATTTGATTCATATTTGCAAGAAAACACACGATTTTGTTTCGTAATTGGAACGATGTGGCGAATGATAGTATTGATGAGAGTCAGATAGGAGCGTGTTCTGTAGGAAAAAGGGATTCACATATTTGGAACATATTTATCCGTAGAGTTAAAAAAAATACAGTAATCAACCCGAAGGTTGGTTTGATAAGTGAGGGCAGATTTCATGTAGTACTAAGTTCAACGGTGTGTGAAATTTACGCATCGAAGTAGAGAGGCTTTCATTTTTCTCTGTGCCGGCTATGGTTTCCCTGGAGTATCTGATACACGAAAAAATAGAAAGTTTGGGTGAAGCTAAGAGTGCCCATAGGCGTACCCGGAAACGAACCCAGGCCCTCTAGGCAGTAGCCCTGTGCTCCAGCCACTGGTTTACCAAGCCTCTTCTGTTGGGTTAGGCAAGATTCATTTTTAAATAACACTTGATTCAACCACCACCACAAACGAAGGAAAATTTTGGAATGTACAGTGAGTGAGATATTGCTTGAAAAAAATGTATTTTGATAGCTGGTCCAGGTAGAGCGTCATCGATTCAAGCATTTTCTCGGTGACGGATAAACATACGGTTCTAAAGATTAAAGGATATGAGTAAAGGCACTCCTAAAAAGAAACCTTTAAGAGGGAATATTAGAATTTAATTGAAATTAAAAGGAAGGAAGAAAAATAATCAGATAATGAGAAACGAAGTGATAAAAAAAGGGATGCCGAAGGTAGAGGAATATAGAATTACCTCAAAAAGAGATAACTTAAGTTTCAAACTAAAGAATGTGAACGGTGAATTTGGAACAAAGGGAAATTTAATACCCACTGAATACATTAAAAGAAAAGTGGATGAGAGACAAAAATTGGAGTAGGAGTAGGAGGGAAAAGGGAGCACGGAAGGTCCAATAGAGAATCAAGGCGAAAAAAAACAGTAGGTTAATGACTGGACAATTCGAAGAGGCAATGGCTGACCAATACAGGAATAGGAGAGAATTTTCGGGAGGTTGAAAAGGAATCGAAGATAGCGTCTATAAGAAGTAATACCTAATTCACCATTGAAGGAAGGGATAGAGGTTCAAGAAGGGTGGATAGGTGTCGTGAATAAACTTTGGCGAATTCATTATCCGGCTAAACATTTTTTAGAGAATGGAAATGCGAAGTGGACGGGGATAGCTTTGGTAATTGAGCAATGAAGTGACAAAGGAACACCTTAAATGAGGAATATAAGAGTCATGAGACAAGGGTTTTTTCCAAAAAGTCAAGCAAACGTCAACTTGGATGATTTGTTTTCGCCAAATTATCAGCTTACATGCGAATTTTTTACTTTAATCTATTATATTTTAATCCCTTTCGCGGATATGAGTAAAGAAGTGATGATTCCAGAGTAACTATTATGGCAGGAGTGCCCTTCACCCCTATATGTGGTAAAAATGTGTAGAATAAATGTTAATTGAGACATGAGTAGATTTGATACAAAGAGAATGGGAGTAAAAGTGAAAGCAGACCGTGAGCTACTAAATTATCTTCTGCTGTTTAAATATATAATTTCCTAAAAGGTGTAGGAGTGCAAAGTAAAGCATTAGAATAAAAGAGCATATATTTGAGCAGTTGGTGCATTTAACGAATTTGAGAAAAACTACGGGAATTAAATGATCCTCTTGATAAGGTTATAAGGCGAAGTATTGGCGGACAGAAGAATAATTTAAAGAGGTGAAGCTTGATGGGAAATGTTGCCCTTAAGAAAATACATGAATAACAGATAGTTATAGCCGTTGATGTATAGTGCGGAACACTATGCTTCCTTAATCCGTTCTTAAAACAGGAGTATGAGCGTTAATAAGGTGATTTGAAATGTGTTTGTCTGTGTGTGTGTGTGTGTATGCTCATGTGCAGAAAATTGGATAGAGAAAATGAATTACAGGAATCGGAATGCTAAAAAAGTGTTTTATGTAACAGGGAAAAGAGGTAGCTACTAGGGGATATCCCTTGATTACAGAAAATTTGACTGCATAAGGTCTCGAGAGGTGGCCTTCCTACATTTTCGCAATTTTATGAATCGGCTCAGATAGTAAGGCGTTTTTCTCCCGACCATAACTATACAAAAATTACAAGCCAAGTGTATATCCGCAATCGTAAGAAGGCGGATAAGGCGAGCTATTTAAGAAGTAAAGGGGAAAAACAACATAAATTGAAAGTGAAAGCAGTAATGAATACATTCTGGATTAACTTCGATCAAATGAGTCAGGGGTGAAAATACATACATATACCTGTAAAAAGGTCAAAATTGTAGATGAATTTCAGCCGTTCAGGTTAATCCGTAAATTCTTACATGGGAATAGTTTTACAGAAAATGGCACTCGAATTATCTAGGACAGATAACGAGCGCTGGAAAATAGACTTGCCAGAAAAGGTGCAAAGGTTTATATGGAATGTAAAAGGCATCCCTCTGGCTCACTCTTCAAAAAGTAAACCTTGAGTTCTTTCCCGGGACATTCTCTTCGCTGCACTTCACACAATTAAGTTTTCTGTCGCTTTTTAACCAAATTCTTTATTCCCTTCCTTACAGTACTATTCACTCAATCTCATTTTTTTATAATCTGCATTCCTGAAACTTACCCTTTATTAATTTCAGCAAGGGTGCTCATCTTAGGGCTACCAACTCTCCTGATCCACTCGTCGGAAAGTCAGTGAATTTTTAAAAATTCCTGAAATCTTTCCATTAGAAATTTTGGTCTAATTTCTCTAGCCACATTTCAAGCAAATGTGTAAATTTAAAAGTGTAGCTCGATTAAAATGTAATAATTTTGTTTGGGCATTATAAAGCACGTCTATTCTTTTATAGCACGAAAATATAAGAACTTCTTAAAGAGTGTTCGTAAGTTTTTATTCGCATAATTCGTAAGAACTTTTTTTTATCATGCTGCTCCCTCAATTTACATGAGGTATAATTTAGTATTGATTAGACTCCAGTATTCTGACAACAGTAGTAACTGCAATTTGAAACACATTCAGTTCTCCTACGGCAACGGAGGAAGTAATACGCAAACGAGCAACACGATGCTATAAAATTTTGCTTAAATCTGAAAAAAATATCAAGATAAGGTCTTTGAGATGCCATAGGAGACTTAAAGGGCGTCTGTTCTTTACAATTGCACAGCTATAAGATGCCTAAGGAGCTGCGCAAATTTCAAAGGAGGCTTTAGGAAACCCGGAGTTCAAGTCACTCCACTTACGGCAGTAACAATCAAATTAGCTGCTACCATTTTGAGAGAAGATCATCAAGTGGCGTTAAAAGTATTCTCAGAAATTGAGAAATTTTCATTGGGCGCCATCCGCAATTTGGTAACAGAAAATTTTCATTTGAGACGTATCTGTGCGCAATGGGTTCCGCTGAGAAAGCCACCACCAAATAGTGGTATTCTCGCGAAGAACATATTACAAGTGTTCTTCATTTTCTTTACATTTCAGATCTATGACTTCTACCTCATCCCGAATGCAAGGAATACCTCAGCGAAAAGCCTTTTTCATCATCATGGCCAATCTATTATGCTTTATATATGATTTCGCAATTAGATTGCCATATTAAACCACTGAGTTCTAATAATTTAATATTGAACTCGTAATATTGCGTTGAAGCTGTCCTTTGTTTCTTAAATCTATGCTCTTACGATTGCACTTTCTCCAAAATTCCTTAATTCCAAACGAACAAATCTTTCAATGCAGTGATACCGTGTGCTTAAATAATATTTTTTATTACTTCGCAATATACCATTAAGGCTTGGTTTTTAGATGGACGCATACTAAACACCCCAGTATTTCTTTGCATTGCGTAAGGACACAACCTGGCACCCCTCATTATAATAAATCTTTCTTCAATTCAGCATACCTTCTTCTTCCCTTAATTCCGTCCAGAATGGGCTCAAACATAATGGTTTAAAGTAGTTCGTCGGTGGTAGATATGCCGCGATAATAACCGCTAGGGCTAATTATATAACTCACCCCAATATCTTGCCTTGTGCCTCCCCACACCTTGACCGTCCCTATAACTTTGTGGTATTCGTCGGAATCAGAAGAATTTTCCACCCTCCATTGAATAGCTTTGTGCTATAGTATCTCTTCCAAATCGTTATCCTCTCCTGCCTCCCCTGTCCGCATTCTTCCTATCTAAATCCAATTCCCTTTCCCTTTCCTTCTCATTTTTTTTCAACGCCATCCAACCGAGACGTAATTCAACCCCACCCTCATCCCTTCTCCCGAACCGTCTCACTCAACCCCATACTGAATCACTTATACTTCTTTCAGATACTACCGAGCGGGTTAAGCCCCTTCCTTCCCCACCCCCAGATCCCTTCATCCAACCATCCCTCCCCTCCCCTTCGTTGGTCGTCCTCCCACACTCCTGTTCGCGCTGTGGGGAATCCAACCCTCCACTCGTCCCACCCCCTTCGCATCCCTTCCTCCCTCCCGATGATGCAATATGAATGCGACGGGGTGGATGGGGGATCTCAACCTACCCTCGCCGCCTCTAAAACTCTTAGTCCTTGCTCTTTGTTGGGGCAAGTCAAACATTTGCGCCGTTCCGTTGCGATGCCTCCCGACTGAATCTCTGATTACGGAGTCAAAAGGGTTATGAGGGAGGGGTAGGGGTGTATGTGAGGGTGGGGAGGATTGGGGTAGGGGATCAAAACTGCTTTCTTTCGATGGGCGGGGGATGCCTTTGTGTGCATCGCGAAGTGTAATTGTGATGATGTATGCGCGGCCTTAAGGTCTTTAGCATCCGAGGACGTAAACGATCTCTGAATTATTCATGGCCGCATTATTTTTCCACCGCTCAAATGATTTAATATGTGGCGCGTCATCGATTCCATAGGGCAAACCGTTTTGGGGGTTGACTATTTTTTTTATTAATGGGGATTTTTTAATCAGGAATCATTCGGGTGGAGTGTTTTTTTAATAAATTAACGCGAAATGACCGCTAAATAGTAGCCACCTCATCAAATAAATATCGAGTGTTTTTTTAATAATGGGGCATATTAAAAAAATAGACATTAATGGGTAATTATATGTGGGTGAAATGATTTAATCTGTTCTACTAACAGGATAAAATATGATAAATCACATGTATAAATTTTGTTACCGGTATTAACTCTAATTAATTATGAATAATAATTTCATTGCAAGATTTAATGATCCATTGCCTGAATAAACTGACTTAAAGAAACCAAGAAAATCTCTCTATATTATTTTGAAAAACGGTGAAATTAAAATTCATCATATTCACTTTTATGTAGATCGCAAAAATGAATTAAGATAAGATTATATTATATAGGTTATTATAAGTGATATTTAGTCTGAAGGAAAGATAAGCAATCTTTATATCTCATAAGTACATATGAGGTGCATAGTAGCTTCAAGTAATGGGAGAGGAGAATAAGAACTTCCAGAATACAAAGAGATATCATTGATATGGTGAAATAGTAAGAGTGGATACAAAAAAAAATGTTTGGCTATCAAATGTAGTGATTATATATTATTGTACGAGCAAGAAAACTTTAAATTCCTTCAATCTTTAACCTTTGAAGTGTTTAATTCTTTTATCCATTGCCTAAATGCATTTCAGGTCTTATAATGAAGGCGCAATGCGAGAAAATAACCAATCGTAATTTTTTTTGGCACCTGAGGGTTGCTAACATGCGAGCGGAAAACATAATCTTTAACGTAGAATGAGCAATTTCTAGAAATGAACTGTTGCGCCAGAATATTATGAATGTTTGATCATATGATTTTGCCCCCTCGTAAAATGAAGGGTTGCGTTAGGCTATCATATTTTTTTACCCCATGCAACGGCAGTAATGACGATTTAATGTCCCCGAAGTTAGGATGAAGACCGTATCCTCTTTAAAAGTGGAGATAGAATATCCATTCAGTTTCAGCATTCATGCTATCGTCCTTCCTAAAAACCAACAAGGTAATGGCTTTTTCCTTCTCCTTGGTGCGCTTCTTCCCACGAGCACATGCCTCAAACCGCCCGTAAATCCAATCTTTCCTAGAATTTTTTTTTCCTGCCGGACCCCTCTTCTCCCCTCTGGCACTTCTATCTCCCAGGTTTTTTTTCGCCCATTGATCCCCTTGGTCACTTTCACCAGCGCTAAAGATGAGGGCATTTCATTTGAAGGGAGTTTTTCCGGGTCTTCAGGTAGCATGTGTCTTTTTAAGATTAATGTACCGAAGGATGAGGGAAAAGACCATCACGTTTTGGTAAAAAAAAATTCTTAGCCCTTTGAGTGCCACGTAAAATAAAAATTAAAACGGAGACGAATAAAGGTACAAGTTTCATCAAAAAAACAGAACAATAAAAAATAAACCACATTATTATAAAAATATTTTTCTCAGAAATCGAAGACTTACAAATTAAGGACGGGATGTGTATACTATATTTTTCTTCAGTGAAAATTGCATTTAATTATTTTTAGTTGAAACGATCATATGAATAATTATCCCGTAGCATTATCATAGTGCTTGTAAATTTTTTATTACCTATTAGCACTCATCATCAGGATAAAATTCATGAAAATTCTTAAGAAAGCTTCTATTGAGAAATCAAAGAAAATTCGAATTGATTTTCACTTTGTGTCAGAAGAGTCGTAGATTAATTTGGCGCTGTGCCTTTCACCATTTCGTGCAGTTCCTCATGAAAAAAAGAGAAATCGCAAATAGTATCACATCAATTTGCACGGTTGAGAAAGACAAATATTTAGCTTCATGTCTATTTCCAATTTCTCTTAATTTATCATAATTCGGTCTTCTTGAGTTTAATTATCAACCCTGGAAACAGCAGCTATGGCCATTATCTAGCCCCTGCAAGCACCAGTTTGAAACATAATTTTTTTCTTGAAGACTCGATAAATTTCATTTTTTTTATCTTGCTCATAATGAATGCTTATGTATTTCAACTCTCCGTGATTAATTCTTCTAGAATTAACTCTTCAACCGTAAATCATACACCTCGTTATTTTTCGGAGATACTGATAGATCCAATTCAGTCTCAGAACAGCTCTTAAAGGGGCGGATCGATCAAGTGAACAGGAAAAAGAAACACTGTGTGGAGTATCGTTTTATTCCCAACCGTCCTTAACTCTGGCCCGCAGTCCCACTCTCCTTCACCCTCCTTATATCCCCCCGGCAACTGGGCAATCTCAAATATCTTCGCAACTACCTCCGGAAGGTCAGTGGCTCCCGGATCCCCCCGGTAAGTGAGCAATATCGGTTTTGGCCAACTCTCTCCTACCCATTCTTTTTTTATCCCCCATGGACCCGTCTCCCTAGTCACCTTCTCTCCGCTACATCCCTCCTTCTGACCCTCACACACACCCCCCTAGACCCCTCCCCCCCTCCGCCTCACCTGCCCACCTGCCTGCCAAACGAACGCGGGCCAACAATACGGCCAACTTCCCCACCAAAAAAATGTGAGCTCCGCAAGCTAGTTTCTCGCACTGCCCCCGGTCCGTGTCGACTCCCACCCCTCTCCCGCTCCCGATACGGTCTCTCCCCCGTGGCATCGCCCTCCGTCAAGAGGCGGCGTCGCCTGCGGAAGGAGGAGAGGACTGAAGGAGATCGTCTGGACTCGTCCTTCCGCATGTTTCGGGCAAGTTTATTTTCCCCGGAGATGAAATGCTAGAGTTCATTAGAGCATGACCCTGATGAGATAAGTAAAGAACAGTGCGCCCCACGGCAACGTAAAGATGAAAGTTTGAAATAAGGTTAAACAATTTGGACGGAAACGGTCTGGACCCTCGAAAAGGCATAGATTTTGGATGCATATTGTATGGGAATAAATGATTTCAACGAGTTGACTGCTGAACAGAGTTAACATATTTGCTGGCATTTTAAAGGTTTGACCAGGCTTAGCATAAATACACCAATAGTGGCCATTCCTTAGACAAGGATAATAATTGCCGGAGGGAAATAAGGTTGCACAAGGATGAGGGCATTGAGAATAAGGAGTTTGAGTTTGGATTCTAAGAAAAGACTCATTATAATTTTGATCTTGATTGTAGTTACGTATGTTCGACGCGGATACGTGGTCATTGAATTTAATCAAAAGGAACGGTAACTACGGTCGTATGAATATTATGGCTAGGATCCATCCCAGCCGCAGTCTTAATAGTGAGCAAAGGATATGGCAAGGGAAATCAGAGAGGAAATATAAATAAATAATTACAATGAAATAAAAAAAGATGATATTGGGGGGTTATAACAGAACAAACGATTAAAGTAAAATATGATAGCACAAACGCTCTGGCTAAGGTGTACAAGGTGGCATTAACCCTCGCCCTTATCAGGTACTCACCCAGACTGGGCTTGCGAGAGATTTTACCTTGCACCAGCAGCCCACCAATCGCACGTTATAAAATAAAATAAATGCAAACTAATCACGCACTTGCTAGTTTGGATATACTAAATAGCCTTGATCCTTACTATTCACAAGAACTCACACAACCAGGGTTTGCGAGCTCCCTGCGCCAGTGGCCCTCCAATCACTCACTTGCTTGAGTAATTATGCGTACACGCCTTAACCCTAGCAAATCTCACTCGCCCAAACAGGTCTACCGTGTAATCTCTTCCGACGTTAATACTATAGCTCGCACTTTGAGAAAGTTAAGGGAAGTGCCCAGAAGCTGACTCAGTGTTTCACAGGCACAGTGTTTCAGAGACACAGTGAGACACAGATCATTCCTTCTCTGGAGAGGACTGCTTGGCAGTCGATGGTGGCAATTGGTGTGAAGGTGGGGAGGAGAGGGGATTGTTATGAGAAATCCAAAGGAGGCAGGAGAAGCAGATGCAAAGCATATTCAGGTAATGGGACGTTGAAGGCTGTCATATAGTGGAGAATGTTAGGTAAACGAGGAAGTGCCAGAAATAGGATAAGGATATTGGACGGGATAAAGGGAGGAAGGAAGTATACGGAGTTGAAGAAGAGCTTATTATAGAGTAGGCTGTTGGGTTGAGATTCGTTAGTAGAGAAAATTGATTTGTTTAGTAACTTGTGCATATCCAAAATCTACCTTAACCGGTAGACTACCTATAATCATATTTCCCCAATACCATTAAGATACCGCTACACCTTTCCTCTTCTACCACTTTCATACATAAAATACGTATTTTCCTCCCACTTTTGTCGAAGAAAATTACTCTTTCAGATCTATCAAGGGTAAAATAACCAATGAAAACTTTTTTTTTAATTCATTATAGTAGATTTTAAAAATATATTTTGGTTAAAACATTCGAAATTTCTTCATATGAATCTTGGTTTTCGTTGCTCGACGTTTCTTTCGCGTTCGTTTATTTAGAGGTTATGATTACGGATGTTCTTGGAAGGAAACATTTGATAGTCTTTGGGGAATCGAAGTCAACGGGGGATAAAGAAAGAGATTTTAATGAGGTAGGTGAACTACGATGTGGGGTCAATGAATGACCGCGGAGAGAAGGTAATGGATTTTTTCAAGAAGGAGGGTTTATTAAACGAACAATAGGTTTAGGC
Organism: Hetaerina americana; assembly: GCF_022747635.1. Taxonomy (NCBI): domain Eukaryota; kingdom Metazoa; phylum Arthropoda; class Insecta; order Odonata; family Calopterygidae; genus Hetaerina; species Hetaerina americana. The sequence goes on from NW_027286315.1 coordinate 679,855, forward strand.
CCAGCCACAGGCCTTAATTTTTTGAAAAATGCCCGAGGATGCTAAAATTGATCAGTTAGACTATATCATGGTTAGTCACAGACTTTGGACCAGCGTGATTAATTTGCTCACTAACCCTGAAAGGATGATGATTCAAATCATAATTCAGTACTAATGAAGTGAAACATCACTTGCAAGAAGTTAAAAAAGAAAACATGATTCAGTGAATGAAACATAGAAGTATTAAAAAGCAGCCTATGCATCCATTCGTGGTGCCATTAGCCCATTTTCCGCCTTCAAGGTGCAATCTTGAATGTACCTACGTCCATATTGCTATTCAAGGGATTCCATTTACTATTTTGTAACTTGCTTCTTCGCAGCAGGGTAAAGAGCATGGGTATAGTTCTCTTTTCTCATATTTGCCACCAATCATTATGGAACTTGAAGGATCGTTGTGAATGTGAATTAAGAGCGTGGGATGAAAGATAACAAATCATTTTGTTTGAACTGTAGTGCACTGAACATAAATATTAGAAACATATCAACTAGGGACTGAGTTTAAACTCTTAAAAATATATGATAAATAATGTTTCTTGGTTTGAATAATATGCTACAGGAAATATGCGGGTTTAAAGAATGGTTGATTGCCGTGTACGTCGTGGTGATGTTTAGAGTATTGTTTGGTGTGGCAATATGCCTGATCGTTTATTTTCCTTTCAAGCAATAGAAAAACGGTGTTGAAGTATTTAAGTTAGTTGATTTAATTATCATTCAATTAGTCTCCGTGTACATCGAACTTAGCTTTACCTATAGTTCATCACTATTGGAAATCAATTTTCAAAAATTTTAATCGGACAATTGATAATATGCGGTTCTCCATTCTTCCTCTTCCGGATGACTTCTACATGGCCTTCACTGATTTTTCCCCATTCCTGGAAGTCTTCTGGACTTTTGAAAGTTGAAATACATATCCCTTTGACATGAAAATTCGTTGAGGCTCTCCAGATTAGGAGGCGAAACGTCATCATAACACGGATGGCATCAGGGTCACATTGAACAAGGGTGAACCTTCATTGGCAGTCAGAAGGATGCTGGGAACATGATAAGTAATTTGGGAAGAGGTTATGGGATGAGAGTCTGGAGAGGGAGGGCACCACTCCTCCCTCTCCCGCCGCCTCTTCCCTCCACGTCACGGGGCCCGGGTCCTCGCTTCCCCCTAATCTCTTGCCAAATTACTTATCATGTCCAAATCCTCCACCCTGCTGCAAATGACAGGTCACCATGGTAAAATATGAGAGCAGCCTGTCTTCTGTTATAAGGTTGCAGGCCGAAAGAGGGTCGTTCCAACGAATTTTTATTTGAGACAACTGAGTTTCGCATTAATTATGAATCGATTCCACGGAGCAATACCGTCAATGCTCGTTATTTTCTTCATGCAAATTTAACTCAACTCATTTAAATTCCTCATTATTTTTCTACGACTCGAGTTTTGTCCAATTTATTAATTTCTGTTTTACCAATTTTTTTAGTACCCCTTTAACCTTTGCTGTTTATTAGCTTGCATGTAATACTGCTTTCGGATATTAAATTCTTCCCTTTACAAGGATCTTAGTGGATATTCCATGCTTATATTTATTTTCCATCTTTTCACTACCCAAAACCATTCGTTGTAATTATGTTCCTCTCTGTATTGAAAAGATAAGTATGAACTATCCTTAATGTTTTCACTAAGCGATTTTCACAAATATTATTCCGAAGGAGTTTAACGCTCATTTAATCTATTGAATGTGTTTTACATTACATAGTCAATTGAAATTTTTAATTTTGTCGTATTGATTAGAAAATTTACAAACCGGATGTTACATTTCACACAACAGTCGGTTTCATCATTCGAAATAATAATTATTTCGTCTTTTTAAAGGGTTGTTTACGACGAAATTTAATTAACGTCGTACTAGAATTTGAAAGGTCCCTATTCTGCAGGAGCCCCTTCCTCTAAACGAAATGTGATACGAAAAAAAAATTCAAGGGACCACCAGAGGATGGAATTGGTAGAAAGTTTTAATCCTATCATAATTGTTTGGAAGCTTGCTGAGAAAAATTATGTTTTTATTTAATTGGAATGTCTTGGTGGGAGGGGAGTTGAAGTGACCGTTTGATGTGGCTGCAGTTGTAGGATTGGACAAGGGGACGAAAAAATACCGATATGTTGGCCTATATTTTCCATTTAATGTTTAAAGGAAAAAAATCAGAGAGAACTTCAGTGGAGTCGGTCAATTAGGGAGGACATTTTTTTTGGAGTCGTTTAATCTTGTAGATGTGTATGTATACTTAACATAGGGTGTTTCCCTTCAATCGCAGAATCCTTGGAAAATATTAAATTGGATTTCAAGGAGTTCTATATTTTTTGAAGAAGAGGAAATTCGTAAGAAGTAGTTGTGGATAATATGCAAAAACGACCAAAGCTAGCAGAACAATGACATCAGTGAACATAAAATGAATTAAGCTAATAAAGAAAAGTGGCAGAGGGAAAAAAACCAAACTCAAAAAACGGCGTAATTCAACATAGCATTACAAAATTTATGTTTCGGGGTCATTTATTGAAAATTAACCGAATCAACAATAAAAAATGGGGCATCTAATTTTATTTTTAATTTTCTTCAAGAAAACTAAATAGTTTTGAGATTTGTACGACATTATTCTTCACATGTGATTTTCCAACGATTGCATATAACTGTGGAAAATAACTTTGATACTGGAGTAATCGAAATTTGGCTGATCACCAGCATGCACCACGAACTAAAGCAAATTTTGGCATCAGTTCAATTTAAAAGGTAATAAGAGAGAATATTTCGTTTTCAGATCTAGAGAAGAGGCTTCCATGCAAAGTATATCGAGAGGAATTTTCGAATGAGAACAATAGTGTCAGCTCATACGTTAGTGACGACTTAAATTCTAGAGATGGCATTCAATGGCATAAATAAATTTCCATACGATTCTAAAAACGGTATACATATATGTTTTTACATTTTATTTTAAAAACATTAGCATATGAAAGTTGCTTTTGACACCTTGATATCTGGAAAATATAAAATATATCACGAGGAGTAATTCTTTTTATCATTCTAGTACCCATCTTATGTACATATACCAAATAACTCCAATACTCCAAATATACTGAGCGACGGAGCACATTTTGCAAGATCTAGAGAATTTAAATTAACATAAAAATAAACATATATATATATATATATAAAAACATATATATATATATATATATATATATATATATATATATATATATATAGTGGGTCGCGGTAGTCCAGGGGGTAGAGCGTTTCACTGTTGACCGGAGGGGCCCAGGTTCGATTCCTGGGCAAGACAATCTGGGCACCTGCAGCTCAACCCAAGCTATGTGATTTTTCGGGTACCAGATCTTCCAGGGAAACCATAACCAGCACAGGAAAATCAACTGACCCCCCTACCCTGATTTGTGAATTTCACACGCCGTCGGACTTAGTACCGGGTGAACTCTACCATCACCTACCAAACCGACCTTCGGATTGATTACTGTGTTTATGGTTATTTATGTTTTTATAACATAAGCACAGTAATCAACCCGCAGATCGGTTTGGTAAGTGATGGTAGAGTTCACCCAGTACTAAGCCCGCTGGCGTGTGCAATTCACACACCAGGGTACAGGGGCCAGTTCCTTTTCCTTTGTCGTCTATGATTTCCCACGCGGTATACGAAAAATTACACAGATTGTTTGGAGCTGAGGGTTCCCAAAGGGGCTTGCCCGGGAATTGAAGTCGCGGTCTCCAGTCAGTAGTCCAACGCTCTGCCCCTCGACTGATATATACGAGTATATATATACACGGTCGGCTTGAGATCCTAGGGTATCTCATCCCTCCCTCGCCAAATGGAAAGAAGCGCCCCTGAAACCGTCCCCTCGTCCCACGCGGCGCACTCAAACTCCCACCGCCTGTGCTACCCCATCGGTTTGCTCACGTACTCCATTCTTTCGCCCGTATCTGAGTGTGTGTATATGCGTGTCGATTCCCCAAGCGGGGTGCTGAGGGCTTAAAAGCAGTGCCGGACTCCACCTCTCTGCCGCCCTCTATTCTTTTGTGGAATCCTTTTGTCTCCCTCCTCTCGCATTCCCCGCCGCTCTCCTCAAACGAAACACAGGTGGGGCGGTGGATGGAAACTGGCATCTTTAAGGTGGAAGTGGCATTATGTACACTGGCCGGTAGTCCCCATCTGCTCTAGTACCCGGTATGCTTAAGGTACCCCGTCATTGGTTTACACCGTCTGGTGGCAAAGCTTTCGCCGGGTGTAAAAATGCGATTGGTTTGATCCCCGTCTGGTTCGCATGCACTTCTAATAATGTGTAGACTGACTATGTAAGTGACTAAAGGGGATTCAGGTCCTAGTTTCACCTATGAACTCATGCATTTAATTATTTCTCATAGGAACTAAATAGAAGTTTTTTAAACTGCTATATATGAGAATTTTAATTGGGGGTGCGTTCTAGGTAAATGATTTTTTCATTGAATTAATTATCAATCTATACTCTCGTCCATAATATTTTTTATATTGGCTTCTGAATCTGAGCATTTAAGCAGATAAAAATAACATATAGGGCTATTTTTATATTATTTTCTTGATTTTCTTAAGCATTTGGGCAAATATTTTTTATGAAAGGATGACCTCATATTTTATCTATCGTTCGATGATTCGAAAGCAACAGTGTATAATCTATCCACGTTTTAACATTAGGAATAAGAATTGCTACGTTCTGTGTTTCCATAACCAGCCGTAGTAGTGCTTTAACCCAAAGTTGTTTATCTCAATTCGCGCAGGTTTGACCTTTAAACATAGGTCATATTAGCACAGAATGCAAACAAGCCCTACCCTATGATGTAAGCAGAGTGGTTAAATTTAAATGGCAGTCCCAAGGCAACGGTTGGCATGTGAAAAAAGTTTACCTAACGATCAAAAGTATTGCTTGTATGATCGTTTTAAATCATATTGCCGCAGTTTATAGCTTCTCTTTATTATTTGTTCGAAAATATTTTTATAAATCAACTGACAGTACATTACAGTATTCTTTTCAATAAAAATTCTAAAAAGGATTTCTGTGGATAACTATTCATTTTAGGATTCATCCATTCGTTTGGAATTCACTTGATTGACACTTTATATTTGTGTATAGACTTCATACGTAAGCAGGTCTAGCAAAAATACTGAGCCATTTTTTAAATGACACGTGTAAATAATTTGACTACTTTTGTTTCTTTGGGGAAACACAGGGTTTAAAAAATAAATTTCCTAATAATTCTTAAACACAAATCAGCGAGGATATATTTTTTTCATAGGGAGCAATTAGATACCTAACTTTATGCAATAATTTGAAATAGCAAAAATATACGAGAAGAACTACTGAGGACTATAGACTAATCTAACTTGGATGTGGAATAATGTTAAACAAATATGCAGGATTGAAACCGAACGTGGTGACTTTAAGAGCTTGCAGTTGTAATAAGGGACGTGATTACATTTAATTATAAGTCCAGTTGGTCATTGAGAGCTATTTTTGCCTCAAATTTTCCATATTTAGGCTTTAATGCAATCAATCAGTGAACAATAAAAGTAATATGGTGCTCACCAAAAATAATTGCTTAAGAAGAGTATAAAGCAATGTTGTTTTCAATAGTTATTATCCGATAACTTGGTATCGTGCTGGTGCTTGTCACTCACTCGAGCGAAACTATAGAGAAAACGCCGAGGCCTCCGTTCTTTGAGAATTCTGTGACCAGAGGATCCTTGGGAGAGAGAAACCCCGGGGGAGCTTCCTGCGGAAAAGGGTAGGCTGTCGATTGGAGAGAGTGGATGGAGATGGATGGCTAGATGTTTTAAAAGGCAACTGGAAAGAGAGGATGGGTGAGAAAGGATGGGAGAGACAGGGGTTGGAGAGTGGACCCTGATGACGATTTAGGAGCAGGGGATAGGAGTTGGTCCTCGGAGCGAGAGCGGATGGAATGTTGGTGTTTTCAGGGTCCGCTCATATGACCACGGTTACTTATGGACCGCTTCGCTGCTCGCGGTGCAAAATATGGGGTTGTGTACCCGAGTAATCAAAACTCATCTCCCTTTCTCCCTCGTAAAAATGTCATGTGGCACAGAGAATGGTTAAACGGGAATCTTTTCTCGTCTAAAAATATCATAGATGTGTTCTTTAGTATTTGCAATTTTACAGCCGCATATGCTTTGATATTTGTAAGGATATATGCATATATATATATATATATATATATATATATATATATATATATATATATATATATATATATATATATATATATAATAAAGTCACTAATTTCCATTGTTTCCGTGCAAATTTTCGTTTCTACTATCCATTTCGAATTCTTTTCGCTGCTTCAAATCATTAAATTGGTCCATAATTTTAAAAGGATCTATTTACCAGCGTAAATATTCTTTCAAGATTAATCTATTCCATTTATAAGCAAAAGGAAATAAATTAATATTGAAGATCCAAATAGTAAAGGATCAATTTTTTCCTCTTCAAGCTTTCACTTTAATGGAAACGAAGACTAATTCTAAGTATGAAACTACAATGGTGCTACTTAAATGAGATCTAATTAAATAGAATTATTAAAAATTCTGTCACTCAAATCACTTCGGGTCATCACGATTAAAATTGACAAGAATAAATTTGATGTTTTACTATAATCTTAATCAGAGTCCAATCCTTTTTGGAAACTTTAACTGAGCCATTAAGTCTTTTTTTTGGAAGAATAGAATCATAGAATTTTTGTTTAAGTTTATTTGGACTAGAATTTACTTGTGTTTAGCGTTTTAAAAGTTCAGAGAGCCTAATTAGTGTGGATTCCAGCGTGGGTTCTAAAATCTATGAAGGAAACTTCAGAAATTGTTTGGTAATATTTAACTCCCTGATATAAGTAGACGCGTACGGTATTTTATAACGAAATAAAATTGTTACTCTCCAATCGAGTCACAATTTAAGGATTTAAAAGGAACTTCCTGGAGTTCATGTTAAAGAAAAGAAAGGTCATCACTTCTCCGCACAATTAAAAATTTTTATAAACGCCACGTACTTAAACTCATGAACTTTAATTAGCTAGTCCAATTTCATAGCTTACATCCTCATGAATGAAGAGAAAAGAAAAAGATTTACAGGATGTATAGAGAGAAAAAGATGAGAGGGAAGGTTTTTTGTCCGTGTGCCTGTAGGCTAGAGGGAGTTGAGCTTTAAGGTAACAAGTATAAATATAGAAATTTATATAGGACATACATGCATAAACATGAAAAGGACAATATGATTTGTTCATATATTCTTTAACAGTTTAGACATATAAACCTTAAATTAAGACATAAAAAACATGATAATCAAAGGGCATGTTTGCAAAAACCTTCCCCCTCCCGTATCACTGACTTTATATTCTCTCATATCTCTTGATTTTTCTGCTTATTTTATATTTATACGTATGACTTTGTGAGTCAAAACACGCGCCGTATAATAAAATATTTTACTTAACAGAAAGTTTCTAACATATCCTAATTATTATTTCACGTGTTGTTTCTTCACATTTTTTTAAATAAGGACAGCGGATGCGGTTTTTTTCTGTAGAATCTTCCGAAATTATTTTTTTTTCCTGCCGGAGCGTCCTTGAGTTTCGTAATTCATGGTAAAAATGAGGTGGCGCATGGCCGTAGCACTTGATATGACTTGATTAATATGCGGGTCACAAATGGCCCAGTTTTCTATCTCTTTGAAAGCCTCTGACCAGGCGCATGAATGCTTAAACGTGAGACATCTCGTCCGGCTTTACCGCATTCCAGAGAAGGGCACGAGAATTGTATCGCCCGTTCATCCGAAAAGAAAATGGAGGAGGGAAGTCCAGTTTTCTGTTACTAATGGTCGGGACTGCTCTATCCCTAGATACCCTAGTTCTCATAGTCACGTCATCGCTCTAAAATTTCGAATTGTCTCCGACCTTGTACGTACAAATACGGTACTTAGACTCTCCACGGCAAAGTTTTATTATGTAGGTATATCTTCGGGCAGTCTCCATCATGTTTTAAGTTAGGGGTGAAATTCCTCTTGTTTGTCATATGTTATTTCTGTCTCCATTTATAGAGTAGAAGGCTCATTAAGATATAATTTTCAGTAGGACACAATTTAAGTCGATGAATATTGTAGATATGTAGGTGTAGATACTTTAAGCTAGGCATGCACAGAATAGAAATAAAATCAGGAATTTAAATGAAAAAACCGACAATTTTTTAGCAATGTTATTTTCATAGATTTCCATTCTAATAAATTCGGGTAGAGTTTTCTCTTCATTTATTTTCCGAGGGGCATGTATATATATATATATATAAAATATCTTCGAAATGGAACGCTCTTCGGCGACACACAAATATATAAAAACACAGATGTAGATTTTTAGAATATAGAGACAGCAGAGAAGAGCGGCAGAGAAGAAAACAAATGAGGAAGTACTTGGAATGGCGGGCGAAGAGAGGGGTTTGTCGGGAGAAATCTTATGGAAGTCCAATTATTTGCTGCTCGTGTGAGTGTTTCCGTATAATCGTTATATTATTATTATTAGGTAATCTACCTGTTAAGGTAGGGTTTTGGATGGACATAATTACTAATTAAATAATTTATGACCCCTAGCAAAACACAATATCCTACCCTACATCAGGTCCCTCTTCAGCTCTGAGTACTTTCTTCCTCCCTTCATCCCGTCCAACATGCCTATCCTGTTCCCTCCCTTTCCTCTTTTGCCCAACATTCTACCCTGTATCACAGTCTTCAACATCCCGCTGCCTGCCAAACCCCCTTCACCCACTTTTCCTGCCTCCATAAGATTTCTCCCGACAAACCCCTCTCTTCGCCCACCATTCCAAGTACTTCCTCATTTGTTTTCTTCTCTGCCCATTTCACCATCTCAATTTTTCTCCACTCACACATTTCAAAAGCTTCCAGTCTACGCCTATCCTCCTGCTTCAATGACCACGTTTCCGCGCCGTACATAGCTACGCTCCATATCAAAGTTTTTACGAGTCTTTTCTTAACATCCATGCTCAACGTCCCTCTTATCAACTCCCTCCTCCTTGTGAAAGCCTCTTTGCCTAGCGCAATTCTTCTCCTTACGTCCCTACTACTTTGACCCTGTTGGTCCAAAACACTACCGAGAGACGTAAACTGTTCTACGTGCTCTAGTTTTTGCCCTCCTATTTTAATGTTAAGCTTAGCCTTTTTCTTTCTAGAGAATCGCATAACCTTTGTTTTATTAATATTGATTCTCATCCCATACCTGTCGCACTGAATTTCCAATTCACTCAGCAATGCTTGCAACCCCTTGGCTGACTGACAAACTAAAGCTTGATCATCAGCAAACCTAACTGATTTTACGCATTCCCCGCCCACTTTCATTCCTACCTCCAGTTCTTCCCATACCTCTTTGATCATTTCCTCTGCATACAGGTTGAACAGAAACGGTGATAATGGACAACCCTACCTTACACCTCTTCCTAAGAGTGCCCAACCGGACTCCCCGTTCCCCATTCGCACCTGAGCAGTCTGAGACGGGTAGACGAGACGTACAGGTTGCGGATTAGCCTTCTTTCCCTCCAATCCATTCCTATTTTCTGCAATATACTCATTAGTTTTTCCCAATTCTCTCTATGAAACGCTTTTTCGAAATCTACGAAACAGGCAAATACCTCCTGGTTGTATTTTATATTCATCTCGATTAATAATCTCATTACTGCAATGGGATCACGCGTACCTCTCCCCTTCCTAAACCCAAACTGATCATCCCCTAAGTAATCATTTGCCCTACTCTCTATCCTTTTGTTTATGATCTTGAGATCAACTATAGCTGCGTGGGATATCAAACTAATTGTCCTATAGTCCTCACATGACGTGGCCTTTACCTTTTTCGGAATAGGAACTAAAACTGATCTCACAAAGTCTTCCGGCCAGATTCCCTCCTCATAAATACTACGGATCAGCCCATATAGCCTCTTCCTCCCACATTTTCCTAAGCATTTTAAAAGTTCCGCGGGAATGTTATCCCCCCCACGGCCTTATTTAGTTTCATTTCCCTTAATGCCCTTTCTATCTCACTGTCTAGTATTCCAGGACCTGAGCTGTCTTCCTCTACGTTATATTCTATTTCAATGTCTAACTTTGTTGGTCTAAGTTCTTTACTATACAGTTCTTCTACATACTCCTTCTATCTCTCTTGGATATTTCCTGTGTCAATTATCGCCTTATCTCTAACTGTTAGTATAGATCTCCCTTTCTTATTTCCCGATATATATGTAAAAGATATATATACATATGTATGCATATTTATTTATATACTTATAATATATATATATATATATATATATATATATATATATATATATATATTAATGCATGTGTACTTGTAAGATTCAAGGTGAAAGCACTTGTTTTGCATATAAAAATTCATATGTCACGGCTATATTAAAAATGACAGTTTAAACAGTTTTTAATGCTAAGTACTTTAATCTAACTACTGTAAATTAATCCTTTCAAGGGATTCCTAACACTATCTAGCATATGAACATAAACTAAGACAGAATCCAAATAATACAAAAAGGTGATGCTTTTTAAATATTATATTGTTTGATTAAATGCAGAAATAAACTAAATACTTTTGAAAGGATAACATCCTTGAGAGAAATCTTGATCTCGACATTCAGAAAAGAAAATTGAAGCTCTAAGATTTATATAATTTTTACCGTGAACTTTCATACTTTAAAAAAACATAATTTTCATCTTTTTTTGAAAATAGATAAATAAGAATATTTGACTTTTGTTAAGGAGCAATTACTTAGAACAAAATTACACTAAAATTTTTTAGATGCGGCTAAAAAAAATAGAGGGATTAGGCAATGGTTAAAATCTGCTAAAAGACCCTTTAGGAGCGATTATCCTGAAATACGCTAAAATGACGCATGACAAGAAGAAAAATTTCTGTGGGTTTTCAGCATCCATGAATGCGTTTCATGACTTCATTTATTATAACGATAAAGAGATAGTTTGGGAAGACGTGTTTTTCACTAAATGAACGATTAGCTCTACAGTTTTCACATTATTTCCGATAATGTGTATGATTCTTAAGCAGCGAGGTAAACTTGTTCAAGGTAAAACCAATTGTTTGGTACATTTAAATATTCTGCTTTAATTCTGTAATTGAGCCACGGAAAATCTACCTCGTGAATGGAACCTAATATACCGAAAAATTCAACTATCCTGAGGTCAACCTTGAAATCATGTCGTTGCATACAAGCCGTGTCATTCCGAAAATGGCACGCTACCTCTCCTTTTTTTCCCTGTAGTCGCCTTATTTGACTTAACAAAGAACAAAAACCATCTATATTTATACTTGATTAATGTTCTCCATAACGATTTTAAACCTCTGTATTTCAATTGGGAAAAATTTGAATGAAAACTAGAGCCTATGGATATTGAATTGTCGTCGATTAGATACAATTACGTGAAAATTTACGTGCGGAAAAATATTTGGTCAGAGTAAAGTTTCGGTATATAGTTCGTATTTGACGAAAAATTAATGGAGAGCAAATTTTTATTTTCAAATCGAACTTCATTTTCTTTTGTATATTGAAAAAGTATGCGCAACCATGAGTGTCTCTTGACGCAACTTCATCCCTATTGTGTACTTTGACATTTTTATCTATATTTCTTTCCTTCCTGTGTTCTACTACACTATTGTATTTGCATCCATGAATTTACAAATCTCATGAGCCAATACAGATACAGATATTTCCTCACGGAAAAAATTACTTTAGAAATTGGAGCCACTTGCTCAAAAATATTGGATAAAAATGTTACTAAAATTCTCCTTCTCTATATTTTTTCGATAGAAGCGCCATGGACGAAAAAATTCAGGGCACTATCTAAAATCCAAATGACACAGTTATATTCAAGCGTATCAAAATCTAACAGCCAACATGTTGTGAAATCATTTCATGTAGGACACTCAGAAGTCATTTATCTCTTAGTGCATATAAAAATAATATTGTCGGCTCGTGAGTAAGAAAGTTATATCCCATTTACTGTGAATTTTGCTAGGCTACGTTTTCTGTGCACATGACACAGGTGTAGACCAACGTTTTGTCGTGCTACTTGCGGTAGAGAAATAGCAAAATATTTTAATAGATAACATTTTTGGTATACCAGTTATATTTCGCGAAACACGAATGTATAGGAAATTTGTTTTTTGATTTAGAGATGCATCTAATGAGTGTATTATGAAAATACTCTTAATTAGAAACGGCTCCTGACGCTTGTCCATCTCTCCATCAAAGAGGTAGACCCTTAGCACTTAGCGATAGTTTCTACATTGTTTAAAGAACGACTTTCGAATTAATTGCACGTAATTCTGGAAATTATAGAATATATATGTGGATTTACATTTAATGATATCTTCAGTGCCATTGTGTAGCATTTAATTGGCATCAAATGCGTCAATATTTAGTAGACCAATGCATTTTGCATATCGTGAACACCCATCAGTTCACTAGCTGAATATTCAACTTCTGTTAAATGGTGTACAGGACTTCCAATTGGTAGAGAACTTGGCTCCTTACAGGGTCTCTGGGAACCCTCAGTTTCACCCTAAGCTGTGTGATTTTCCCGTGAACCGGAGGCCGTACTAGGAAACCACGGACATCAAAGGGGAAAGGCGCTGCACTCCTTTATTACCCTGTTTATGTGTGGATTTCACGCTTCTAACAGGGGTTAGTACCAGGTGAGCTCCACCCTCGCCCATCAAACCGAAAGTAAGGTTGATAACAGTGGAGGTGGCAGTGGACAATGCGTATTTTTTTATGCGCGATGCAATGCAGCTGAGTGTACGAGAGCCTAAAATGGTATACGCGTCATTCATCTGTGAGGAGAATTCCACTAATTGGTGGGATTGATAGGATCAAAAGGGAACGGCATCTAAAGGACGGTGCACCATCCACGAAGGGTTGGGGGGAGGAAGGTACTTCCAAACAGGAATGCTGAGTTATAATGACGTCGTGACTCTCCTTTGAGAACGAGATTTTCTTTTACTTTCCTCATTTCAGTGGCGGTCTCTTTATTCTCTCGCATTCCTCATTTCCTTCTCCTTTCTTTACCTTTACCCCAATAATCCCTCCGACCTTTCTTCGATCACCCTACCCTTCGTTCCTTTCCCTTAATGACTTCGCTCCATTCACTTTCCTTCTCTCCCTCTTTTCTTAAGCTTGAGACAATACATCCTTGCTCAATTATCGGCTTTATCTATTCCATCGGAGAATCAGCAATACTTTGGTCTATTGGCTAATGATTAAGCATCGCTACATCTACGAAATACCCTGCAGACCGCCGCAAAGGTGTGCGGCGGGGTGTGTTTGGACACCGTCCGCAAAACATAATGTAACCGCATTCAAAACAAACAAAAGCATACCAGCTCACACCCACGCAGGCGTATATATTCCGTAAAAAAACTCAATTCAACCTCCAAAAATGCAAATGCATATACTAGCAACTAACATTCTCGCTTTTAATACGATTGTCTTTACTACTTCTATTATGGATTTGATTTCATATTATTATGATTCCTGATTGTCCTAGGAACGACACTAAGGGCTAGAAATAGTCCTATACTAGAAAGGCTAAAAATTGTCCTAGTGGAGACAATCTGCACGGGAGTCCATCTCCCTTATCTTATCTTTGTGGTCTAACCTACCCAAGTAGTGTGGGGCCGCAATGATTCCTTCTGTATCATAGTTAAACTTGTGTGTTCTGAACTTTGCTAATAGTCCAAGTCTCGCTTTTCCTCTTCGTATCTCAAACTGCTCCAAGCCTAATCCCTAATCTAAAAGGCCTGTAGCGCTCATCTCCGAATCTTAACAATTTTTTGACGAACCTAGCGGGTTTTCTCTGAAAGAGATGCTATTATTTTTATCATTGATAAATAAATGTTCACATAAGCTTTAATTAGTGAATAGCTTTAATTTTTTAAGCCCTTCATAGGAAGAGCCCTGTCCAATAAAATCAAGTTATATAATAGGTTTTCTACCACAGTCATTTTGTGCAGTGACTTCATGAATTTAACCTGTTTATTTAACCGTAAAGTACAGAACCAGTTGTTAAGACGCATTAAAAATCAAAGTTCTAACGAACAGTAGTGTTAACTTATTCTTCCTGTCGAATACCTCAAATTTTGAATGAGTTTAGACATTTAATATCAATAGTTTTCTGGTCGAATGGGTATGGTTTCATAACCATCTACTCTGTTGTGTCTAGAATGATCTCCGCTCTTTCTGATCTTCGATGCTCAATACAATCGCCCATAATAGACTAGAAGGCGGAGCAATTGGGCGTTGGCTGACTGCCATCGATATTGCGATGGTATTGGATGGCCAAAGCCTTCCCTACCTCTCTGGCCAACCTTCCTTTTTTAAACCTTCCCCCCACCAACCCAACCTTGTTCTGCTGTTCATTCAGCTCCTTCTTTTAATCTCTTGCCATTAAACGAGAATCGTTCTCATTTCGTCTCACTTCCCCCTTCGCTCCCAACGACAGACTCGATCAACTCATCTGCCGCTCTCCCCTTTTTCCCATTCTCCCTTCCTTTCGCAAACATTCTCCGCGTCTTCCATCTTTATTCCCTTATCTTCCCTTCTCCCGAATCCATCGTCTCCAAATCCCATCCAGAGCTCGTTTTGCGCATTTCCTGTGGATCAATTCGGTGTTTAGTGTGTCCGTACGCGTTTGCCGGAGGGGCGAATGAATCTCTAAAACCTAAACAAAATTGGCGTTGGGCTCATTTTCGAGTCCAGTAGGAATTTTACTACTTCGATCATGTAGATTTTCAATCATTTCTGATGATTCCATCAAAAAATTAGTATGATGAGGGGGGAAAATTATGGTAGAATAAAATAAAGGTATTTATATTAATTCAATTCAAAGTAATTTATATTAACTCAAATCTTATTGGCGATTATAAGAAAGAACTAGGAATATATCTTAGAGTTGTTTCAGAAGACATTAGTCAATTTGTGTGGAAATAAGGTAATGAATGCCGTCATGCAAGAGTCATTTTACAAGGAGTAAAGTAGTGACAACCAGCAAGGACGAGCGATAAACTCGATGGTTTCAGGCTTCACTTTGTGGAAATTCATTCTAATAAAACGAAAGAGAGATGGTACTTTTTTCCACAATACAATATATATATATATATATATATATATATATATATATATATATATATATATATATATTCTGGAACTCACTGAATTTATGTACCTGATGATGTCGCCTATGCGACGAAACCGGTCTACTGAAAAATAAAGTGTGGAAAAAAGTACCATCTCTCTTTCGTTTTATAAGGACGAGCGAGCAAAGTTGAGCCAAGATGTTCAGAAAATGTTAGTAAAAATATTCATATCGAGCGTAGTTTTGTACTGTGGGAAAATTTCCTTGATTAGGTAAGATGATAAGGCGAGATTGAAAGCTTTTGAGATATGGGAGAGGAGAAGAAAGGAATAAGTACAATGAACGACTAAGAAAACTAACGAAGCACTAACAATTGTTGGAGAGAAACCTGCTGGGAGAAATCCAGACGTCACAAGGAAACTGGATGAAGAGTGTTTTCATTGGCGATGGAGTGCACAAAATGTAATGTTAGGCAGAATAGGTACAAGAAGGAAAAGAATAGGTATATTAGAAGTTGGTAGGCACAAAGGAAGATGCAAAATCGAAGGGTTTATTTTAGTCAGGTGTGTGAAGTTATCTCTTATGTGAGGCTAATTAATGCAGCAGCGGTTTATCTCTGTGTGCACAAAAACCTTATTTAACCAACGTACTTTCATGAATATAATCATTTAAAAAATCTCACTCACTCTCTCTCTCTCTCTCTCTCTCTCTCTCTCTCTCTCTCCTTCTCTGACTAGAAGCATAGTACGTAAATCACAGGTAATCAAAATTTATCAAAACTCATTTTTATTTTACCTCAAGTAGAATTGACGGGAACCATTTGTCTCAGATGTCACTACATTGAACCGAAAAATAATAAAAAGAGGTTCACCTCAATCTGAGTTTTTTATTAATTTTTATCCTAAGATATGGCTAACTTGGACATCCAAGAAGAATGAACAATACTTAACTGAATTGCAAAATCCAATTCTAGAAACAGCGCAATTTGAGAATCACAATTTGACATTCTTTCTACCGTTCATATTTGAACAAATAAGTTTCTTGTTAGTTAGTTAAGTTGAAACATTAAGCATTTGTTCTAT
The DNA here is from genome assembly GCF_022747635.1 of Hetaerina americana. Classification (NCBI taxonomy): domain Eukaryota; kingdom Metazoa; phylum Arthropoda; class Insecta; order Odonata; family Calopterygidae; genus Hetaerina; species Hetaerina americana. The sequence continues at coordinate 696,217 of NW_027286315.1, forward strand.
TAACAACTAGCAAATGATTCTGCCTGCTAGAATATTATATATATTTTCCAGGCCTTTGAGTAAGAGTTAATATCTTACAACAATCTTACTTCCTGAAGTATTTCTGGAAACTGTATTATTTAGATTAAGCTCATGGACTTTTACCATTCTTATGTGCCACATAAGACATTAATGATTCGAGTTATTCCCATAATTATTCATACTTACTGTCTTAACGGAATTTAAGTAACGTATTCATTGAGCTACGATCAAAGAAATATATCCATCTTCTCAAAGTAAAGCGGTTTAAATAACATAACGATGCCCAAAAGAAACAGAAACAATGATGTTAAAGTAGTTCATTCCGGGAAAAATTGTGTGCCTCCCTCTGGTGAGGCATTTCGCAACTCTCCCTATGATCTCTGTTTTTGTCGAAAAGATCATAGGAGCATCATATTTTATGGAAAGTGTTTAGGAAATATTAAAAAACAATTTAGCAGCAAAAAGAGCCTTGGGAATCTTTTAAAAACCGTCTTTTGATCGCGACATAAAGCATTTTAAAACACGGTTGAAACGCGTTTCCTTTCTTTATAATACATGATTTGAGTAGTAGTAGTAGTATTTAGGGAAGGCGACCGACAGCTGAGGTCTTTTGCGCCGTAGGGGATGGACAGGTAAGGGGATGGAGAGAAATCCGGCGTCGGCATTAGCCTACTCTTTACAAAAGGCGCCAAAGGGTCCGCAGCTTAACGGCCCATCCGACGGACGGCGTACTCTCTCAAAGTGCCCTCCTCAAAGAACCTCAAGTAATGATCGAGATACCTCTGAAAAATATTCAATACCGTCGGGATTTGAACCCGCGCCCTCTGGGTGGGAAGCTAGTACGATATCCACCGCACCAACTCGATCCCCTACATGATTTGAGTTCACGTCAATTAACAATTTTCTACTCGCAGTCATGACACCAAGGCTTTTGGTAGTTGTTGACAAGTAACTAATATTAAACACGAGAAAGTATTTTCAAAAAAAACTTCTCAAATGGATTAACATTGGTATATTTTATTCACACATAAAATTGAAAGGTATTATGAAAGATATCCTAGGTATGATAATAAGTATAGTTTACAAAACGAACAGATTTAAAAAATAGTTTTTTCCGTTAACATTGCGAAAAAAAAGGTTGTTACCCACATAAACGAGGGAATAAATATAATTATTATAAATGTAGGTAATATAGGCCAATGAGGATTCCGTTTTCTGCTTTCTTTCTTATCTGTACGGCTGTGGTAATTTAACTGGACTAACACCTATTGTTTATTTTTAAAGGAGTTAATATGCATGTATTTTGCCTTAATAATCCTGTGGCAAGTAAAATATTGAAGTGGAAGGAAATAAATTAGAGCAGATGGAGCAGCTTATGTATTGTGGCGGTGTTTTAGAGGAAAGGAGGTATTGCAAAGGAGAAATTTGGAGAAGAATTGCTTTAGAGAAAGAGGCTATTTTAAGAACAAGAAATTGGATAATTTTTTACACTGAGTTAAGACGTAAATACATGATCAGTAAAAAGTTAAATACAAAGTGTAGTGCTTTATGGATGTGAAACCTGGTATTTGAGGAAAGAGGGCGAGCGCAGATTGGATGCTTTTGAGAAGTTGGTGCAACGGAGTATGAATAAAATACATGTAAGTTGCGCAGACGGAGGAAGACAAACGCCAAGGTTTTAACTAGGATGGGTAAAGAGAGGAAGTTGCTGGATTAAATCCGAAAACATTGGAGAAAAGGGTGGAGGAAAATATTAAGAGGCTGTGGAATATTTATTAGACCGTGGTAATTAAGGGAAACCGACGGGTAAGCGTTTTGGATGTAGGGAAAGATTAAGGCATTTTAGACAGCATGCAGGCAGGAAGAAGTTTCAGAACATTGAAATAGTTTAGGATAATGAAAGACGAAGTTCTAACGATACTTATTTACGTACCCAAAGAATTGTTAGCAATCGTTCAAAGCAAACCGTAAAGTACCTAAGAACCTCTTGAATGAAACTTATGGGGAAAATGCGCTTCTGGTAACGCATTCAATTTATTGAGTCAGTTAAATCTCTTTTCAAGGGTATAGTACAGCACTGAACAAATTATATTAATCATGAGGCTTTTCTATTTGTTTAACTATCAATATAATCAGTGTTATTAACCGCAGTAGGTGACCCGAATGATGGCTGTATAGGGTAAAGCTCAATTTGTACTTACCTGATATTTGTACGCAAACGTAATTGGGGGGAGCAGTTTCTTTTACTTCGCTGCCTGCAATTTTTCAGAAAAATTAGGCACTTCAAAAATAACGAACCTTTGGTGAAATAGAAAGTGCCCAAAGTCACCACGAATTGAACGCTAGCCTTCGAATCAGTAGCCGATTATTTTCCACGGCAAGCTCTTCCTATGGCTAAAATTCAATATTTATTTGACAAAGCTGAAATATTTTCCAGCATCAATAGGTATGGTGTATATTTTCAAGTTTTGAAAATTTCTTTACGCAAAGTATAGACAGCTTTAAGAGTGCAAATTTACTGACAATTTTTAATTGTCACGGTCACTTTGACTTGTACGCATTAAATGATTTTTTTATTTCCTGACGGAACATTTCGCCAGTCTCTACGGCCCCGCTATACTATTCAACAGAATAAATCTCCACTTTTATAGAACGGCATATGTGTCAGTCACATTTAGCCCCAAAAATAATATTTCCCTCGAACTCGCCTAATTTGACCTAATTCTCCGAATTTCAATTTACTCTTCCGTTCCGAATCCTCTCCCTAATCGGATGAATGTCAACATTTACGCCCGCTCCATAATCTCCATTCGCCGACTTGTTTCCGTGAGGGAGTTTTGACGCGATTATCCGCGGAGACGTATGCAGCACGAGAAGCGAAAAGAAACGGGGATTCGGGAAGGTGTGGGTGGCGGGGGGTGGGGGCGTTGGTGGGATTGCATTCACTACGCCCCCCCCCCCTCCCTCCACCACCGTCTCTCTCACACCCATAGGCCAAACTTTTCCTTCCATACAAGACCCCTTTTCCCCTCCCCCTCTTCCAGCCACCCCCCCCAGTTCCCTTAACTCACACCCGCCAATGCAAAGCCCACATTCTAGTACGGCATCATCACTCGATCCCCTCCCCTTCCCCTCGCCTGCGTCCCTTATCACCCTCTCTTCCCTCAGTCAGTTTGGTGCATGGACTCTTTCTTTACGAGCTTCCTCCTCTCCGCTCTATGGGAAAAAACAGGACTTTCTCTATATCCCTCTCTTTCTCTCCATTCGTCGACAATCCCCTTCGCCCCCTCTAACCTCTTTATGGAATAAAACAGGATTTCGGGGAGTCTCGCGATGACTAGAGTGCATTCGTGTGGAGTTTGAGGGAGAGCCTGGTGTGTTGGAAGTGGGGCAAGGAGAAGGAAATAAAAGGGTTTTTTTTATTTCCTCTCCTACTGCTTCTATGGTGGGGTGGGGAGAGGGTTGGTGAAGGTTGAAAGGCAAGAAGAGAACTAGGCGATTCACAAGGGGGACGGAAGTGGAGCGAGGAGCTTCCGCGAAAAACACACAGTTGAGAGAGCACGCAATAGCTCTCGCCTTAACTTGAGTCTCCCAACCCCGATCCGCCACTCTTTACTCCCGGTCATCCCTCAGCTTCCTTCGTGTGGTATTCTTTTCTCGTTTGTTTAACCTTCGTGGCTTCCAGAGAGTGCGCCGCCTTCAGTTCTGTGACGGGGATGCAACCGTCCAACGGGCGAGGCGGATTCGGAGTCGTCTCGTCCTCCAGCCGGCGCTCCTCAGTCTATGATGCCGGTCGACCGATCGCCCCGAAGCCGGGAGACCCCCCACGGCCGAGGCCGCTCTGAAGTTCTCTCTTGACATCAGTGAATAAGGATCAAAAAATAAAAGTAAAATGGCTCCCTCCCCGACCTTCCTTCTAGGTTCCTAAGCTCCTCAACTTTAAAATAACTGCTCGCGATAGGGGTTAGTGAACTAACTTCTGATTAGAAAAAGCGGGAAAACATTTTTATTTTTTTCAGCTACTGTGAATTCCGAGGATGATGTAAGCTTTTTCTTTCCTGCGGTCACTTTTGATTCGCATTCAGTACTCACCTCGCTGTAGTTATTAGGGGAGGCGACCGACAGCTTAGGGTGTCATTTGCTCCATTAGATGAGTATTGCGGTAAGGGTATGGAGGGTATTACGGTAAGGGTATATTAAGGATATGGAGGAAGGGTGGAGGACTTCCCGACGTCGACGGTAGTCTACACTTATTAACAAAAGGCGCCTAGGGGGTCACACTGTTCAATTTCTCATCCGACGGACGGCCCATTTCACATTAAAAGCTCCCTACACATGGCACCATAGTAAGGATTGGGGTACCTCTGAAAAATCCGGAATATGAACGCGGGCCCTCGGGGTTGAAAATCAGTGCATTTAATCCGAAACCATTCCGATTCTCGTACCCACTCCTCAATTAATGTTAAGAAATACATCAATATATATGCATCTATGCAGGTATGGATATTTGAGCTGAGAACCATTAACGAGACGAAGAAATTTATTTACTCAATGAAATTATCCACTGTGCAATCTCTCTTTCATGGAATTCATAACTTTCATTTTGTCCAAAGATACTGTTTCAACTCCTGCACATATTTTTTTGTTAATTGTGAAGTCTAAAAATTAGAGCTTTGGGCTACTGCCCGAAGTATCTCGGTTACAAATCATTTGGAAAATCCCATCCAAATTCCACACCGTGTGTGTTTCTCTTTGTTGGAGCCTCGTGGGAAGCCGAATAAAGGGACTGTGATATGAACTAGCGAGCCTTCTTGCCTTTAATGAGCAGATTTCACTCACATATAGGCTTAAATTAAGGGGGAGCACTATCCACTATCCTCACCTATGAAAATCGATCTTCGGATTATTTATGGAACGTACAAATCATGTATTTTTAATGAATACCATTACTTTGAAGATGCTCTAGTGCAGTTCATCACTCTATTCTACGACGCATCAAATTTACTGAATTATAAGTAAGTTTCTTTTTCAAAAGTTTCGAAATATTCTTTTGCAAAATCGTTTTTGCCTCCTTGTCATCCGTGAGTAGATTCAATGGCACCTTCGTGAAAGGTCTATCATTGTGGCTACTTACTTTCGTTGCATGGTCGTTTGAATTACCTTTAGTCAGTCGTGTTGGCTCTTAAGTATTTCAATCAAAATAGTATCGTTTAACATTATATGCCAATTTAATTGTGCAACGCAATGGTTACAATAAGAACATGACATCCACAAACGAAGCAAAGGAATGGTTGTTATGATTCATCGTTGCATTTGATCGAGATGTTAACCCAAATATTTCAATTGCCGGCCCGCCACGCTAAATTCCAAACCGCCAGCCCATTTTAATACAAGGCGAATTCCTATCGTCTCCGCATAAATTCCTCTCATCTGCGTAATTAGCTAATACCAATGCCTGGGTTTGACTGCGAGCTATATTGCGTGGTGACATTTCAACAGTGGTACACTATTAACGAATTATAGTCCCTCATTGAGCTGGGCAAAGTATTGGCTGCAACTCGCCGATTAAAACAGGGAATACACATTAATGTCATTTTAAAATTTATTTTTAGCAATTTAGGCAATGATCCTTTATTTTCCCCTGTTTACTTGTCCCCGGAGAGTTTTAGTCTCTTAAATTCTTAACATTAAATTGCTCCAAGTGCTCGATCAATCGTCTCTCATTAATAATCATTCCTTACCCCACCACTCTAAAAAATTCTTTGTTTCATGGCGAACCAAATACACCCGTATCTTTGATTACGCATTTGTTAGCATGGAGGTTGCCTCATCAATGGCATCATTACCAAAGCCATCAAGAAATTTCGATCTTCTTATAATATTGGTTCTAACGTTCTGATATTCTTCATCATCGATTAGGTCTCTTATGTTGTTTTCAGTGTTGGAGTACGCTTCATCTCCAGGGCCATTTTCCGCCATTTGGGAATTAAAAACTACGAGGAACTTATGTTACTTTAATTGAGAGTCTGCAGAAGATGGATGCCGTTCCATATTTTTTTTCCTTGCCCTAATCACACACCTGACCCAAAGTGGCTCAAATGACCGCCATGTGCCCCGGAGCCTTTCCCTCATATCTACCCTTCATCAGAAATTGAGGTAGTGCCAAGCATTGGGGCGCCAAACATTTTTTTCCCCTATTACGTGCGATTCGGTTGAGGCAAACTTCGATGCGATTGCTGCGGTTTTATTAGGAACGGCCGTGCTAAATGCACTTTAGGGATTGATTCCTGTATTTTCGAGTCCCTCCCCATTCGATCCTCTCGGAATAACGTCCCTCCCCCCACCCACCGCCCCCGCCAATTCCGCTGCATTACAACACCCACTGTGGACTACCCTTTTAATTCCCGCAAGTGTAACACCCTCATTCTCACTCGTTTCAACCCCGCTGGCCCTCCCTCCGCAACCAGGCATGCGTGGATCTCACCGGAGTGTGGTACAGGCCAAACGCGATCCCCGCCCACTCGCTCTCCCTCCCCCTTCCTCTAAACTTTGATCAGAATGGAGTCTCCAACGATGCAATGATAACATTTCCGACTGTTCGAAATTAGATCACGGGGATACCCAACGGAATACTTCCCCGAAACAACGGTGCAGTCTACGACCTCCCTCAAAACCTTTATGAGACTATTGAGAGCGGTCAAAATGACCTCACTTTAACGACGGCGATCGGTCAAAGAGGAGATTGGGAGATTATCTTTTGGTGCTTGGGTCCTGGTGGAATCTTGAAAGGATCATACTACTCTCAAAACAAACCTCCCTCGCACAACTTACATTTCCACTCTCTTAAAGGTCTCGTGAATTCGGTTCCGAAAACATATCCCTCTTTGGATTTTCCAGCAAAAGATTTGTATTAAATTTACTCTTTAAATTATTTTTAAAATTATATCGTGGAAATGTTCACACCTTGCGGTGCCCATTTCATTTGTTTCTGTATTATTGCAAAATTGCATAATACGTATATGTATAATTAGTGAACAATTATTTGTTGTTAATGTTGAAGAATTAATGGCAATACGAATGAACAAGCAGAGATTCTTAAAAATTTTTAAAGAAATACTGTTCACCAAAACATCTATCTAAAGAGACAAAATCGCTGTCTTTTAATTGCACTAGTATATATGTATGTGTGTATACATATATATATATATATATATATATATATATATATAACAATTTTTTAAAGTCTCACGGACGTGAGACTTTAAAAGTTCACGGACGTGAACAATAATGTATAACACTTAGCATAGTGGACACAGACAAAAACACAGAAACACACAAAAAAGAGACTCACTATTTTTCGAATTTTCGGTGGTCGTTGCCACCTTTATCAAGGAAGAGAGGGACAGAACTGAAGGGAATACGAGGGCTGGAGCGATGGATGGAAGGGGAAGGTGGGGAGAGAATTCCGAAGAGACGGGTTTGGAGGGGTAGCGTTAGAAGGGTGGGGAAAATGTAGAAGGTGATGGGGGTGGAAGGGGGATGAAAATATAATTAGAGCAGGGTAATTAGTGCATAATGTTGATTCCTGGCCAGTTCCAGGACTCCAATAGCCAGATGAAGGATTGCTCTAATGTCTTGAGTTTCAGTGGAGGATCAGAGGGTGAGAGGGATGCTATGATGGATACACTATAGCATTTATCAAAGGGAGTGTTGTGTTCGGAGGCGTGTTTGGGGATAGGGAGCATATCAATTAAGGAAGAGTTTTTGCATGAGGCTTGGTGGTTGTTGATTCTGATATTGAGGGGTGTGGTGGTCTGCCCAATATAATAGGCTGGGCAAAGTTGGCACTTCAGCAGGTATACATATATATATATATATATATATATATATATATATATATATATATGTGTGTGTGTGTGTGTGTATGTATGTATATGCATATATATGTATATATATGTATGTATGTATATATGTATATATATTAATAAAATAATATATACTACCTTGATCAAAAATTTCCCGGAATTTATTCAGAAAATTAAAAATACAAGTTTATTCATCTAAATCTATATTGTCCCCTTCAAAGTAATCCCCATCGACTGCAACACACTTATGCCAGCGCTTGATCCAATCCTCGAAACATTTTTTATATTCGGTTTTCGGTATGTCCATCAGTGCTTCCTGCGATTTTTCCATTACTTCCTCTCGGCTGCTAAAACGCGTTCCCCGTAATGGTTTTTTAACTCGATTGAACAGAAAGAAGTCACAGGGAGCCAAATCAGGTGAATTCGGTGGCTGTTGAATGGTATTTGTTGCATTTTTCGTCAAAAAATTACGAATAATGATAGCACTGTGCGACGGTGCGTTATCATGGTGCAAAATCCACGAGTTTTCTGCCCACATTTCTGGTCTCTTTCGGCGAATTGCTTCACGCAAACGTCTCATAACGCCCAAATAATACTCTTTGTTTACTGTCTGGCCTTCTGGCAAAAATTCATGATGCACTACACCGTTGTAATCCATGAAAACCGTCAGCATTGCCTTCTTTTTTGACTGAAAACGACGTGGTTTTTTTGGTCTCGGCTCATTTGGTGAACGCCATTCACTTGCCTGATGTCTGGATTGCGTGTCGTACTCATAAACCCACGTCTCGTCTCCAGTAATGATCCTTTTGATGAATGTGGGATCGGATTCAGCCTCGCAAATCATGTCTTTTGCGACGTCAACACGGTCTCTTTTTTTGCATGAAATTGAGGTCTTTTGGCACCAACTTTGCTGCTACACGACGGAAACCCAAATCATTAACCACAATGTCTTGGGCGGATCCATAGGCAATGTTCAAGTCCTCCGCTATTTCTCTGATGGTTAATTTGCGGTTATTGACCAACATTTCTTTTACTTTATCAATTTTTTCACCGACTTTCGATGTCGATGGTCTGCCACTGCGTTCATCATCTTCGATTGACTCACGACCACTTCTGAACCGCTCGTGCCACTGGTAAACGACCGTTTTTTTTAGAGAATCGTTGCCGAAACACTTTTCCAACATTTCCAACGTCCGTGCGCCACTAAATCCGTTTTTTACGCAAAATTTAATACAAGTTCGTTGTTGCAAATTTAAATCCATTTCTGAAATTGTAAAAAATCGCCAACACACACAGAGATAGATGTACTCTTGGCTACGTAACTTTTGCAAATGTCAAGTTATGACACTAAGATTTAAAGGGAATATCAACAACAGATGTACCAATTTAACAAAAAAAAACAGAACTCAAATCGGAACGATGGGAGCGCCACACGGTGGTTATTCCGGGAACTTTTTGATCAAGGTAGTATACATATATTATTTTATTATTATTATATAATCTACCGTCTAAGGTAGGTTTTTTGATGGACCCAACTACCAAATAAATATTTTATTACTCCTAACACAACACAAAATCCAGCATCCTACTCTACATCAGGTCCCTCTTCATTTCTGAGTACTTTCTTCCTCCCTTCATCCCGTCCAATATCCCTAACCTGTTCGTTCCCTTTCCTTCTTGGCCTAACATTCTGGCTTCCCACCCAGAGGGCCCGGGTTCAAATCCTGGCGGTGTTGAATATTTTTCAGAGGTATTTCGATCCCTACTTGAGGTGCTTTGTAGAGGGCACTTTGAGTGAGTACGCCGTCCGTCAAATGGGACGTTAAACTGCGGACCCCTTGGCGCCTTTCGTAAAGAGTAGGCTAATGCCGACGGTGGGTTTCTCTCCACCCTTCATCCTTTCCTGTCCATCCCCTATGGCGCAAATGACCTCAGCTGTCGGTCGCCTCCCCTAAAAACTACTTCTAGAACCTAACATTCTCCCTTCTGTAACATTCTTCAACATCCCACAAAAATATACACACACATATTTATATATATATATATATATATATATATATATATATATATATATATATATATATATATATATATATATATGTATACATCGTGATATGTTAGTTCATGTTTGGAGCGTTCGAGCGGACGACTGACCCGAGGGACCGGGTCCTATATTTTCGGGTGCGCCTCTCTGAGTATCCTCAGTTCCATCGAAAGCGTGTTATTTTTCGTGTACCACGAATTTCTGCGAATTTATTGGCAGCAAGGGAAAGGATATAGCCTACCCTGTACCCCCCACCATGATGTGTGAATTTCACACATCCTTTGACTTAGCATTGGATGAATTTGATAATCACCAACCAAATCGACCTTTTGGTCGAATACTTTGTTTATAGTTGTACACATATATTATCTTTGGATTGGTTTGCTCTTGTTCAGTTGACATACTGTAGAACTATCCTTGCATTATTATTATTCGACTGAACAAGAAAACTTTTTATATTTTTTTCAACCTGTGTATATCATACTTATATTTTGAGTTTTGCTTTACGCCACGTGTATTACAGCTCTTGGGAAAGTTTAAGGATTCTAGAGATGCCACATTCATCAAAATCGGTTCAACCTTTTCACTGCTACGATAGAATTTAAAAAAAACACGCAAATAATAGCTTTAAAAATGTTGAACTCCTTTCTTGGGCAGTCATGTAAAAAGGACAAGTAAAATGTATCAGGTATATTTGAGTGTCGTTCATGAAGAGGGAAAACAATGGAATCACAACTAGTAATTTGTTTAAATGACAAGAGCAAGGTTTAATGATGTTTTCTATGTGACTTAGATTTTTCCTTTTCCATACTTAAAAGAAAGACTCGTACTTTTCCACAGATTTTATTATACGGTACCGTATAATAAAATCTGTGGAAAAGTACGAGTCCATCTTTTTAGTATGGATATTAAATACTTCCACCAAGTGAAACCTGAAACAATAGAATATATTTTCCTTTTCCATTCGACAGTGCATTTAAACACTTGGATGGATTCTATTTCAGGGTTAGCCTGATTTAATAAACAGACTGTGCTGCGGTTTTTTCAATTTATATACCCTTAAGCTAACCTTTCCTTTCGTTGGAGTTCCGTAAAGGAATACCATTTGAGTACATTAAGGAAATATACGGATGCAGTCACGAGCACGTTTGCTTCAGTCTTCTGTGCCATGAATCATAGCCTACCTCCTCACGATTCATTTCCCCATTCATGTCCTTGAGATTCACAACAATGCATCTTAAGGAGTTTACGTTATCCAGTGAATAAATCGCAAGCGACGGGCGCACCGCTTTCTGGAAAAGCGCGTCATATAAGGGTAATTTTTCACATTTCCCATCCGCCGAGAGAGAGAGAGTTTCAACGAAGCCACTCGCCCCGCTTGCAACCGGGGAGCAGACAAATCTAACGATTAAATGGAGAGAAATAAATCCTTCAGCTTACGCCCGTGGAGACGACGAGCGCGAGGGAAGAAGTGAGGAAAACACCAGATATCTCAATTGCCTCCAAGGACTAGATTTTTCTCAATTTTTAGCGTCAAAACAGTCTGCCTACTCCTCATGAAAATTCTGCGATATTATGCAGCGTGAAGGGAAGCGAGTGAATTAAAGAGAAGACCGAAGCGCGGGATGGAATAGAAAATTCTGGTAAATCTTTGCAGGCGGGAAAAATTAAAAAGAAAAGAAAAAAAACAGAGAATTCGCATCGATCTACGCTCCAGACTTTATCGTGGGAAGCATTCGCAGCTTGGCGTCGATCCACTCCGGTCGTGATTTTTCCATTTCCCTCAAAAGTAAGTATTATGCTCAGATTTTTATTTTAAGTGGAAAACACATTTGAGCGTAGCCAAGTTCACGCCCCTCGAGGATTCAGTGGGTGCACTCAATTACTCATGCCACCGTTCGGGAAACCCTAAGCTCAATAATTTGAGTCTATTTGATGAGATAGTGTTTTTTAGTGTAGTGGTTTCTTTTTTAAAAGAGATGTGATGACTGAGCTAACATTGCGATGTTTGATCTGAAGTAATCGTAAAAAGACTTTTTTTTTAATATTCCACGCGATTGTACATAGTCTCCGACGGTTTCAAAGTTTTCGCGACGTGGGTGATAATCCACTATCTTTAATTTTAAACAATTGAATTCCACAAAGTCGAGCCATTTTTAATAGCCTGTATATTAAATTAAACTAATGAAAACGCAAGAAAACATGACCGTTAATCTTTTAAATATCCCGAGATACACTAAATATGAAATTTCGATCAAATAATTTATTTGATCTACAGAAGCAATCTTACCTTTTTCAAATTAATTTTTCAGAACGAACACGGTCTTCTATTTTTTAAGTCTTTTGGTTCGTGTTTACAAAAAATGACTCTTTTACATTAAAAATCGTTATAGTTTTAGGAATTTATTTTTTACCGAACCATGGCCTAAGTTGATATGAATTCGTTTACAAATTTCATAGATTTTACAGGAAAGGAGAAAAATGATGAGGTTTACTTTGAATTTGGGATTGGTAGACAATACAATCACACAGGCCAGATGTCCGGTTCAAACATTTAGAAAAGTGCAAATCAATCTACTTTGCCACAGTTACCGAAGTAATGTGATTGGTAGGGGAGGCGACTGAGATAAGTTAAAAGGAAATCGTTTAAAGAACCGATCTCAATAAGGATACATATTTTCTTGGACAGTAAGTGATCACACGAAATATACACGTAAATTAGGAAAAATTGAACTTCCCGAATTTCATTGATACCGTAAATCATCCTTTACTCTAAGTAAAGGTATTTGACCTAACACTTCCTGCCACCATGGTGGCTTGCAAAGGCAAAACGTGGATGAATAAGACGAAAAATATTACTCTCTGGTTATGTTGGTTATCACTAAAGCAAGGGTGGACTGACGCATGGCACTTCTACATATAATAATTAAGGAAATGGTATTGAACCCTTCCCAGGTCATAAAACGCGTTTTTCCTCAGGTCAATTCCTATATTGCAGTACCAAAATCTAACTTGTGCTATCAGGGATTGTATATCTAGCTTTAACATAGACGCGACATTTTTATATCCATTACGGTAGCTAATATTTTCAATTACATTTTTCCACAAAAGAACTATATTTTCAATTACAATTTTCCACAAAAGAACTATATACAGGTATACTTTTGCGAAAACGGCATCCGTTGAATTTTTTAATACACTTACCAATTAGGGTTTAATACCCATACCTTTGCACCTCTTAGGTGCAATTAAGTTCCGATATCTCCTTATGTCTTCCAAAAACCTACAACTTACGCCAGAAATTGGGAACTTTTGCCAATTCTAGATAAAATCTTGCTGTCGGCCAATTGCTTTTCACAACAACGCCATGATGTCATGGCAAGCGAGATTGCTACTGAAGGGTCCGCGTTTGCCCACTGGATAAACCTGCTGGTCCGTAGCCGGTGCTTATTTTGTTCGTATTCACACCACATCCAGCCTTCTTTGAACTTTGAACAACCATGTATGCATATTTTTCATGTCATAAAAACAATTCCCAAATATTTTAACGATGACCAAGGACATCAACTAATGACAAAAATTTGATTGGTTTTAAAACACAATATTAGAGGCAAAGGATGATTACTTGCCGATGTTCACTAAATGCGACATTTAAATCATAAAAAGAATGGTTAGGTTTAATTGTATTTCATACATGGCTCGTGACTTTGGTCGTGTACTTTGCATGGCTGGTGTTGACACACTCCCTGCCGCACACCTTCCCGGTAGCTTGTAGGGTATCATTTAGATGTAAATGAGCAATACGCGTCGCACCATATGTTCAAGCCAAATGTGATAATACTCGCACTCTGTATTTCCCTACATGTTTACAGATTTCTGTAGAAATATAGCTTGGGATATTTCATTTCCATTTTTTAATTTTTTCATTTTTATTTCATTTAATTAATTTGATTTTTTTCATTAATTTCAAGTTATTTCTGCCTATTGGGAATTAATTAAAAATTGTTACAGCATGCTCAAAGCTTGAATATATTTTGTTACTATACTTACGACACTCCTATCAATGAGAAAATGGTGCTAATATCTAAGTGGAAAGGATTTCAGCTTTTTATTCGCGATTACCGAGAATAAGTCGCTAACTAATCTCCGTAAAAGACGATTCTCAGTAAAGCTCAGTGTCACAAATACCGCTTACCTCAAACATCCAAAAACGATTAGTCCCCCTCCTCCGTTATATTCTGCCCATTTTACTGTCACAAGCCAATTACATATAAAAATCAGCGAAGTGAAACCTCCTAGTCGTTCCCAAACGCATCGATTGAGGCTGATAGAGACTAAAATGGAATTTTAATACATTTAATGCACCATGCGTTTCAAATACCGACTCTAATATCCTGTTCTCTTCTCTCAAGGTTTCAGTATTGGATCCTTGTCATATTCCACTCGCTTTCCAACATTCAACGAAATCATGAGGTGTGCGGAGAAACATGACACTCAGCACCGACTCTTTTTTTTCTGACTGCTCACCCAACTAGTTATTTATGGGACGAGGATTAGTAGCAGGGTACCAGTGAAGACTGGTTTACAGCGGAATCGGCAATGTTTCTCTTCCAACTCTCACCGAAAGCGGTACTGAATACCTTATCACCATCACAGGATTCCTGCCATTTTTCAGCCTCGCGTTCTTCCTGCCACCCCATTATTCAGTCTAAAATGCCGGTTATTTTCTTTCGTCTACCTCGCTCACTCAACCTTCTCTCCTCCATAACAAACTTCAACTTTCCACTGTGTCTCATTAGCTTCTGTATCCATTTTTTCTGTCCCCTTCCAATTTTTCCCAATGATCTTCTTTACCTAAATAACCCTTTATTTGTTCTATTTCCCGTTCATTTCATTTTTTTCTACAATCATCCAATCTCAGAAACCTAAGATCTATCCTTATCCTCTTGCCTCAGCCTCGATTTTCGTCCAAAATACGCCCTCTATGAAATATGAAGCGTAGTCACTAAATTTATCTTTATATTGTCTTTTAAAGTCTGTGTCATCATCATATCCGTGAAAAAAATTCTCGAAGACGCAATCATTCACTGATTTTTTTTACGATTTCACCCATTTTTTTTGATAAAATACCCAAATGAGTTATTTGTTTTACCTGTCTTAATTTATAATTGCGATATTGATTAATTAATTTTTCCTGCACAAACATACGGAGCATCTACATAAGCCAAATGCTGGGAATTATTTCTCACGAATTAAACCTCAAATCTGTCAGTCGGTTTTAATTTAAAGTATTCAGCAGCGTTAACGAAATATCAAAACATGAGATCAGGTATCCCAGTGTCAATCATCACTTCTTAACATTACACTGTTTCTGATAGCAATCTTAGAAACGTTGTTATTAGTCATACATAATAATTGTGAATAGTGTATACTTTGAATAAAATAAATTGCGTAACTTTTAGAAATGCACGAATAGTAAGCTATTCGCGTTAATTGTTGAAAGGGTTGAAGAGCCCATTGACAGAAGGGTATCAATTGCCTTTAATAAATTGATCTATGCATTGATCTGGCACAAATAACATTCGCAATTTAAAACGTAGCTAACAAATCCGAACCCTTGCGGTTTCATCGCTGATATTCCCAGGTTTGGATTTTGTCATCTCCCTGGCTACGATTATATTGAATTTTTTTTTACCTTATCTTTTCTCTGGACGTCCCGAACGATGTTCATGATTTGTGGATGTACGGCTACATTTTTTAAGTACTTTACCCAATCGTAAACGGTCGCTAACACAGGAACTGATGTGCCATGAACTTCATTTAACTTGGCTTTGACCTTTTTCGGTGTCAATTCTGTTAAATAAAACGACACTAAACTGATTTTTTTCCATTTTTCTAAATAAGCAGAAGTTTGTTGTTTCATTTGACTATGAAAATGAAACACGGGCTGAAAATATAGCTGAAAACAAAATCGTTCTAGTGAAAAAATGCTTACTAAAGCAAACGTTTTCCGATACTGCGAGCTCCATCTCTTGGATTTTCTATTGAGTTATTGAACGACCCACGTAGCTAAACGACCTCAAGAATGTGATGCTAAATAAAATGTACGCCACAATTTTCACAGAAAGAATGCAAGGGTCACTTTCACCTGCTCGTGAAATGAGCATGCCTGTAAGGGTCACTCACACACATGCTCATCATCACTTTGTACCAAAGCATTAATTCTAATTTGAAAATCCAGAACATAGCGTAAATTTACTTACACAGTTTCAGGCATTATAGCATCTTTTCTATAAGCTTGACGTCCTCTGAGGAGTAGAACGCTCTTGAAAATTTTACGAGTAAAATATACACTTATTGTAAATTTGAACTGAAGTAGTAGAATTACTATTAGTTTTAGTCTACCGACTTAGGGTTGGTCTTTGATGGACCCTGAAAAAACACACCATTGCATTCGTAAACTCTAACTAGTAGTTTAAGGTTGCTTTTGGAGATGGCTACACACTTAGCATCGTCACATTTCTCAGCTACGTATAATAAGACACAACATAACACTCCACAATACAATAAAATCTTCTTCAATTCCGTCTACTTCCTTCCGTCCAATATTATCATCCTTTTCCTCCCTTACCTCGCCTGCATAACGCCTTCCCTTCTATATCAGTCTTCTGCATTCTGTGTCAGATCAAAATAATCTATATACATCTTTCCTGCCTTATTTGGATTTCTCCCAAGAATCATCTCTCCTCCCTTGCCGCACCTTTTACTTCTTCGTCAGTTTTTTTTCAATCTAATGGTATCTATTTCCCGTAATTCACCGTTTAGATTGTATTTATTTAAAGAATAAATTTCAGGAGTTTCGAAATCAATAAAGGAATCCATGATTAATGTCGTATTGACAAGGTAAACAACTTTGATTGAAGATTAATCTAAAATAGATTACAACTTCCAATTCTTGCAGGTATATTTAAATACAGGTGCATGTACACTTATATACAGTTATATTAATATTTATACCTGTATATTTAAAAAACAGCAGAAAAATTTCATTGAATTATTAATTTTCCAAAAGTTAGTCTTCCTAGTGTTAAAAGTTAAGAGCCATTCACCTCTTCAGAAACGTAATTTAACGATTAGTAAACTCCTTAAAGCTTTATGTTGAGAAGTAAAGTTCACGTTATTGGTACGCAAAGTAATTTCTCAGGTAATTCTTGGATTGAATTGATTATCAAAGAATCTGGACGAATATACGTCGTTGGTCAGGTTCATAGTGCTCACTATAAAGTACATCCATCCATGGGATTAATTATAAGTCTACATTGATAATAACCTGTATTTTTCCGCTAAAAACCCATATTTTGTAAAGCAGTTTAAGATTTCGGGTTTTGACAAACTAATAAAACGTTTTTTAGTTTTCATATATGAATATCTTATCTGGGAAGATTTAAAATTTTAACTTGAGTGTGAAATTTTAAATACTTCGTTTTTACAACACGTATTGCACTGCAGACTGTCATTTAGTAGTTAATATAAATTATCCCGTTGTAAAATGAGGTCAGTGCTAATCGTAAAGCTTGGAAACTGTATGTATTACACGAGTAGCGAATAATTTTTCAAGTATTCATCTTAGAAATGACTCTAAGAAGCAACTTGTCTGCCAATTCCCTCTCGACTTTTTCTAAAACCCATGGAGATTTTATTTTCGTAAATTCTGCGATGGGATCCATCCTCATGTCATCGTAGTGCGTCAATGCAGTATCAACACCGACATGTTAGATGGCAAACTTTTTCCAGAAAATGGCCTGGTTATTTGTGGATGATACATCCTCAGACGTCAAAACTCAATTCTTCACCTCCTTCGCATCTTCTGTCGCCTCAAGTCTTCACATCTCCTTTAAATTGACAATTCACCAATTCCCATTTCTGGCTTCCAAGTTGGCTAAATGCTTCATATCTCTCTTTGATTTCGAGTTTTCCATTTTATCTCACATAGGAAATCTTTCTACACACGAATATTTCAGATAGATAAGACGCTCTTCTGTCAAATTTATAGTTCATTCAATCCGGTGGAAAGAACAAGAATATGGCATGCATGCAATAGCATATGTCGTTGCTTTATGAAACTATTTCATGATTAGTAGGGAATAAAATACTTTGCTATTTCACACAGCAAAGATTTATTTGCACACAGAATATAAATATATATTGTTTTAAAAAGCAAATTGTCTTATACTCTACCTATGATGAATAAATCAGATGTCGCCAATGTATCAGTGTTTTGAGATGAACCTGGTCTTGAGAACCAAAACTCTCTGAAGATTTTTGTGGCAAAGGGGAGGAACTTGCTTTCGTAACTTGATATCATGAGACCGCAAAAAATCAAAACTAATAAGATACTGATTCTACCGTACCCTGTGTGTGTGTGTGTGTGTGTGTGTGTGTGTGTGTGTGTGTGTGTGTGTGTGTGTGTGTGTGTGTGTGTGTGTGTGTGTGTGTGTGTGTGTGTGTGTGTGTGTGTGTGTGTGTGTGTGTGTGTGTGTGTGTGTGTATATATATATATTTATATATATATAATACATACAGTGATTAGGATTTCTAAAATACAGAAAAACAAAGAAAGGACACTCAAATGTGTAGTTTTGACGCTTCGATGGCACGGCCGTCATCATCAGAATCTGATATTCTATCTGTGTTTTAAAAATCTTTACCAATGTTTTTATACATTAGTATGTCACTGAAGAGCATTCTGTTTGGAATATATATATATATATATATATATATATATATATATATATATATATATATATATATATATGTATGTATTTGTATATGCTTGAATAATGCTTAAGTGAATTTAAGAAATAGTGGTAAGGCTCTCCTCTCAACGTTTTCCACAACCTTCCCGTTCCTTCCCTTGCTACCCTATCTCCTTCCCTCCCTCTCTTCGACTGAGCCATACCTTCTTCCTCTTACCTAGAGTATCCGAGGAGAAGGTACGCATCTCCTGCCCCAGAAGCGAAACCAATTCCGTAGACTTGCTCCTCGAAAAGCTCCGTCCTCCCGAAAGACGGCACTAAAATCTCATCCAAACCCAAATTCGCGCGGCCTTTTCGGGCGAGGAGCCACGCTAAAAATGGCAGGGAGGTTGTGTGGGTGGAGACGTGCCGCAGTTCCCCGTCCCTTCCAGTCTTCCTCCCCTCCATCCATCCACTTTTCCTCCCAGATCTCCTCGCTGAAATTGACTGCGATATCTTCATGAGACGGATGGGGAACGAAATATATAATTTTGGCTGTCCTAAACGACTATTTTTTTCTGCGAAGTCTAAAGAGCCTAATACCATTTTGTTAGCCCAATACATATATGTATGTATTATTTCCTCCGGAATTACTTCGTACCTTCCACTTTCCTGACCGTGCTGTACATATATAAAAATATAACTCTTCTTTCATCAATCCCACTTGCCTAGAATTTTCCCTCCTATCACAGCCTCTAAAATCAAATTATCTTTAAAAGAAGTCCTGCACCTAGCTTTTTTACCCGTAAAGGATTTGGCCCATCAACTTTTTCTCTTCGTCCACCGTATTTAGAAATTTTACATTCTTGTCCACCATATTTTTTCCATTATTCTCCACACTCGAATCTTGAAAACCTTCAATCTGTGTTCGTTCTATTGCCTCAGATACCTGTGCTCACAGCCGTAAAACACTGTTGCACCATAATTAAGCCAACTGAAAGAGTATTTACTTTAGGGATAAATTTTGAGACACATCGGAAGGAGTTGAATTGAGCCTGCAAGGCTAACAATTAGGTTCGAGAGCAGTCGTGATATCATGACGAAAACACTCTTTAAGAACACCATCATGCAGAAAAATAACATAAATTTTCAACAGAGGGATAAAAATGGGACAGAAAAGGTTTCCTGAAAGCGTTCTCAATCGGTTTAAACAACCCAGAGAAAATGTTATGCAGACTAATTATTGAATGTAATGCGCTATTAGCCATTGACATTGTGATCCTAGTCGTAAAATTGTCTCCATCGATTTCATTGAAGTGAATACCATCATTAATGGCTTCTTTTAAAATTTAAAAAATTCGGATGTTTTCCTAGATAAATATTAGCAAATGATTTTGGGTATCTGCCACTTACTTCTCCTCAAACACAATTTGCAACCGCTTCAAAAGCTCTAAAACTGACTTTTTTCCAAATTCCAACAAACTAGTTTTACATACGGCCTCTACCAAAAACACGTTGACTTTTCAACGTCTGAGTAAAAATATAAGATAAACTCCGTCGTCGAAACGTTCATCAAAATATAATCGGAGTGAACAAACAAAATATTTACTTTAAATAGGTGTGGCGTGCATTAAAAAACTTTTAAAAATTTGAATTTGCATATTTTCTATCGATAAATCATTTCCATTGCCTAAAATCTTTTATTGATAAAATATGCATTTCCATTCAAGAGTTAGAAGAGCATGCAGGTCAGTTTTAAATAAGCTCAATTTTATAAGACGAGGGATAGGAAAAGGGTCAGAAAAGGTAAGAGAAAGGTGTTACTACACTTTTGTTAGATCAAACTTGGGATGCGGGGCAACTATTTGGAATCCTTGGGAGATATCGTTCATTTAAACAATGTCATAAGGTTCAGGGAACATCCTTTAGGTTTGATAAAAATGTCTGCTAAAAGGGAGTAAGCGTCTTGGCAATGCTGTAGGAATTACATAGGGAGTCTCTTGAATAACGTGCAACATAGAGAGTTTCTCCGTGAAGAAAACACATACTTAAAGAAACGTACAGCAAACCTGAGTTATCTTGCCAAACATAGGTAACCTAGTTGTTGTGGTGGTATATTATATTGATAGGCTAAAATGATAGAGTAAGAAACCGACAGATTCAAGTATTTTTTTCCTCCCTCGTACGTTAAGCAACCATTATAAAATTTAACTCAAACGGCCGTAAAAAATTCATTTATAGGCTTACAACGTGATAAATAAGTTTGATACTCTTATTATATAAAGTGCATATGCTCTATTTACTTTATATTTTAGTTCATAAATATTCAAATGCATGTGTAAACTATTATATATCTGAATGTATGGCTAGTGACCCGCCGCACGTCCTAACGTAGGATTGCGGGGCATTGTGGACGTACTCATTTCACCACGTGGAGTACGCGCATGTATGCCATTTGCATGGAAAAATTCCCATAATCCTCCTTGTTTCGAAGATGTGACAGTTGGTGATTTTACTTAGTTTGGATGCTGTATTATTAGTGAATGGTCACGGCTTTCGATCTCTTCGTAAAATACAGAGCTGTGCTTCGTATTAAAGTCTTTCCTAAAAGCGTAGCATCTGAATGGATAAACTATGAGGCACTTTGAAAGGGTCTCATAGCAATAATAATAATAATAATCAAAACTGAACGTATATCGAGTCAGTGAATGAGAATTCACGATTCCATGGCATAAACACTCTAAAAACACAGAAACGAAGATAAAACTATGTAATTATTCCCTGTTCGATCGAATTGATAAAGGCAAAGGCCGAGTAAAATTTAATAATTTGTCAGTATAACAGTCTTATGCTTTGTGTATTTCTTTGTACTCTTGTAAAATGACAGTCGTTCTCAGGTAAATGATTTTCAGTAGCCATTGGCCCGTATATACTTCCCGAAAAATTTAAACATTTTGTCGTAGCGTGCCTAGCTCTCCCCTCTAGTCCACCCCCTAGTCCTCCTCCTTCCCTCTCTGCACCCTCCGATGTCACGCGGGGCGTCGAGCAGTCTTAGCTCAGCCCTGCATCCAGAGCTCCGCTCTTTAATTGGAAAACTTAGTTGAGTTCGCCTCACTCAGAATGGGAGTGAACGCCAGCTTGAAGAGGGGAAGAGACATGTGACCTGGGCTTGGAGAGGTCCCGATGTTACGGGGGTTTGTTCTGGAATGTCCGTGATTTATAGTCTTCACTCATGAAAAAACTTTTTCATGAACTGTCTTATGACATAATTAAACACTCTCACAGTTTGTTTTTTGAAAGGGTGAAGGTATCGAAATTATGCTATTTTTGTATCTTTTTTCGGGTTACGTTCCTATTCTGCCGTATTCCACGCTTTAATCATGCACAAAGCACTCTCGTTATTCCTTTTTTTCGGTGAAAATTTGCTCATCCTTTGCTGAATCACAGCGGTATTCAATGTTTTTTCTTATGGATGTGCACTAAACTATGTTCATTACAAAATTCACGCGCATTGATTTTTAGTTCGTCTAAAGTAATTCCTCTGCAGAAATAGAAGAAATAAAGCAATGTCGCGCACACAATTCACGGTGAGAATAGATCGATATTCTCTTTCAAATTAGTGTAAAGTGAAACTTCTAAGTTAAAGCTCTACTATAGAGGTTACAGATTGTAAATAATACAGTTTAAAAAAAGGTATGTTTGAAACAATGAAATATTCACAATTAGCAATTTCAGAGCGCACAACAAGAGAGGGTTCCAAACGTGGAACACGTGTTGCAAAACACACTTTCGACAGAATGAAAAAGACCGATATACTTATTTTGACTCGCTCACTTATTCCGTAAACGCTTTTTTAAAAAGGATTTGTTTCAATTGAGGGATTCATTTCGAAATGGATGTAGTCAGATTAGTAAAAAAGAGGTAAATATGACAACTTTTGATTTTGAGCACGCATGTTTTTCAGCGTCCCCAACTCTATGACCACAGGTCTTTATATTCTGTATGTTACGTCATCTAATGGGCTTACATTTAAGTAAAGAGCTGTTGGACGCGAGAACGAAAAAGATGCTGGTGAATTTTATGAAAAAAAGGTTCGAGGAAAGAGGATGCTCATTAGAACGATAAAACTGAGGTAATATGTAGCTAATACACATCACTTCATTGTACTCTTATGGTTTGTTTGTCTACCTTTCGTAACATATCCGTCGTCTCACGGCAAACTTTGCTCATAGTGGCAGCTTTCCGTACAATTTCTCCAGTTTAATAATCTCAAATAAATACACACTCATTCATATATATATATATATATATATATATATATATATATATATATATATATATATATATATATATAACGCACACACATACATAAATGGAGATAGATGGAAAGGAATGGATGGAGATGGAAGGAAAGGGTAGAGGAAAACATATACAATACAAATACATGAGGGCTAATGCAAATAACTAGGCTAAGAGCACAGGCCCGGTAAGTCGAGAGTTAGTATAATTGTACACAAAATAATAAATATATATATATATACTTATATAATTATTCATATATAGTATATAAATGCATATATGGATAAAGATACAAGAAAGAGGGATTGGAAAACATATAAAAGGCAAGCACATAAGGGCCGATATGTGTGTGTGTATACATATATATATATATATGTGTGTGTGTTTATATATATATATATATATATATATATATATATATATATATATAAACACACACACATACATACATGGAAATAGATGCAAGGAAAGGTTAGAGGAAAACATATACAATACAAATACATGAGGGCTAATGCAAATAACTAGGCTAAGAGCACAGGCCCGGTAAGTCGAGAGAGTTAAATTGTACACAAAATAATATATATATACATACATACATATATAATTATATATATATATTTATATATACATATATAATTATATATATATATTATATAAATGCATATATGGATATAGATACAAGGAAGAGGGATTGGAAAACATATAAAAGGCAAGCACATAATGGTCGATATGTGAATGTGTATATATATATATATATATATATATATATATATATATATATTCTCTTAACTTTCTCTTCTTTCAACAGAATGCTCTCATGAACCGTAACTCGAAAATTTTTACCATAACACCATAATGTTTCATATTGCACATTGTCTTGGTGGTTTTAAGCTAGACCATCTAATATTTTTCTCCTATTATTTCTGGAATGCAAATTAAAACTGTATAGCTGAGTTAAGATTAAAATAATGACCTTACTTTTTCAATGAACTCATATATAATTCAGTAAAATTTTACAGGATAAGGAACTTTTTTTTAATTTTCGTTTTCCATTGAAAGAAGATATAAATCTCATCTCCTGGCCAATGGAAACTAATCGTGTCGTATGCCATGAAAAAAAATATATGAAAAGGAAATTTTTAGCAGACGAAGTGACGTAGTGATGTGCTACTGAAAACAGGAAAAGTGAAAATGGAAAATAAAAGTTATGATTATGGTGATACGAATATGTCTACTTCTTTATGAAATTCAAAATTCTTTCCCTCCAGGAAGTATTTGAGCTTGAGTAAAATATCGCTAGAGCACCGAGAAATGGAAGTCTGTTTCCGTGGAACTCTTCTGTATTCCCTTCTCTCCTCTTTTCACCTCCCCCCCCCTAGAACAACCGCCTCCTTTCCTTCTGCGATTTACAGTTTACTGCAGTAATTCCATCGCGTGGGCGTACCTTAAATTTGCCGCTCCAGGGAAGAGGAGATACTTTAAATGAGGGCATTCTAATGCACTGCGTATGTACTGGTGAGCCGAATGTATGGCTGAAAATTGAGTATATTTACCTTTTTCCTCGCATTTCTCTCTCTACCATCGAATTAGCGCGCGGTTAAGCTATAGGCGCTATTCTATTTTGCTCAATATGTCGGAGTTTAAGTTGAGTAGAAGGTTTGTTAGAATATAAAAAAAAAATTAAAGGCATGACGGATATGTTAAGAGATATATTTTGGGAGCCCCTTTATTAACGAAGATAGCAGCCAACTTTTATGATTTCTAGAAAGATTCAGAACACCATTGAGATTTCTTGCGACACAAAGGGAATTAATATGGTACGAGTATCATATCATATTGTTAGATTCGACCGCCGGAGAAAAATGAGACAGATGACACCACAATGCAGTATCTAGTAGTTATGGCATACGAAATCATAGTATCAAATTTTTGGAAAAAGGGCAATTCCCTCCCGAATGCCTACTAAATAGGGTACTTCGAAATGAAATGTGAAGACTCAGTCAGTGCTCTCACTCACGGTCTCTCCGGGGTGAAGCAAAATACGGGAAATTTGAGGACATGTAAACAAAAAATTAGGATTTATTAGAAGAGTACTTGGCAAATCTGATGAAAAGGTCAAAGAGATATGTTATCTGCCACTGGTTAGGCCTCATTTAGAATATGCTGCTAGTATATGGGATCCCCACGAAGTTGGATTAATTGCCGAATTAGATCGCGAGCAGCGTAGTGGAGCTAGATGTGTAAAACATTATTATAATAATCTTAGCAGTACATCCAAAATAGTATTTAAATAACTCTTGTAGCGAAGGTTAAATTACAGATTGAATCTCTTGCATAAATTGTACGAACGTCTCTTTAACAGTGATGTTGAAAATGTATTGTTACTCCCTACTATCCTACTACGATAAGAGAAATCATGTCAATTTAATTAGAGAGGTTAAGAATAGAACAGATAGAGTTGAAATATCAATTTTTCCACGAACGATAGGGGATCGTAATAACATTGTCGGACCACAGTAGGGTCATAATCGGGTAAATATTATTCTGATGTGCATTAACCCAAGCCGCACACCCTAGCAGTGGCATCCAGGGTACATGAATGAATAAAAAATAAATAAAACAGAAAGATTACTTAAAGACAAGCTTGTAAGATTGAATAAATGGTTGCATTACGTATTTAGTAAGCATTTTTTTGCATATGAATTAGTGTTTATACATATACATATTTTTATTTATTTATATGTATGTATGTATTTTTGTGTGCTTTTGTAAATATATATACGTATATAGTTGACCTAAAAGTGAATATATATGCATGGGTGCATATGATTAATATATATTTTGTGAATATTTGTTCAGATGGAATCAGATATTAGGAAAAGGTATAGGAAGACATAAATGTATATTTATACTCGTATACGAATATAGTTGGCATGTATGTAAATACATAGGTGTTAATATTATAAATAAGTGTTTTACATAAATATATATTTTTACATGCATACATGAGGTGATATTTGTCCATGCATGGCTGTTGTCCTAACACCCCTTGCCGTGCACTCTTCTGGCGGCTTGCGGTGTAACGTGTAGATGATAATTTAGATACAAACCCCACACAGAACAATTTGCCTTTTATAAACTGAGTAAGCCATGGGGACGCACTCAATGAAAGGGAACGTTGTCTCATCCGATTCATTCACTCCACGTGGAGTCGCCCCCACAAAGGGCCATAAGTCGTGATCAGACTCCCACTAAAAACCCTACCACCTTCTGGATTCGAACCGGGGCCCTCGGCTTAAGAATTCAGTACGCTAACCACCACAGAAACCCAATTTCTGCTCATTTCATTTAAATCCATAAATAGATCACGTATTTTTTGTGTCTACTTTTTTTGCTCTGCCACATACACTTCAGAGGTAACTGTGTGCCTCAATTCATGAGGAGAGTTCAGGCAGAAAAGTTTATTTTTCATGTCGCAGCGATAATTTTTATGTTTATTTTTAAAGGTCAATGATTGGGCACTTGGTAATTAGTTATTCATTTGATATAGGATGTCAAACTACTTCTCAAAGATATATTATCTTCCTCATGTAGAAACACGATTCAGTCCACATGATTTTAATTGAGCGCAGTATTAGACAACACGGAAACGTAGCCAGTGAGGCAAGAGAAAAAGCGTAGAATGGAGACTGCTGAGATGTGAGTTAGACTGGACACCAGAAAATTTTGTAAACAAGTTAGAAACAGGAAAACAATAGAAAGTCGCTGGGCGGAACAAATTGAGAAAGGCTATATGTGGGTTTAAGAATGATTTACTGTAATGTACGGTTTCAATGATATATTAGGTGTGATGTTAGGTAAGAATTAGAACTGAAACAGAGCTTAGGCACCGGATCCGTCAATATCCTTCGTTGACTGCTAGTTTAATCTTAAGAATAATAATTTTATTAATACGCATTATGCCCGAAGACGAAGTTCTTCGCATGGCTGGGGAAGAGAGAAGTTAGTTGAGAGAAATTTGAAGACAAGTCGACAAATGGGTGTAGAAGGTGCTTCAAGCAAATGCGATGCTGAAGACTAGGATATAGATAGATAGATAGATAAAGGTTAGGCGAAATTGAGACCAGAGGATAAAGAGGGGAGATCCTGGGAAAGCAAGATAAGAGGGAGGAGAAGAGTAGCCAGTATGGAGTTACAATATTTTTTATAATTCTTGTTATCAAAAAAATAAAGAAAGCTTTTTGCGCCATAATTTATGCGCGTATTATTCTTCAGCAATTGAAGATTTTATCTTGTTTTGCGAAGAATACAGGCACGTGCGCGTGCAATTTCCCGAAATCCATATTTTTTTCGTATTTGATGATTTAAAAAATAATTAAAACATTGCAAAAACCCTCAAAAATGAGCTTTTGTAATTTTTTTGGGGAGAACATATTGTTAGCCAATAGATTTTTCCTCAAGGAATATGTCTATAAATTTGTTTTTCTAATGTCATTATAGGGCAGATAATTTATGGGTCATCGAATATTGAGAGAATTTTTTAATTTTGACTCTTTTGAAGAGAAAGCGATCAATCAAAACTATGGCTGTTATTTGGATTCCAGTTTTAAAAAAATAATTATCCCATTCGCATGGCATTATATGGTTCAACTATAATATTACTTAAAATTACGATATTCCGTATGATAAATATTGTTTAGTGTAAGACAAAAAACTACTCCTTTTTTAGACAGACCATCAGATAGTACTCCTTGGGTGCATCATGATTAAGCGTTACATCATTACTAGTGCGCGTACCTCGAGCACGGATTTTATATCGTGGCGTCAGTACTGACAATTCGTATCGTTAGAATGAGCAAAAATAATTTTTATCGACCCAAGCATTCATTCCTCCGCTGACAATTAACGAATGGCGCCCACGCTGAAACACTTGCGCTAGATAACGAGATGCCAGCTCAGATGAGGTGGGACGAAAGAGGTTAGCTTAGCTCTTGTTTCTTCCTTCGCAAATGGAAGTAAATATATCGCATTTCGGAACTAATTTTTTTTGTCTTTTGAATCCACTGCAGGAATGAAATAACTGCAAGCAAGTAATTACTGTGAGAACAGGAATTAAGAGTGAGAGGAAGCTCACTCGTTGTAATTTCCAAAATCCTTCAGAAGAATAGCTTTCACGTGTTCAACGAAATAATGTTTTAATACCTGCGGCGCTCGCATTAACAACTTCATTCGTCATTTTCCCTTTCTCGCAGATTTAAATTTTGCCAGTTGGCACTCTTCCCCTTTTTGCGACGAGTAGAGGGAACTTATTCATGAATATAACTATCCCAGTGGCATCATAAAGGTTTTTATGTCGCATTTTCGTCCATTTTCATGAAAAGACAAAGAAAATGAACTCAACAAACGTATCGAATTTGGAGAAAAATTTTCCTATACATGAAATGAAGTCTGAAAGTAAATCAAAACTTTTATAATTCATTAGCGATCAGCACTAATTGGCTTGTGTTCACATTCTTCCAGAGGATAGAAATTTTGATATGTTAATAGAACGGGCTTATTTGCGAGCTAAAATGAGTTTGCCTACAAGCTTGTTGGGATGATATACGCAAATATTCAATTATAATATTGAACCCTTTAAACATCAGCTTAATACATTTTATATGAGCATGTACGACCGAAATTACTTGAAAATTATTTCGGTTGAAAATAACAATTTGATGTTTAGTTAAATAATGGGTCATGTGTGATGATTTTCCATTATGAATCGTCCCCAAAATTGTCATAATTACGAGGCATATTATATACAAGGGAACATGTATTTAACTATTGTAAACACGGTCCCTCTGAGTAATCAGTGATTGTAAACCTACTTTATATTAATGTGTACAAGACTAAAACTAAGTAATTGTTTTACGGTTTATTTGCAACACTATAGGTGTTTTCACGCTCCCAGGTACTGGGTGATGAAGTTGATGCGTCGATACACGTTTATATACGAACCATTTGCTGAAGAATGACAGAATCAATTGAAGATAAGCCAGTTAAAAATGCCTTCCAGACTTAAAAAGAACTGAGGTGTAACGAAGTACATGCTTCAATTAAAAATCCTGTTGCAAATCTGAAACACGTTCCATGTGACATTATTGGGCATGTAGGTGATCTTCAGCAGCATTGACTGCAGCAAACTGATTATTTTTTTAAATTTCATTTAACATGTATTGCAATGGTAACAGAGAAGTACATGAATTAAAGAGGAACCAATACACCGTGAGTCAAATTTAAAACGGAAGAATGCTACAAGCGAACTTGAACAAATGTGTCTAACACGGAAGTAACTAGGCACCAGTAGTGTACTTCGAAGAGGCAATAAAATAAGCAGAACGGGAGCGGATCAAATCAATCGAGGTGAATTGGGAAGAAATTGAGACCCTTCATTTCACAGATAACCTCACAGATACAGTTGAGTTTTCGTATAAAAAACAAATACCCTTGATTAAAATTACCATTTTCTTCAAATAAATAGAATAACAATCAGTAAAGTGAAAAATTAAGATCCATATGTGATAGAAGCTTAAGAGAGGCATAGTGTTAAGCGATGGTAAATCAGAAAAAGAGAAGTCCTGCTATCCCCACCAAATTGATAAAACATGTTGCAGAAGGGCATTGATGATTGTCAAAAGGTGTTTAGTTGAAATTTTGGAGTCTTCCGTTATTAGGCAGCTGCACAGAAGCTATTATACATGATCAAAAGGGAAGGTTATCAGTTAAAGAAGAGAGCAAATGTCAGGATTGTATAATAGTACTACTCATGTATCGCAAAGACATGGTTCACTGTAGATACGTATTAATCATGGAATAAAATAATCCTCAGAAAACTGGTGCTTTAAGGTGATGCCAAAGATAATTCGAAAATATTCACAGGAAAATGTTGGGGTGTGACAAAGAATTGAGGAAATGTAAGAATCTTCCGCTAAAAATGATTCTCATTTGTAGGGATCTTGTGACTTAACGCTGTAAAATTCCTGCACATTGGTGAAAATTAGGGAAATATTCAGTTAAAGTAACTGTAGCGACATTTCTTTCGCGTTCTTCCTCAAAAGATTGGAAGCAAAAGTGGTTACATCGAGCGCTATACCGAAAAGAAAGCGAATTGATGGGAAAAATATAAGGTGGAAAAACGGAGCTAAACACCCCCCACAAGTGAATCCAAGAGACAACTCATAAGCCTAGTAAAGAGGTAATAAGGGATTGAAAACCTTAGAGAAGGAAAGTGAAAGAAGAAAACTAATAATATTAGTAGTTAGTTGAGTTTTTATCTACCTGCCTTAAGATTGAAATACTCGCGAAGGTCGAGGTTTTGATTAGCTTTGTGTAGTTCTTCAGCCACGAGGAAGAGAGAGGAAACAGTTTGAAGAAAAAATACTCATTTTCTATCCTTCCTTTTCGTGCCCAAGTGCCAACAGCACTTCCGAGTATTCGAAATCCACCTGCGAGAGACGAGATGGCATTCATTATTTGACGCAGATGTTCGTGAAATTTGACTCTAGTGCCTCAGCTTCCTTCACATAAAACGACGAAGCAAATAACTGCGAGAGGACCATTGAATGGATGAAATTTTACCACTGAATTCCGGTTTCATTCTTCCTGCTGTTTTGTCTTAGTAAGTTCTTAACGAGAGAGGGGTATGAATGGAAATGCTGGAGGACTTATGAAACGAGGTGCTTCGCTATATTTATATGCATGCAAATATAATACTTCTCTTCGCCCTCAAGTTCACAACAAGGTCTCAAATTGTCATCTGAATCTAATGACTGCCTCATGTTGTGTTTCTTACGTGAGCAGGGAGTTGGCGGGGTAGGTTTATTAAATTTTAAACCAGTGATATAGGAGGCATATAAAGACATTGATGCATTCCTCGTGGAGACGAGATGTAGCTGACTTCCTTCTGCGCCCAACTTTTCAATAGATATGTAATTAACATGAATAGTTAAACATGTAAAACTATTCACACATTCACATGAAAATATACCAAATATGAAATTAAATTCAAAGGAGTAAATTTAAAAGTGGTAGGTTGCATAGTAAACAATTGTGACATCCCTATAGATTAAGTAAATATAAAAAAATACCCACCATTGAAGAAAATGTTTGCCCTATGATTTCGTTGAGGAATTGTTAAAACCTAGTACTCTGTATATTTCAATATATTGAATATCATCTTCATGATTGGAGCGAGATTTATCTGACTTCCTTCTTCTGCCAACTTTTCACAAGATATGGAATTAACATCAATAGGCACACAGATAAACAATTAACCACCACATGAATACATATCAAATATAAATTTAAATTCGCAGGGATATATTTAAATCAAAGAGGTCGGTTGCCTGATAAAAAAATTGTGACACCCCTAGAGAATAAAATACCAGCATTATAAGAAGATGTTGGTTATGCATAATAGCATTCAGTGAGGAATGACTTTTACTACATGCAAACTCTGTATATTTCAATAAGTTCATTAAAATTATGGGATGTTAATTTCGCACGAATGGAAGTGGGAGAATTTATAATATTGCGATAATGGCTTGCAATTATCGAAAAGGGTGTTGAAAGGCAAAATATGGGCGAGGCTAGGGGTAATAATAATCCTCAGGGACTCCCATCCTCTTTATTATTCCACATCGAGTTGTCAGAAATATTTTTTTCTTTCGCTCCTTAATCTATCCCCCCCTCTCCCATCTGCGCCATTTTTCAACCCGCGGCCATCCTTGAAGATCCGGCGTCTCCCGCCCGCTTTCGTGCCCAGCTATCCTTGTAAACCACCACCACCCTCTCCCACC
Organism: Hetaerina americana; assembly: GCF_022747635.1. Lineage (NCBI taxonomy): Eukaryota > Metazoa > Arthropoda > Insecta > Odonata > Calopterygidae > Hetaerina > Hetaerina americana. Next base: position 728,021 of record NW_027286315.1, read on the forward strand.
CTAGTCGTGATTCATCGGGTTCAACATGTCTGGACCACTCCCGCGACCTCCAGCGCCATATATCTCGTTTGGACGGAGATCACGGGGTGGCGCACCAAACGATGTTTTCCATTTGTAACCCTCGGAGTCTTCAGATCCGAAGCAGCACTCGTGACCTCTTCTCCCCGAAGCCCCTCTCCCACCCTTCGCCTCCTCCCTTCACGATATCCGCATTACCCCTTCCCTACCAGTTCCTTCCTCTCTGCTCCGCGGGTATTTCCCTGCCTCCATTTCCTTGACCTTCTCCTCTCGTAATTCCTGTCTCTCTCTCCCTCTTACTCCTTCATCGGAAAACTCATCTCTACGAAGCCATGTACTCATTCTTCTCTTCACTAGCATCAAATAGGAGTTAGATCCTAGAAACCCTTGGTTTTTTTCCCGACTTTTATTCTATTCTCCGAAGTGTCGAAACGATAGAAAAATTTGTAAATTTGTGTGATTTCAAATTATTACTCTAGGATTATATAAACAAGTACGCTTTACCAAATCCAGTAACCAACAATTTATTTCCTACTTCCATGTGATATTTCAGAACCGAATCCGAAAAATTATTGATTCTCATTTATCTTTCGCCCATTTGATCGTTTTTTTTCAATCTCGGTTTTGGTGAATTTAGTTTTAAAAATCTCGCATATTAGCGGTGGAAAAACACTCAATTCATTGCATTATTGACACGAGGAATTTTTATTTATTTTCGTCGTAATTTTGATCTTTCGCAAAATTTTCAACCCACTTTTGTTGTGGAGTTGTGTCATAGAATAGGTTACCATTCTGAAAAATGTATTATCGAATTTAAATGAAGGAAAATGAGGACTACAATCTTAATAGCATATACAGGGTTCGTCCGGAAAATAAGTGTACTGAGCTCAGGAAAAAAATTTTATTACACTTTTACATATCTTAAGCTAATATTCCTCAAAATAGGACCCTTGTGAGTCGATACACTTGTTCCAGCGGCGTTCCCATTCCTGGAACGCTCCCGCGAAGGCATCATCGGGAACCTCTCGAAGACACATCGTCACGGCCTCTTTGACGGCGTCCAAAGTCCCGTATCGCGTTCCTTTCAAACTCCTCTTTATTTTCGGGAACAGAAAGAAGTCCGGTGGTGCCAAGTCCGGGCTGTAGGGCGGGTGCGGCAGCGTTGCCACGCCGTGCTTGGCCAAGAAGTCCGACACGACAAGCGCGGTGTGAGACGGCGCATTGTCGTGATGCAGCCGCCAGATGTTTTTGATCGCTGGCCGGACGCCGGACTATTGTTTTTGGCACATTACACTGCTCTGCTATCATCCGAACACTAAGATGACGATCAGAGTTCAGTACATCGCGAACTTTTCGCACATTTTCGTCGGTGAGTGTCGTTGATGGGCGTCCAGGCCGTGGTTCGTCGTCGACCTCTTCTCTACCCTCCACGAACATCTTGTGCCACCGAAAGATCATGTTTCTGGACATGGCTGACTCCCCGTAAGCCTGGTTAATCATACCGACAGTTTCGGTAGACGATTTCTCAAGCTTTACCGCAAATTTGATGGAATAACGCTGCTCCAAAAACTTCGGCATCGCGTTCCGTGACGTGGGTCGAGCGTGGAGGTTCGCGTTAACAGAGCTCCTCACTACACCACAGCTCAGAGCCGACTGCCTTTTTCAGCGTTCTTGCCAACATACCCCCCTCCAATCGCAGTCCGTCAGAGCGGTGCTGGGCGTGCCTGGAGCGGCGGGAAAATATCAGTACACTTATTTTCCGGACGAACCCTGTATTAGCTGTTTCTGGGTTCAAAGATAACGCATGGTATTAGCGCCTACACCTATGCGTGTATAAGCTCCAAGAAGACAAACATTTTCCCGAGACAATCGTAATAATATTCGGCCTATTTTTCACTAAAACACTGCTGGAATCAACTTCTTCTATTCGGTTAGAGATATTTTTCACAAGAATTTTAGTGTCAATCAATAATCAAAAACTTAGCAAAGATACCGTTGAAAATAAAATGATTGTTCACCTTACTTAGTGGGCATTTTAAACCATAATTAAACAATTATTTTCCAAACTGTAACCTAACCCTGAATTTATTGAAGTTAAATCATCAGAAAGTATTTGTTGTCTCAGGCTTAACTTTATGGAATTTGCATAACATATTGATATGTAATGAAATAATTGAAAAGTATGTGGAATTACAAAGTCAATTATTTCATTACATTTCAATATATTAGAAAGTATATTCAAAAGATGGCGTATTGCCAAGTATGCATAATTGATGCCTTGCTTGCGTAAAAAAAAGCATATTAGAGCTGATTTAAATATGGATACCTAAGAAACCTATCGTCCTTGTTATCAGTAAATATATTCATACATATTTCTTCTGCCATGTGCAAGGTATTTGCGATTGTTATTGGCAAAAATTTGCTTCACTTTAAAATGCAGCTCATATTAACTAAGAGAATTGATACCCCAAAAGAAAATGGAATCAAGATCACGTGGATATTAGGTTAGGTTAAACACCAGCTCAAAATATTTAAATGAAACGTAATATTGCATATACGAGTATGATCTTCAGTACTTTGTAACATCCGCGTTGAAAAGTGTGGAGCAGTAATGCCATTTCATGTTGAAAAGATTTGTCAAACGTAATATTGAAAGTGATTACGGCAGTATATGACAAAATAATAGTACAAAAACTTGAAAAAAGGAATTTAATGACCTTATTGCCGCCACATTTAAATAGAAAATTTTCTTGGATGTCATCAAAATTCCCTAATAGACGAACTACTGACTGCTGTATTCTAAATTGTTTTACCCATAGTAGCTAACGAGAAACAACCTACTTATTCTTGCATGTGAATTTGAATCCTTCGTTTAAGTATTCTCGGCCATAAGCGTCGAGCGAGTGGCATTAATGAGGATTTGGGTTTTCAAAATTCATCCCCTTCGCTTCGAGGAGCCTTATCATTCTGAATCCGCCGAAGTACATGTGAGATGTAAATCCTGAATTACTTCTGTGCAGTATCTCTGGAAGTTAATTTTTAATTGAAGGTAATGTTAAGACAAAGTTTTTATCTCGCGATTCAATATTTCCAAACAATGTATTTCTTTAAGACCCCTATGTGAGAAAAAAGAAAGAACGGTGACATATGACACGCGAGTGATTTTTTCCTCTCCCTTTATTCCCCTATTAATACACAGGGTATACGAACACCTACACGCCTCACCGTATGGATTATTAGGGAGTTTTATCTTCTTCTAACAAACCAACATCTGGGTTGAATTATATATTCTTGCTAGAATAAGCACAGTGTTCTTTAACCTAGAAGTCACTTAATAACTCAAAAGGGACTTGTTTAAACTAAATCTATTTGCTAAGCCAGTATCTATGAAAAACGTTTCACCTGACCCGCTGACCCAATTAAGGGTTGAATTCTCACCGTGAATCTAGACCTACACACTATCCCGCAAGTTGTCGGAAGGGCGGGTTGCTAGTGGGGGTTGCTAGGGTACCAGCTCCACATACAGAATACGAGTGAGTAGTTTACAATTATACGTGGATACATATTATCTCATAACTATCGTGCTCATACACGTCTGTATAAATCATGCAATGGCAATTGTTACACTAGACTATTTAATTAAATTCTAGTATTCATGTTAATTTATTATTCGTTAAGTTATTTTCTGACACTTTGGCTTGTTTGTGTTTTAGTTGCTTATTGTGTGAGGGAAAAGATTATGTACTTGAATATATCCGTGACGGATTTTATCTTTCTTTTTTATTCCAATGGATGAATATACCAATATAATTTGTTGTACTAATAATTCTTTAGTTTATGCAATATAATTCAGCTGCCCTGTGCACTGCTAGAAGTCTAAAGACTTTTTCGATCTTCAAGAATTAAGAGGTTTCAACCTTTCTACTCCTTGACATCTGTTATGCTAGTTTTCTTCTCGTAGTAATTTTTAACAAACCTAGCTGACTTTCTCTGAACCTTAAATCTAAATCGGTAATTGGTGTTTTCCCAGAAAACCACCGCGAATGATAATGTGGCTTTACTAGAACAAAGTAGTGCCTCTCACTTTTTTATTAAACTTTTCTTTAATCTTACTCCTTCCAGGCTGACCTGCATATTTTTCTAATGTATGAATGGGTCAATATAATTTTCTCGTGAAACTAAATCATGTATTTCGTGCTTACTTCATACATTCATTCCTCGATTACTGCGTGTCGATGCGATTAAAATGAATAGAAAGGGCGGACTTCATCATAGACGATGACTAAAATAATATCGGGTGTTATATATTCCTTAAACTATTCATGGGACTCTGAATTCGTAGTGATATGCAAAACAGTCTCAAAGAAATGAGGTTTCATCGGGTGGGTTGTAGAAAATGTAATCAAAAGATAAAAATAGATGTTAGCAGACTTCTTTTAAGATACATTAAGAACACGAGGCAAAATTCATGAATTTATGGGAGTTAATTACGTATTAAAAACGTTAATTAAGGAGTCGGAAAAGGTTTAGAGAGAATCTACTTGATTTTTTAACAATTGTTTCGAGAAGAGAATAAGCGTTTGTAACCAGCAAAGGCATTGTGCACGCCGTCGGCTGTTCAGGTCACTTATCTGAGGATGCATGAGGCATGTCACACGTCTCGACTTACTATGGTAGATCAAATCACGTATATAAAATCAGGGAGTATAATGGGTAGATTTAAAATGTCGTCTTTAACTCGGAGGACTAGAGATTAAAAGAGATATGATCGCGAGCGCGAAAGGGTTTATTACTATTGGGAGTGTATTTATGTTGACTCTATCCTGCATGAAGTTTAAATAAACCACCTTATAAATACTCCTTCCACATGATTTTAGAATGCATTTCCTGTTATGAATATTCTTAACTGTACGTACATTCTTTTGTTCGATTGAATTTGTTCAAGTGCATGATCTTAATGATATTTATGCAGAGATGTCATGATTAATTGTACGAGCATGACTGGTGACTCAGAACCCCATACCACACCCCCTTGCGGCGGCTTTTGGGGAATTATTTAGATGTAGACGTATGTTGGAGGAATTGGTTTAAGAGTACCTTGATTCATGAAGAGCTGCTCCTTCCGATAAGCAAGACATCAGGTATTCATAAATGTACAGAGCACCTGAATTTTCTATTGACACTAAGGGAATTTTAACGTCACAAAATTATGTAAGGAGATACGGTCGGCCACTAAGATGTAATGAGAAACACAAGAGCATTGTCAACAACAGATTCAAGTACTCGTTCTTCCCTCGAGAGTTTCGCAATTTTAATAAAATCGAACCTAAATACGTTAAATTGAAAAAATAATTTTATTTCATATTCAAACTCCACAATTAATACAGCGTATGGAATATGTACATGTTCATTCCTGTATATGAAGGATTTTACAGGATATACAACGACAGATGATGCTGTATAAATAATCAGGTTCATTTTCAATGGGTTGCAAAAGTTCACTTGAAATTTCCGCCCGGTTAGTCTTTCGTTACTCGGTCGGCGCGCAGAGGTTTACAAAAACTGACGTCCTGCCGCTTCCACAGCTTAAGAGAGCACTGAGACCGGTTTAGCAGCAAAGCTTAGCGTTTCACCCACCTACTCCAAGTTGTTAAATCCCACTCCAGTTAATAGGAGCGGCGTGGAAAGTTTAATTTCATTACTTTTGGAACACAACCTGTATATTCACATGCATGTATGAACTCTTTCTTGCACATCTACATTTTTTGCCCTGAAAATCCCGCAGTGCGCCATTGCGGTCGCTAGTGGGATATTAGGCATGTGTAGATCTTAGTTCCAGTGATAAACCATTAAGTCCTCATGCGGGACTTTTTATTGGATACACTTCACTATTATTCAATTAAAATTACGAAAATCATGCAAATTCAGCAGTTAAGGTGAGATGATATGGAAATCTTCAACTATAACGATGACCTATTTGCCTTGATATCCTCAGGGTATCATGAAGATTTCAATTCGTTCACACGGCATATATAAATTTATGAGGCTTCTACGTATAATACCTCTCATTTAGACCACATGCTGCAAACAGTAGTTAAAGGAATTTTATGACCGGTGGTTATTTGGGTCTGAAAATTAAAACCAATCCTTGAACTCGTGAATGAATTAATAGGAAACGTAAATATGGAAAATAATGAAGTGAGACGAAGTGGCTGTCGATGGAATTGGAGAGGAATTAGAGAGTAGATCAAAGCCCCTCTGTTAAAAACAAGATGCGGATGATCTTAAACGCCGTATATGATCATCTACATCATGTAGATGATCTTAAATGGGCGTAGTTGATTTCGACAATCGATTTCTTCACGCAGTTATATTCTCTGAATTAATAGCACGCATGTTTTTATTTCTCGGGGAGATAAGCCACTAGGATCTCTTTGAGCGAAAGAGTTGATGAAAATTAATGAATTTCTCTTCTAAATCCTGGTTTCTCAACAATTAGTGTATCCCGACCCGGATCGGCACACTCACTCATTATCCTCTAATGAATCCCACCTTTGAAGCCGCCCATCCCCTTCCTCCTCAACCGGAGCCGTTCGCCACTAATCTACGGGTTAGAAAAGGCAACGGATTTCGATCTCCGCGATCGGACCGTAACCATCGCGGGCCCCTCCCCCCTGTCCTCTTTCGTCCCCTCAGTTGCCCTCTGGTGCTCTCTCTCTCTCCCAACTTCCCTTCCCTCTCCGCTAATTAAGACCGAAGGGATGGGAGACGAAAGGATTTCGGAAAGGAACCTCGACCTCCCATCCAACCCTTCTCTTCTTCCTCCTTAGCTGAGTATTCCAGTGGCGGGGGAATTTTTCCCCCTCTCCTTCCCCCTCTCAACCCTAACTCCCAAAAGCCCTTATTGGATTCGATCCATACTTCCGCTCCCACCCCTTGGACCTCGGCCTTTCCGAAAAAAAAATCCTACCCCGTGAGATGATGCCCCATCGGTTCCTGGACGAAAACAAAACGATAAGGGGGAGGGAATCGTGTATAAAAAAACATTAAGGAGTGAGAGAACCCTTTTTCTCTCCCGCTCATTTGTTGTCTCAGCGGTAGAGGTGGGGGTGGGATCGGTGGGACGGATGATGATGATAATAATACGAGGAGTAAATGAGGGGTGGCATGGGGAGGGAGGGAGAGGTCTAGGGGGGTGGGGGTGGAGGGGTGGTTTTGAGAGGGAGCGAGAACTTTTTAATCACTCCTCCGTGTCGTTGGTTGCTCTCTTTCCCTCGCCGGTCCTTAATTTCCTCCTCCCGCCCTCCGATCCAATTCCACTGTTTTAACCTCCCCTTCACAAACCACCCCCATCGAAGCTCTTCCCCTCTTGGCTGCTACTATCTTCTTTTTCACATTTTTACCGGAGGCAGTTCCCAAAGGCAGTCCTCCCCCACATTTTTCTCCCCTCTCCGAAGAAACTTTGATTGTTAGCACCTCGTTAATTTTTGATTCTCCATATGTTTGATACATTTTACACTCCTCCTTTAAACTATAGATTTATTCTCATTCATTCGTGTTTCCATTATCTCGGATTCAATTCAATTGTTTATAACGTTATCAGGCCTAAGAAAATTGGATCGCATTCTGGCATAGCGAAGGGAAGATCGAGCCGTACATCAGTCAAGAGTGTACTTAAAAATAAATAAGTTCTTTGAGAATCGTCTAATGGTCGAAAATAATTTTTTGGATTGCCTCGCTTTGTAAAAATAGATGCATAAATTACATATTTGATATCCATTTTTTTCGATTAACGAGCGTCTACGACATTTTTCCCCAAATTTGAGATAAGTGAGCCCTCGTTTCCAGGAAATTTTGACATAATGATATAATCAATGACTCTTCTATATAAATTCATTGATTATAAGCCATCTTCAGCAGATGAATGGCACTTGAATAGTAGTAATTACATAACGCCGGCTCCTCTAAACAGCAACGACCAACCTACAAACTTAATGTATCCATTAAACCATTTTTGCTTGACGTAATCTTTGACGGAATGTTTGAGGCTACAGAAATATGGAATAATTGAAACTTCCTACAATTATGGTGCATAAAGGATGTTAAATCATCTTTTATGGTCAGTTACCGACAACGTTTTATTATAAGTATAAGTGTAACCGACAACTGAAGGTTAATGAAAGACTAACGATTCCATCGTTATTTTTTTTAAATATTAAATCAAAATTCTTTTCTTGTGATTCTTGATAAATCAAGGTTGACGAACTACGTTTGAGAAAATCAATCATCAAATCACTATCGTCGAAAACCTTATTCTTTCATTTTACGGTTTCAGCGAATAAATCATCAGAAAACGAAGGCGATTGGATTATCAAAAAATAAAAAGCTATAACAAATACTAAATTTTGAGTTGAATAATATTATATATAATTATACAAGGCCTAATCATTCACTTGTAAGGACATTCTTTTTTAGACGCAAATGAACGAAGAATAAATGATATTAAGGGAAGAACTGCGTTAAATGAAGATTAATTTGCAGCGAGTTGAATTTTAAAAGAGAATTTGAGTGAACACGTTGAAATGAAGCGTAGAGAGTCTCTTTTGGTTCAGAGAACGGAGCGTTAAGAAATAAGGGTTACCGTACATTGGATGAGTTTCATGTACAGTGTTCAGAAGATTGGTAAAAGTAGAAAGGGCGGATTATAATAGAAATGCGAAGTGTCTCCAAGCATATTCAATGGTATGGAAAGGATGTTTGGATAAATTCAAAGAAAGTTGGTAAAGTGGACGTTGAACATACTGACTATGGAATAACGAAGACTTAGAGAAAGGAGAATGTTGGGTAAATGTAGTAGAAGGTGGAAACTATTCTGAATTTTGATTGTTATAAAAATATATCACAGGTAGTGTAGTTGAAAAAAAGGCTCATATAATATGGTGTGTTTTGGTGTTTAGCATCGTGTCTAAACATTTTTCTCGATTTTCATAACTCCTGCAGCGCATTTTGATCATGCGATATATTCAGAAATTAATGTAATGACTGGTAATATTGATTTCTCCGAAATCTAGTCAGTGTATCAATCACCAGCAATCAATTACTCATCTTCATTATTAGTTATTCCTCGTTTCCACGCCCATCGTAACACATTGATCAAGAAGAACGAGCCAGGACTAAAAAAACTGTCGTCATCTCCCGTAAATGACCGTGTTATTTTACAGCTGTTGGCCTTATTCACATACTCTTGCTAAATCAGTCACTATAAACCTTGTCCTTCAGAAAAAGAAAACTGTACTAGTTAATACCTTTACAAAACTAACGAATATCTTATACCTGTTTCGCATCAGGGAAAACCTAATTATGAAAACAGTAAGAGGTATACATTATTTCAGAAAGAAAAGTGGCAATTGCTTTAAGTGCGGTCGTTAGGACTCATTAAATCAGTAATGGAACATGATTATAAGGAGTCAAAATTCGGGACATATAACCACGTGGAATAAGAGAAACCGAATCGAACTAAGATTTAACAATATACCCGTTTACTTATTTCCGAAATTCTCTATGAAAAAATATCAGCTTGAGTTTCCCCATAAGTTGTAATTGAAGCACTTTATTATCTTAAGCCATTTGTTTTATGAGTACTTTATATTGAGATACCTTAAAATTACCTGTTCAATGAAATAATGTTGCTAAGGATCCAACGCCACACCTGGTCCTTAAGGTTCGCATGTTATCGTAAAGCTTATATATTTACGAAAGTTTTTCCAAACAAGGCACTTATTGCTCCGATTCACTGCTGTTTCATTGGGATTTTCATTTGACTTTGTTCACTCTTCACTCTAACACTGTTGAAAAAAGCACGCACCAAACAAAGATACGAAATTTCATCCCTTTCTATTAATATTCTCATTACTGCTATGGCGCAACGTGCCCCATCTTCAAAGTCCCATTACCACCATGAAAAAATCACATTAAAAATATTAACAACATGCTCGGAAAAGTTGGCAAAGGACTAATAATTATGGAGATAATTAAAGAACCCTCGCCCTTAGTAGTCTTTTGACCTCTTCCCCAACGTTTTGCTAACATTCATAGCAGTAGGCATGCTAAATGAGGACTTAAATCTTATTATGTCACTCTCTTCCTCAACTTTACTTCTTTTACCTCTATTCGGGAATAGACCAAACGAAGTTCCTATACAAAGCCCATTCTTTGCTAATGTTGCCAATGGAAGTTCTTATTTTCATTTATCCATAAGCTTACATGTTATTACAAGGGAATTCTGTCTATTCCAATCGATTTACCCGCCTTTATTTCTCGCAGGTCTTTTGTCTTTTTATTTTGATTTCATGGATCCAATTATCTTTTTCTATAACGCTTACATTAATACGTATACTGACTGAGTGTTCGTTCCAAGATCCATACAACGATATTTTTTCGTATGCGAGGCATATTCGTGTAGAGAGGATAATCTCCTTCTATTTAAATACTGGTGTGTGCGAACTACGTTATACGCATGCAGCGCCATCTATTGGTTGTAACAGCCAAAGCCAATCGTAATTTTAGAATATCTGAAAATCAATAACTTGAGACCCTAGAGACAGACACTTTGGTGCCAGTTTCGTTTTCCCTTGGTACAGGAATAACCGCTTGCATAATAGAGTTAAGACAGTAGTCTAGGAGCTTATTTTCTCTCCTGTCTTATTCTTTAAGAGGGCTTAACAAATTTGTTTGCCGTTTGTTGAGAGATGACTGAGGTAATCAGTTATAATTTAATTTATGTATTTGATAGTTTTCGACTCTGTTTTTTAACAGGGTTTCTATGTTATAATTATTAGATAATCTACCGCTTAAGGTAGGTGTTTGGTGGACAAAACTACCAACTAAATATTTTGTTCCTCCTAACAAAACACCACCCAACTTCCTACTCTACAACAAGCCACCCTTCATATCTATGTATTTCCTTCCTTCTTTCATCCTGTCCAACACCCCTATCCTATTCTGCCCCTTCCTCCTTTGGCTAACATTCTCCCCTCTATTGCATTCTTCAACATTCCATTGCCGATCATTAGGCCCTTCATCCATGTTTATTGACTCCTTATGATTTCTCCTAACCATCTACTCTTCTCACCCGACATGTGTAGCTTTTCCTCATTTGTTTTCCCTTCCGTGCATTCCACCTCCTGCATCCTTCTCCACATCCACATAGAGCAAGTGGAAAAGTGCAGACATCTGGGAAGCATTATAACCGAAAAATTGAAGCCTAGTTCATAAATTAAAACGAAAATAGCCATGTCAAAGGAGACGTTCAATCAAAATGAAAGTGTGCCATGCATTAATATTGAACAAGAACTGAGTGAGAAAACAGCGAAGTGCAACGTGTGGTGTGTAATAATACATATAGTATATATGTGAAGCGCGACCTTGAGTAAAAGAGGGCAGGATAGAATTTAGAAATTTGAAATGAGGCCTTGAAGGAGATTGGCAAGTATAAGATGGGTGGACGGCGTGAAGAATCAGGAGATGCTGGAGAAGTTTGGGGAAGAGAGAACTCCCCTCAACGCGACCCAGAGGATAAAAAGGCATATGGCAAAAGGAGGAGGAATGTTAAAAAGAGCAAATGAGGGAAGAGTGGAAGGAGAAAAGAAAAGAGGAAGAAGGAGATTGAAAATGTTGTACAACCTCAAGGTTGGAAAAATTATGGATAAACAGAGGATCGACCATAGGAGGGAAACAGAGAAAGATAAAATGGTGTTCGAGACCTGTTATCTGACAGGTCTTGGTGATGATGATTTCAAATCAGCGATCGAGTTGAATGTCATGACGGCTAAATTATCATCCGAATGAACATCTTTTTTCGCCTAGCCCTGAAAATATAAGGCGCGTTTCGTAACCAATATCTAGAATCAGTGCGAATAATAAAAACTCTTCATCAATTATGCAATAATCTTCAAAACCACCTTGTTTTCTCAATAAGAAAAATAAGGATAGGAGATTTTCCCCAGGGACCCCTGAATCTTTTCCAGACCTAGTAAATGATCATAGTAGAGTACAATCGTAAAATTTGTCAGCCTCTGTCTCTCGCAATATTTCTCACACCTAACCTGTTACGACTGAACCAAGTGTTATCTATTAAAATTGATTGTTCCCAACAAATCGCCATTGGTTTGCAGCTAACTCAATTTCTAGTTCCTTAACTTCATTCGACTTTTTCCACACAATTCGTCCCTTGGCTCTTTAAGGTTTCTTTCTAGAATATTTATAAATATGTCTCCTTTTGACGTGAACGTTTTTCGCGATAACTACGCCTTTTTTCTTCTTTATGACTACTTTTTGGCAAGTTTACTCGCTAGTGTAATAGTTTGAATATGGGATGAAAACTGAATTATCATACTAATTTCTTGAAGTTTTTAACTGACTAGATTAAATTAGCTGCAAATCTCTTGCTAAAAGTGTGAGTTCTCTGATTTAAAGGAAAACAATTATAATTTCATCCTCGTTATCATCAGTATTTCAATTATACGATTGGTTTACTGCAGCCCACCGTTCAACTAATTTCAGTGTTGACCCTCTAATAGCTTATCCGTTTTAAGTCCTTCTTAATTTATCATATGTTATCGTCTCTTGGTTTTCTCACGCAATCTTCCCTTTAATTTTGTCTTCTATTATTCTGTCTAACTAATCCATTGCATCTCTAGTTGTGTTCAATTCATCTAATTCTTCTTTGACATCGTATTCCTAATTTATAATAGCTCTTCTGCTCTTCGATGTACTACTTCCTCGTTCTTCAATTTGTCCGTCCATTTAATCTTCAATATTCTCCAGAACCTTTTTTGAAGCCTTATATTCTTCGCTTGTCCACCTTTCTAATGTGTTATATCTCTGAACCGAAGAGTGCTATGCTTCAAACAAATCAATAATTTGGTGAACTGTTTCCTTGTTTGCAACCTTAGGTTGTAAACAAGGAAACAGTTCTTGTCTTTGACCTAGAGTTCCCTCCATGAGGTCGTTTCCTCTCTTCTGCTCTTCAATATCATCCCTCACTTCTTCTGCCCATTTAATTACCCTCTTTAGTATCATGTTTCTTCATAGCCCACTTTTCCAATGCTCCGTATCTCTGATCCATAGAGTTCACTAACGTTTTGACGAAATACAGCCTTGATTGCAACCTCAGATTCTTTGAACTCAGTAGTTTCCGCTTCTTCATGAACGCCTCCTTACCTTGAGTTATTCTTTGTTTGAATTCGGTCGAACTTCTTCCATCCCAAGTTATATCGCTGCTCGAAAGTATAAAGGATTCAACTGGCTCTACTTTCACACTATGAAATGTAATATCTGAATTCAGGCTCTCTCTTCCACATAAAAGAATTTTAGTTTTCATTTTGTTGATTCCCATTTTATATTCCAGAACTATACGGTCCAGTTACAACTTTATGTAGTAATAATATTTATTTGACTTCTTCGAAACTGTCTACATTTTTTCAATCCTATTATTGACCTAAGAGTAGAATTTTTGCTTAATAGTACTTAACTCTACAAGAGTCATTGAAAATTTATCACAAAGACTACACTGTGTTCATTTATTAATTCTGCAAGTTTCTGCAATATTATTAGTTATCTAATCGAAAATTTGGTTGACCTAAGCTCTCAATACTTCCCTATATCACACTAATCCTCTAATGGCCTCGTATTTTTCTATTCCTCATTATTTGGCAAATGTGTTTTTTTCTTGGTCTTCTACGTGGGATATTTCCATCTGTTTTCCCCTCCATTGTATTCTCACCAAATTTGTGGTCTCCTGTTTTTTTCTTTTGTTTAAGGTACTTCATACAGTCTTCTCACCCATCCCTCAGTGTACATTTTGATTTCCTTCTTGGTTGACCAGGTATTCTGCGGCGAATTCTTCCGACATTAATGTTTGATCAACTTTTAAGGATTAACTTTTCCTATGACTCTTATCCACACATTCATCCAAACGATTTTTTTAACAAAATACTTAAATTTTGAGTGAAACCTTCGTGCAGACATTTTGTGGGATAGAGGTAATCAAATACAGAAAGAGTACACCACAATAAAATTACTTATCTATCACTCAATAGGCAATTAACTTAAATGAAGCATCCTTTTAAAATTAGCAAAGGATCTAAAAGCTGAATAGATCAGCGGGAAAAGTATCAAAAATTGGTTGTATTTTATTAATCATAACATGGTTAAATGTCCTTAATTTTTGTGCTAATGGATATCAATCCACCATATCCACCGGCCTCCCCCCTTCAAATCGCTCTGACTCATTTTCTCCACTTCCCACGTGCATGTCTAAACATTTTACTCTCTCATCTCTTGCGGTACCATCCCACAACCCCATCAGCTCTTCCTCGTATCAAATGTATCCCCGTGGAAATTAAACATTTCAAACACTCCTCCACACCATTCTCACTTATTTCTCAACAAAGAATCGTCACTCGTTTGATCTTGAGCGGCCTCGTAATCACCATTCTCCCCCATCCTGCTGAATGCTCAAGAGCAAAGGAGATGGTCGCGTTTATGGCCCCGTTTTTGCTGTCAAAGCAAGTCGCGTTCATTCTTAAAGTAAATATCAAAGAACCAGCGCAAGAGATGAAAGTCGACGTGTAAGAGAAAGATGCGAACGAGTCTGGACTCATTACATCCGACAGATATATAAAAATAATTGGTACGAGGGATAAAGTAAGCAATTTTTATTACTTATGATCTGCGATATTTAAAAACAGATGCAACCGTTGCAGTACTTTGATGTATCTACGAACAGTATTGAGGAAGTTGAGCTATTATATCTCATGAGAATCTGGTAGCACTATCTGTTTGCTAACTGGCACGCTAACTACAAGAAAAGGGGAGTAATAATGACAAAGTGACCCTTGTTTGGGTGGGAATATTTTATTTTAGTCCTTTCAAATCTAAATGAATATCTATATGATCGGATTTCCCAATATTATAAGTTAAGTTTTTAATTGCGTAATTCGTTAACTTCACGTAAGAGCTTCATGTTTTACGTAAAAAAATAACTGATTTACGATTTTATTTTCTTTTGCACCTAAGCGGGAAACGAGCACTGCAGTTGAAGTCGTCTCTGACCATTGTAGCCACACAACTAATAGTATTCTTGCAGGAGGAATATTATAATTATTAATTTTTAAGTTGATGTATTATCATATCACCGTACCCCTCAAATCACATTCAATTAACGTAATATGCGGATACAGAGTGCGCTATTTATCAAGATATTAAAAACACCCCGCACACGGTGTTTAGCAGTTAATCCTTTAAGTTTCCAGACTCCTTTTGAGGTATCCATATATTGTCAGGGTCCATCCTTTTATTTTTAACTCACCGAGCATTGTTGTTTAAGCGGTAATATGGCAGGTTTTTCTGTGAAAATAACATTTTATAAATGTATTTAATGAATTATTAAGGCCTAGAGACTTCAACGGGGTTGTTTATAAACACCCTTATTTTAGGAAAGTAAGGATATAACACTTTTCAACTAAATAAAACTTCATTGTACTACTGACGTGTCAACTCACAGAGCCATCATCAGGTACAAGATTGTTGGTACAAGACTCTGCAAGAAGTAAGTCATGTGTCTGATGATAGCTCTTTGAGTAGGAACGCGCATCGAACAATAAATTCTTTTTTTGGAAAAGTGCCATAACCTTAGTTTATTATGGATTCTCTCAACTACATCAGCCCTTAACCTTGATTACCCTTACATCAACCAACTGTTAATCTTACCCTTGTGATAAGTTTATTCGCCACCATTGGGGATATCTACCGCTTGCTCATGAGACGCAGTTTCAAATCCACTGGATCTAGAGTTACTAGATTCTTATGGATGTTTTTCTCGTATTTTGTTTGATGTGCGTTCAACGGCAATAGTTTTGAAGTATTTTCGTGCATTATTGCTGCCATTTTTTGCGCTATTCCATGTTATCTACTTTGGAATGATCGGTTTTAAAATAAGAAACGCATTTCATTGACAAATCTGACGGGTCTGATAATCAAGCTGTCGTTCTATCCCGATGGGGACTAATTTCTCCTCTCGTGTGCATTTATTTCCCCGCTCCCTCTCCACTGCTGCTGCCAAATCGCACGAATTGGCCTTCTGGGAAACCATCGCTGGATATTTTTCTTTCTTCCTCTTCAAATCTGTCCTCCTTTGCCCGACGACATTGTCTGTGATCCCCACCTCACTCGCCGGTCCGATAATGAATGGTAATCACGGGAAGGGGAGTCGCGTCAGCTCGATGGGTACGGCTGCATTGGAAGAATCTCTCTTTGGGGTCGCCAGGCACGTCCAATCGACTCTATGCCCTCAAACTCAATGTGTAGATCCACCCTTTTCTTTTCCCTTAATCGTTGGAACTGACGGCTAAAATTACCATCGGAAGAATAATCGTGTCCACGCAAATCAATCTACCGATTGGATATGACGTCCGCATCGCGCCTGTCGTTATCCCTGAAACCTGCTTCTTCATCCAATGGAGAGATCAGTCGCCTTTCAGAGCGATTCCACGCGTCCGAAACTCATGAGGTGACAGTGATACTTCTTTATTCCGTGGTCTGGATAGGATTATGTCAAAAAATGAAAGCCTTGTGAAAGATGATCATTAAAGGAATCATAGGCTCCTCTCTTCCCCTTTAAATATGTCACGTAGAAGATAAACATGAATGAGTGGCTTTTGACAAAACAGGGTGTATTGCTATTCAGAGAACTAAAAAACTTCGCAAACTAAAGATGCACGGTCTTATAATATAGTCGCTGATTCTGGTGCACTCTAAATCAGCCTGTATATCAAAATACGAGTCACAAAACTTAAAATGAGTTAAACTTCTTTCAATATAGTTGATAATTTATCTTTTAATTCAAGTTAATGATTTAAATATGCTTTCTAACCATGTATTCTTTTAAATATTTAAACCGGGATTTCTCCCATACCACCTGTATAAAATCGATTCTAAGCACCTCATTTTTACATGGACAAGGTGATATTGAAAAAATCTTTTGATGACTAACCCTTTTACGCATAAATTAACTTACTATTCACATTAAAATTTGTTTAAGATTAAGTTTCAATTAATTCGAATGAGTAATGTGGGTTAAATTTGTAACACTTATATGTATTTTGGTAAAAAGGGAGCATAAATTATGATTCCATCATAATTTCTGTTCCATTTAATACGATGTTAACTAAGTATGTGTTATATAACTTTAAAAGTATGTGATTTATGAAATGAATTACAGTTTTTAATTTGTAGTAAATTTATGATTTCATGTTTAAAGAACATTTGCCCCCCCCCCCCCGTATGGTATCGGCAGGAAAGGAGAAAGTATAGCTGCAGTCCATTTTACTCGTAGACCAAAATACGGAGAAACACATTAATCCCGATTTCTTTCCGTACTAATACCAATGTCAATCTAACGGTGAGGTAGGATTTTTAAGAGTAAAGAGACTAAGTCTTTTATCCTTCTAAGCGTCATAAAATCCGATCCTAAATCTGCAACGCTTTGTAAAAAAAATAAACTATTCTTTAATTCCTTCATACTTTTTGCCTCCCTTTATCCCGCCCAATATGCCTAATCTTTTCCTGCCCCATCCTTTCCTTGTTTAACGTTCTTCCCTCCATCACAGTCTTCAGCATGGTATTGTCACGCCACATGCCCTGCATCCATGTCACTTCGGCCACTTTAATTTCTCCCAATAATCCTCTTTCTTTGCCTGCCAAGCCCAGCTTTTCTCTGTTTGTTTTTCTCTCCACCATTTCACTTTATCAACCCTTCTCCGTGATCACATCTTGTCATCATCCTCGCCTTAATGACCGAATTCCTGAGCCACACAAAAGTACTATCCATATCAATTTTTATTTATCTTTTTTAAAACTCTTGCCAAATATATTTTCACCAAGTCCATACTCTTCGCAAAAAATGTTTGAACAAATAAATTTATTTCTTAGCATCCCCAACACATCGCCTATCTTTTTTCCTAAAACGTTTCCTGAACACCTGAACTTTTCCACCCGCTTTAATTTACGTCCACACAAATATTATGCTTACAATTGGCTATCCCCTTTCTTAAGAACTTTATTAACTTTGTTTTCTTATGATCACTTTCTATATAACGCCAGTTATTTTTTTTTAATGATACCTGAAGGGGATTTACTCCGTAAGAATGGCTTCATGCCCAAAGCGTACGTAATTTAATTCCACTCCGGATTATTCCGGTGTAAAGTTCATTGGATTCAACTTCCGATGGAATACTTAATCTTTGATGTGCCCTCCCGAGTGTACCCCGTGCGCGTGAGGAACGGGGATGGCGCAACCCCGAATCGTCTCAGCATGGAAGACTCGACCCTGCTCCCGGAGATCTCCAAAACCTTCTGGGAAATGGTCTCCCATCCCCGCTCCCACCCTCCGATATCCCAGTCCCATTCCGTTCGGGTTTTCTTTGAAATAAAAAAAATAAGATAAAGATCGGAGGAGAATGAACCTCCCTCTTGAAAGATCAGGTGGATTCCCGACCGGGAGGGAGTTTGGAGATGCAAAGTGTAAAAGGAAGTGGAAGGATTAGTATTAGCAGAGACGGGAGGATAGAAGACGCGGGGGAAACCTAAAACGCTCACCTTCTCCAGATTAATAATGAATGAATAAATAAGGAGAAATAACACGGTTTTATCGCTTTCCGTCTCTGAGCTCATATCTCCTCCCTTTGAATTTCGACTTAAGGGGTTGGGTGAGAGGAGAAGGTGAAACGGAAGATTTTTCGCTCCTCTATTCCTCCCACCTCTCCCGCCTCCCTCTCATTCCCACCCCATCGCTTATTAGCCGTCAAAGGGATCCAAATCCCCTTCCACTCCCTCCACACTTCTCCCCACCCTCCTTTCTCCTTCTCTCTTTAAACGTGCCTCCTCCCTACCAACCGCTTGAAAAAAACAATCTCCGTGCTTTTTCCGGACTAGTCCATTTTAAAGGGTGAACTTATTTTACCGGCGCTCCGTTGTCGGGAGATTTGTTGAATTCCGGAGCAAATGTTGTTTTGGATTTTTCCACCGTGGCTGGAAGACAAGAGAGATGGCGGGGTGGGATGGGGATTACTTGGCGGCAATGGAAGGTGGTGTAAGCGGAGGGTGGGTGGGAGACTGCTGGGCTAGCGAATCCGCGGAGAATCCAGGAGTGCGCTCTTGCAGTTCTCATTTTAGCTCGTGAAGCTGGAGATGAAAACGGCTTATCGTATCGTGTATATCTATATTTTTTCTTCCCCCTGAGGTTGAAACCGTGCATTTTATTTCGCTTCCTGTGCCGAGAATTGCTCCACTTGCTGGGGCAAAGGCGGCAAATTGTTCACCTCTTAAGCGAGTAATCTTTGGAATGAAAGTGTGGAGTGTTTTGTTCCTCAATTTCTAGCTCAAACCTTTAGACTTTCCGGAACAGTATGTATTCCCCCATACAATTATGGAGAATTCGTATTTGAAACTCTTTCCAGACTCAAGACGCGAAAATTAAATAATTGAACTTTGAAAAGTTTCATAAAAATTTAGATACATCGCTTTGTCAAACAGATTTACAATGGAAAATGAATAAATAAAGTTAAGTCATTGGGATACGACATGCTTTATTCGGTATTCTCATTTGAAAACCTTTTCCAATACCAGCATGATAAGGGAAGCATTAAGTGTTTTATTTGTGAAAAAATTTCCTATATATCATGTTCTACTCAAGCGTACAAGAAAGGCGACGCGTAATAACATCCATATATATCAGATTACATGTACACGAAAGTTATCCTATAAGTAATATGTTTCAAGTGCTGGAGTTAGAGGAAAACCGGTTGCGCCACTGTGGATAAAACTGCTGAGTTTCAAGCGATCATATTATAAGGTATTAAATGATTTTTATGCAATCGTAGACATTCATTTTTGTTTTAATCATCGATATATCACTCCAGAAAAACGGTCGAAACAAAACAGAAACTTTAAAAATTAAATAATATTTGGGTTAATGCGGCCGTTAATTAAAAACTGTGGAAGGATTGAGGTTGGGAGATGAACTTAAGTCTTTTATCTTCGGAAAAAACGCGAGGCAATTTCGACACCTTCCGCCATTAATAAACACACGAAATACTGAGCTTTCCAGACTGGAATTAACCTCAATAGACTCAAACGTGTCTTAATGCGATTCTTCCTGCCTTCCACACCCCCGAAAGAACGAGAAAACGGAATTCATCGTCTGCAAACCACGGTTACACGGACTGCCAAAACCTTCTGTGCGACCCAGTTACGTCAGTCCCTCTGCCCGGGCAAAATAAACTCACTGATTAAGTCCCGTTGTGGAGCCACGGGCGTAGTGGTGCCATTCTACTATCTTCTACTATCTACTACTTCTATCTTCATTCCCCTTCTCACTCTGGCCAGCGAACATAGAATCACGGCGCAGGAGCCCTCCGGCGGATGATCTGGGAAGCTCTAACCACACGGGCCTGGTGGGCACTTAGCTAATTGCTCTGAACGCGTGTAGTGAGTGGTCCTCATTTGGAGGAGAAAATAAAATAGTTAAAAGGATCCCTGCACTCTTTTAAGGAAGGAGCATATCCGTGGAAGAAAGCGGGGGGGGGAAGGGGGGGGGTGCTGCACTTTATTAGGCGAATCGAGCAAGTCTTGGAAGAAGTTTCTCCAAGAGATCCTGATAATTCGTAATGGCCGGATAAGGGAGCGCTGAATAAATAATCCCTGTCTCTCAGCATCGCGGGAGGATTTTTTCGAGACCTCCGCTTTAATTAACTGGATGGTCGGGTGGAATAAAATATTTTCCGAGTTCCACGGTAGGGCATTCGCATTATGTTTTATGCCATGTCGCCGTGCCTCACCTCTTTATTAAGTAATAATGTGAACTAATTTTTAGCCACCAAATTTTGTTCAAATTGCAAACCTCTCAAGGATGGTTTTGTGTATATTAAGCACGCAAATCATCCATAAAAAACAGAGAACTTTATTAGAATACTTAACCATTCATACAACTTTGGGCTTCTTCCAAAATGTTGTGGAAGGCAACGTGTGATTCTTTTAGAATCTGAAAATTAAATCAAGCCGAATTTCATTATTTGATACAGTGGAGAACTTAAATTAAGGCCATCAAAGGAAAGGCACTTTTATATTCTACAAAATGATTCTCGAATATTTTGGGAATTGACAAAATAAATAATCAAATAATATACATGTAAACAATTTCCAGTACATTTTTTAGCTATTCGCTACATTTAAAAAGTACGAAAAGCAACATTGACTTATGTCTCCTGATGATAGATATTTAATTTTACCAGGTATAGTTTTCTGCACATCAGCTTAGGGTGTAAATCAATCCATCAAACAATCTCCATTAGTCGTGCACCATCTTACATTTCCATATCGTTTAGCTATATAAATGAGCAAACAGTAAATATATATATATCAGCTCCGTTAATTGAAACGCAATTCTAATGCATGCATATGAAAACAATTGATGTTAAACTAAAAATTGATGATCTTTGGGATATAACGGATATGAGGAGGGTAATGAGAATATAAGTAAAAATAGTCACCTATTTATTCCCATTCTTAGTGACTGATGAATAATATTTCATGGAATCTGATCAATTCTTGAAATATTAGGGACGTTAATATTATCGGTATAATATCCACGATGGACACTAAAAGCATCTTGACGAATTTTAATTTCGAATGAAATATGTAGAATAGTTTTTAAACATTAAAACTTGATTTAATTGTATTAAGGTACGTCTAAGTAGGAACACTATTCATGGCAAGTAGTTTATTTATATCATTGGAACATAAGTCATACGCTCACAAGTCTTTGCTTCGGTCTCTAAGAATCAAGCCAACAAGAAGTTAATTAAATCGAATGTTAAAACACGATTTGATAATGATGATTGTCTCCTAAAAAACCCTCAATACAAAGGGTTGTAGTCTACTCAAAATGATAGAGATTGCGAGGTTTGCTCTTACGGTATTAAACAGAAGGTATTTTAGAAGAAATACGTTTTAATCTGAAGAGGTTTGTGAATCAAATTTACTAAATACCATAGAGCAGCTTAAATGTTAAGTCGATTGTTTTCTTGATTGAATCCCTGAGAACTCTCCTCAACTCTCCAAGTGATAATACTTCAAATAAGGAGTTTCCTATCACATTGTTCGCTTTGCTAGGAGGTTTTAACCCCTAACCATTTCAGTGATATTTCCCAGAGCACATACCTGTATTAAGAGACAACTCCTTTCAAACCCATTCAATGATATTCCCACCTCCTCTACCTTCATCAGTTTCTTCTCATTTTACTCTCGTATGCAAGAAACAAATTATTTAAATCCTCCACGTCAAATAACTAAATGGTTTAATGCATTTAGTAATTTGTTCGCAAAAATAATCTAAATTCGAGTCTCAGTGCGAAGGGTAATTTTATTCTAGGCTTTAAAAATGTCATTTATTACTTGTGACCATAAGTTTTAATTTGAAACACAATCCACTGTTAAGGAGTTAATAAATAATCATTACAGTGAATGTTAAATAGTTTCTTCAAAAATGTAAATTGAAGTATTCATTTTCGCGACGGAGAGTTTTTGTTAAAATCTTTTCAACCCTTTTCAACAGCATCTACATGTGTTTCAATACATCGTTAATTCACTTCTGTTCCCGATGTCATCATCGGTTCGGGATACTTTTCC
This sequence comes from Hetaerina americana, assembly GCF_022747635.1. Taxonomy (NCBI): domain Eukaryota; kingdom Metazoa; phylum Arthropoda; class Insecta; order Odonata; family Calopterygidae; genus Hetaerina; species Hetaerina americana. The sequence goes on from NW_027286315.1 coordinate 750,785, forward strand.
AAAAGGTTCTCGCAATAATCTGTAGGAAACTAATCGAATGTATCTCATTATATATATATATATATATATATATATATATATATATATATATATATATATATATATAATGTGAGGTATATCTTTGTTATGTCGAAACTTTTCAGACCACGTATATTAAATTAAGTCTCCTTTAATTGTCTTCAATTTAGTTTTGCTAGATACCAAATGAAATATTTCTAGTTTCAGGAACTGTTATATCCAAATTGGACGATGTTTTGGTCATTTTTTATGATGTCTTGTTAAACTGAAGGTTAATTTTAACCACCTCTTATGGTCAAAACTCAAGTTTTCTATCAGCTACTTAAATTCAAAATTGACATTTTAGCAGCTAAATTAGTTCTCAGACGTTGTTACCGCAGGTATAATATTCATACTCACCAATGAGTAACCTTATTTGTTTATGTTATCAGATTTACCGATTTGTCAACCAAGTTCTGTTAAAGTTTATATCAACTAAGGATTGGATTTAATGAAATATTATAAAACCAGGCCTCGATGTTGTATGAGACGAAACGCAGTCAAGCGCAACGCGTAGCTGAGCACGATATACCTATTTATACAAATTAGGTCTTATATTCAATAGAGTGGAAATCATTTACGCACATATCTAGTTATGAATAAGCCATTGGTTACAGTTTAATCAAATATAATCATTTGAATTCTAAAAACAACTGAACAATTGAACAATTATTCCAGAAGAATAAAAGTGTTTGTTTAAAGTTAGAAATACTTGCTCAAGTAGTTTTAATATTTTAATTAGAAATACATATTAAATTGTATCTGTCCAGCTGATAATGGAATATTGTCGGAGGAATAAAATTTAAATGCAGTCTTTATCTTCAAATAGAACCATTTTTATCACTTTCTCTATACATACATATGTACACTCTAAATCTACATATGAGTAAAAACCTGCAAGCAACTAGAAAGGCCTGTAACTAGGGGTAAGTCTATTTACTGAACGCAAACAGACGAAGTCATGAACATTACATGAGACAGAACCTCAGAAAACAATTCTGAAAAGCACATTACTCGTAATTTGCAAACACTTATTGACTTCAACAGGAATACATACGTGACCACCATCATTTCTAGTATAATCATACAAGAGCGATAAGTTTATTAATAAATTTGACCTCAACTATTTTAAATGTATGTACTCATCCATATATACACATAGTCATACGCACAGAGATGCATATATATTTATATACACAACAATATATACACACATGAATGCTCAGAGATATTAAAATGTGTAATGATGGTTCTATTAATTCCATAGTTGATCTGAATAGCAGCTGTTACTATTTTGTAATCATTTTTGGGGTATATGACATCGCATACCTATCTGTTCTCCATTCTACTTCTCTGATCTTACATGAAAGAATGGCTAATCCTTCATTTGAGGATGTCCTCATCTCAAATATCAACCTATTCACGTTCCATAAGTCTCACGAGTATTAAAATCACAAATAGAATGGGCTTTTAAAAGAACCTAAGACATTGTCCCATGCCGATGAAGTCTTGTTCATTTGTAACGCTGTCACTTAGGACTTAGGGGTAAACGGAGCCTCCTGCAAATGTATCAACAGGTCATGTTTCCCCTGAGCCCTTTCTCGATGAATTTCCCAAGTCGCCGCCAAAATCAACAGGTCATGTAACTCATGAGATCAATACTTTGAGCGACGACTGTTCCCTCAGCACTTTATTCAATTCTCTTTAATCGAATTTTGAAAAATTATCACTTACACCGGGAAGAAAAATTTCGCTGAGGGTCACTTAATGGACTAGGTGAATTAATTTCTTCCTGGAAAGAATCTCGGTTTTTTAGCTTTCGAAAAGGTGCAGACGAATCATAATTTTCACCCATTTCATGTTGCCAGAGGAAGATCCAATACAACATGAGACTTTTCTTACTTTCAAAATATTACAATTTGCTTTATACGGGAGAGCTCAAGACAGATTATCCCATCGATTTTCCTTCAAAAATAAATTTCAAATGTGTTCTTGTCATCATCAATTATCATCTCGTTCATAATTCCGCGGTAACATAGCCCAAAGCTCTTTTTTAGGGGCAAAAATGAATGCATTGAGAATGGAGCTCGGCATACTGAGGAGCACGGACTGAGTTATATCCTCGTCTTATCAATTTGAAAACAAAGTTTGCAATCCCTGTCATTAATTGCTCCAAAATTATTGATCAAAGGAAGATGTGAAATTTCGTTTGAAAGAGAACTCGATGTATAGTCAAGTTTAAGATAGGTGATTTGTCAATGACGATTTACTTCGCTATTTATTTACACCCCTATTCACCATTGGAAACGTAGTAGTGTTGTTGACAAAGCCGGCTGACCATAGGTTCCAGGTTCGATTCCCAGAGACGCTTCTGGGCAGTCTCAGCTTGACCCAAGCTGAGTGATTTTCTGGTGCCAGATCTACTTGGGAAACCGTAGGAGCCACAGGGAAAGGAACTGGTACCCCTATCCTGATATGTAAATTTCACAAGCCGTTAGATCAATTATTAGGTGATCCTAACTCTAACCCATCATACTAACCTTCAAGGTGATAATAGTGGTTTGGTTTGTTTTTTTTAATTATGTATTTTGTTGATTTGAGATAATTAAACTCTTTATAACTTTTGTGCCTTTATAAAAAGTTTTTGTTATTTTTTCAATGCACGGTTAAGTTTTTTGCCGATATGGAGGTGTCAATTCTGCCTAGTTAGCTTCTACATTGGGACAGTGTTACTAAAAAACCCTTTTGAAAAAGTTTTGAGAAATGAGATTTTTTAAAACATTACTGGGAATAAAATACACCAAACATTTCCACACTACTCATTTTATACAAACATAAGTACGAGCATGTTCACCCAAGAGATATGTAGTTTTATTAATTGAGAATTTGATAAAGGAAAGCTTACACAGAATGTTACGCTTACCCTAGCAGTTGCACGGAACGTGCGATACTAGCCCAAGCATGAAACTTTAACTCGCACCAAACGAATTCAATGCAAAATGATGTCCTTTACAAAATGTTTACTTATGACAACACACGCGGAACATCTGATTTAATCTGCCTAAAATGTCAACGCGAAAAACAGATCTTATATACGAGCGAGTTAGGAGATCTGGTTTCCCTTTTGAACTTCGATTAGGAAAAATATTTCTATTAACATTCAAACTCCCTTTCTCGAGAGGCTTTCAGATGTTTTCGGCGAAGACGAGAAGACTTTTTGGAGGGCAAATGGATTTACCAAATAAAACGAGAACACGGAGATTAAAATGGCGTGGAAATTCACCGTGGTGACGTTCGAGGAAAAGGTGGCGTGGAGGCTGTAGAGGGGAGCGGCGGGGTGGGGCATGGGGTGGAAGATGGGTGAAGAAAAGGGAACTTTGAGGGGAGGACAAGCCCCAAGTCAGCATTCGGAGGAGGAATGAAGAGAGGGAGACCCATCCCGGTTTTACCACCGTCACACAGTGGGATCTCTTAAGAGGCCACGTTTTGATGCACCCATCATTCCTTCTCCTACCCCGTGAGCTCCCCTTCTATTGGTCGAGGATCCTTTTCGACAGGGGCCGTTCCCTTTAGGGCTCTTCGTTCAATGAGCAGCCAAGTGCAGCCGAAATCTCAGGACTGTTCTGCCATACAAAAAATCATCCCCCATTCCTTCAGGAAGTCCCTCAAATTCCATGGTAAAAGGAACGGTATACAATACGGGACGTAGAGGTTACGTGCTTACATATTGTGTAGTGAGGTCAGGATGCCCTGATTGCATGTGCGGAGATATTCCTTCCTGACATTGAGCTAGTACCGGTACTTGTGAAGAGTAAAGTGAAAAGATTGAGCATTCTAACCCGATAGAAAATTTGTATATACAGAATTGATCAAAACCTCACTAAACGTTAAAATAAACACGAGTTTTCAATTCCCATACATTTCGGAAATTTATTCCATGAATCATATTTTATCTTTTATGTATATAAAAATGTACTCAAAGTAAAAGTGCACGCCCTGTAGTTGTCACTTTAGGTTGATTGGTTATATTTTTCATTACTTGCTAAAATATTTAAAAATAAACTGAATCAGCGTTTAAAAAGTATATTTTGGAAGAAAACTGACTGAACTACCTGAATTTCTAAGCCTTGCCTAACAAGATATGTCCTGAAACCTACCAAAATAAACCCTTCTAAAATTCCGCATATATTCCACCCTCTTTCTTTCGAGTAAATTACACCTAATAATGATTTCCTTAATCTTTGTATTCTCCGGAGTAATTTTATGGAATTTACAAAATATATTGAAATGAAATAATTAACTTTGTAATCCACACACACTTGTAATTCCACACTCACACACACACAAAGGTTTCTATGAAATTACAAAGTTACTTATTTTAATTCATCAATATTGGTTGGTTCTAAATACATTTATTTTTTTTCGCCACTCAAAAAATTCTCTCACGAATTAGTGAAATGAAGTTCAAAGAAACGGGGCTAGTTCCAAGTTTTTTGTTTTAGTTTTGGGAGTTTTAAAGAATTGGCTTTTTATAATATTTTGATAAATAGATGTTTTGATTGCTCGGATAGGCAGAAATAACCAGGATGAAAATGTTTGCTTTTAACTGGAGATAGAATGTTGAATACAGCGATAGAGAGGAAGTTAGATATGCAAGTAGGGGGTAGAAATATGACAGATGCGTTGGACGGAAGGAAGAGAGGAATAAATTATGTGGCATTGATGAGGATTTCAATGTCTTGTTAGACGTAGCCAAGAAATGTAGCGATGATCAGTCCGCCTATTCGAAAACTATCTTAAAAAGTGGACGACCAAGAAGAAAAAATGAAATATTTTTTTAAGAATACTGGCCTGAAAAATAACGGAGTGTAGAAAACTTCTTAAAAGGTATCTTATACTTTATAAAATATATCATTTGAGAGTATACATCTTTACTTATCATTTTGACATTATTCTTTCAAACCTCTATTTTCCAATGTATTAGGAAAAAAATGTATGGGGAGTATTCATATCGCGATTAATAGGTTAAAATATAATGGTGAAGGTATTTATTTCGATGCATTATTTAAGATAATAATTTATATCTAAATAGTATGAACGCCTTTGTGAGTAGTTATTGTGTCATCACCCGCAATAGATAAACATCCATTGAAATAAAAAATGTCCACATTTTTCATCGGGAAATTTACGGGTTAAGGTAGGTTTTTATTGACAAAACTACCAAATAAATATCTTGTCTCCCACAAACAACCCAAAACACTACTCTACAACAAGCCTCTCTTCATTCCATCCAGCATCCCTACCCTATTCCTACCCCTTCCTCGTTTGCCTAACATTCTCCCCTCTATAATAGTCTTCAACATCCCATTGATACACCCCATGATTACTTGGTGGCATATATACCTGAACAATGACCAATTTCGTCGGTTGTGCTCTTACCTTTTTAAGTAATATTATATTCGTCGCTTGCTCTTGGTTGACTACGCTTCTTCATACCTTTTTATTCAATATTATGGCAACATCTCGTTAGCTCTCGTCCCCTCCGCTGTGTATTACTCTATAGCTTTCACTCCATCAATCCCCGCTAGCCTTCCATCTCACCTCGCATAGACCTAAAACCTCTATCTTTCCTCTTTCCACCTGTCGCTATATCTACTCTAATTTTTCTTTTCCTCAATATTGTCTTAAGATTCCAAGTTTTTATTCTAACCAGTTCGGTCTTCTTCTGATGAATATGCTGTATTCTATGCAAGGGTAATACTCATATACTATGGGGCAAAAACATTTAAAATGAATTTACCATCGATGCGCAGTCATCATTTTTTTACAAAAAGAAGTGTCTGTACATGCTAAATACTACATTGATTAATCTTAATCACTACAGTGTATCCTTTGTCAAATTAAATTTCTACAGTAAAATAAACATAAACTTGGCCCATCAACCTTCAAGTTGTAAGTCGGCTAAAATTTATGTTATTATGCATATCATTAACAGAGGAACCTTTTGTAATTTTGTAATAAAGGGATGGTTCCTTGTCTACGCAAATAAGATTTAAATAAACGCTTCAATCCAATCATTAATTGGGTGGAGGTTAAGGTAGGACGTCTTATGGTGCGGAGAGAAGAATGGCACCAAGAGTCGAGTAAAAATCGGATGCATGAGGTGCTCCCGGGAGGGGACATTTGAACTCGAAAGAGCTCATCGGGAGTAGGTGAAGGGTAAGCAAGGGTAGAGAATCAAGAAGGGAAACGGGAATAAAAAGGAGAGAGGAAAAAGATGTCGATAAAACGAAATAAGAGTGAGGGCATTGGGTATTTCTTTTTATTTTATTTATTACGGCGCAATATAAGGCGGGATTTAATAACTGCCCCTCTGGTCCCGAATCCTTGCTCGGCATAAAGAACTCGGTACGTAAGCACCCTGGGGATGCCGTTCTCCTTCACGGGAGAGTTATTCAATAAACCCTGTCCCCTGTCTTCGTGGTGCAGTAAATATTTGCCGCCTATTTGCATGACTTTTATTGTTCGCTCAACAATTGCTCGGGGCCGAGCATCTCCGATAGATGGCAGGTCGTAAGGGTTTATGTCTCCTCGGTTTTACCTTACGTGGCTGGCCGTTTACTGCAAACTGGAATTTAGGTTGCCCTCTGAACGTTATGTTTAGCTCCAGGCAGCAAGGACAACGAAGTGACCTTGAGTAAGAAATGCAGTAATTACTCCCTTTAGCGTTCTGAGTGAATAACCGCTGAAAAAGTTTTATCTTTGATAGGGCAAATTTATTTCAAAATCATTTGTGTTCCTATTGGCTTAGATGTGAGTATTAGGAAGTAAAATGTAATTAAGTTTAATGAGTAGTGCACACTTGGAAATATATAGTAACGTACATCAATACTGCTGAAAGTATAGGACGCTAAATTTAAAAAGTCGACAATTTCACCGAAGTACTCTGAACCCAATTGAAATTTTACTACAATTTGAAGCATTACACTTGGAAACACGTTATTCATAGCGAGTCACTGGCCTGTCAATTTATACCATTCATTGTGATATAAGATTAAATAGAGAGCTAATATCTAATATCGCTCCTAGAAATCAGGTTTATTTTTCTCAATTCTGTGTTGATGAGAGTAAGAGGAAAATATTTCAATCCATAATTCAGCGCGTAAATGTATTGACTTTATTATAATTTAATTGACTTTAATATATTGACTTCAATCAAATAAAAGTCAGTAAAAACATTCCATGCGAGTTGTAATAAAGCTCTTACATCACCAAATTGTTTTCAAGAATTATTGCGCAGTACGGTGATCGAACTCAAAATTAGCGGACGTTATTTTCAAATGTAAAACATAGATGGCTGCACCACTTAGTTCGCAAATCTTCCATTAGGAATGAGAAGCGTTTTTAATATTGGAATGTCTTCGTTAGCGTTAAATAATAGCGTGCAAGCATACGTTTCCTCCGCTTGAGTGAATTAGCACCATCAGAGTTAATCGTTGATTGAGAGAGGGATATACGGTGATGATTGTGTTATGAATGTGTATAAAATGTGCGCTCATGGGTGCGACAGTTCAAAGATGGCCGAAAGTATTCGTGAGCCTAGGCTACAAGCCAGCCGTTTTCCGCCTGTAGGCAAAAGAGGACTCTGTACAGAAAAGTTCTCGGCGACTATTGAATAATGTTGTTGACAATGTAATATGTCGTTCTTATACAAGAAATTAATACTGATATGTTACAGAATTTTCAACTTTCCGTAGTAGGAATTTTATCAGAAATAAATTAAGGGACTTTAGACCTTGAACACACCTCGTTCCATGCTAATGGCTCATTACGGCAAATGTTTTATGCTATATACTTATTTTTCAAATTTGGGTAGGAAATTTAGCGTATAGATATTTTTAGAATAAACAAACTTTAGCAGTTAGCTGTTCTAAAGGAATAACTTACTGAGTCATTTAAATTATACTTTAAAAAATGAATACTCATAATCAAAATGCGAATTCTGATTCGGCTCAAACTATTACTGAGACAAATTACAATATTTTTTTATGCGACTCTTCCTAAAAAATGATTGCATCCACACGAATGAAATAGCCTGCAGCTTAATTCGAGAATTAAGGGACGAGATTTTTTTTTCAAGCGAAGACCAAGCAGTGTTCTGAGAATTGCCAGCCCAGCACTTTGCAAACCGCTACAATTATGGGAATGTAACAGCACAGATTCATGCAATTTACCGCGAAAAAATTATTTTTTAATAATTTCATTTAAACCCTGAATGTTCCACGAATTTTTGGTTGATAATTTACATATTACATCATAAGGAATGCGTACAAATTGTAATGGTTTATGTTTAATTACGTTAGACTTCGTTAAATAAGAAGATACTAGATAATAAATGGATAAAAACCCTTATCACCCCACAAATTATTACGTTGTTAGTTTCAGTAGCATACCATAATGATGCTAAATAGCAGTAATTTTTATTAATTTTAAAACACTTGGTTTAATTTAATACCATGCAACTGGAAATAAAATAGGATAGCGGAATATTAAGCTGGAAGCTAAAACTACGTATAGAAAAATACCTAGGGCACCTGAATATCGATCGGGTGTTCCAGTTTGCAATATTTTCAAATCAAAGGTAAGCAATTCTCAAGTACGAGAATTTTTGTAAGTGAAGTGATTAAATTCTCGTAGATGGTGTATTTTTGTATGTTATGAATGTCTTTAAAGAGGTTTCTCCAAGTGAAGTGGCATAAAAGTTGAATTTTTACAATGTGAAGTAGAACCTTATTTACTGGATTAAGTAATTCCTACCTTGCCGTACAGAAATATACTCATTGATTGGTCATGGGAGAAACTAGGTAGATGTAACATCCCATGCGTCATTAAGTTTGATTAGATGCGTCATGATTTTTGTACAATATAAATTTCATCAGTACAGCGGTATAAGTGTACTAAAATTCACACTAATGACAAAGGGGTCTATGCGCGCAGAAATATGAGAAAATTTTTGAGCACACATACCTCTGCTGATTCAGGTCAGTTCTCTCACGTTTTTACTGTTTCAAAGCTGTATTTTGAATAGTGATTTAAATTGAATTTCTTTGACGTTCAGGATTGAACTTTCGGAGTAACAGAAAGGAAGAAAACTACGTCAATGAAAAAAAGGCTGAATTACGTCATTGAGATTGACCCCTCACCACAAACACACATTGGTAAATTACATAAAAACAGTCATGCACATTGGTTCGCTATACTGATCCCTCAGCATATCCAATGAAAAGCTTGATTTCATTTGACGAAATTTAGGAAAGATCAATGGAAAAAAGATAAAGTTTTTTTACTTGAAGTTTCTGGAAATTTATTCAAGCTCCATCGAAGAAGATTTTAATTAAGGAATTAGATAAAGTTTTAGGAGGATCCGATGGGTTTCCGAAATTCTGTTACGAGAAGAAAGTGGATTAAACGGGGTAATTGGGGAAACTAGGTAGGGAATTCCTCCAGTCAAGAAGGAAGATGGGAATTTTACTATTATAAAGTTTCTTGAATTCGCTCCGGTTACCATGGAACCAATCGGAGCACCTTAGTACAGAGACAGACTGGATCAGTAAATTTTACTATTTAATACTTTTTAATACCCTTTCTTAATTCAGAATTAGCGATCATCATCATCTGTCGCGTTTGTGTTAGCCATTTCAAAGGTATTTTCCCTTCTTTAGTATGGTGTGGAGTTACTTGAAATGTACCACTCTCTCCTTGAGATGAGATGGAAATGAGATTGCATTGAATTGTCAATTATAAGCTATTTTGAAAAAAGCGTCCCCTCTTTGTAGTCCTAAGCGCACTCTGTCATATGCCGATGGTAAAACATGGTTTTTTATGTTATTGCTATTCTAATTGATATCAAAATCCAACGCTTTATTCATAATATAATGCCCCTAGAGGGCTACTACCATAAAAATAATGGATATACGATGTCTGTCCAAAAAATACGCGAACTGAGGTCATAAAAACTTTATTTTGCGAAATTTAGGCTACATCGATTTTGTCCCCTTCAAAGTACTGTCCATTCGTTGCTATGCTCTTATTCCATCTTTTTCTCCACTGTTTAGAGCATCCTTGGAAATCCTTGGCAGTTAGGTTTTTTAGTTTTCTCGTAGAGTTTCTTACTTTATTGTGTCCACATCTTCCCAGTGATGACCCCTTCGTCACCTTTTTGCATTGGGAATAGGAATAACTCTCAGGGGGCGAGGTCTGGCGAATAAGGAGGATGATCAAGGGTGGTGATTGAATTTTTTGCCAGTAGCTGGCGAACAATCAATGCTGAATGTGCAGGTGCATTGTGTTATGGACAAGGATCCATCCATCGCCTTCAGTCAAATTTGGTCGCACACGACGCACGCGATACCTCAAACGAGAACTGTAAGGTAGGACTCAACATTTACTGATTATCCTTCAGGAAAAAATTCATGATGAACAACACCTTCAACATCAAAGAAAACCCGGAGCATGACTTTAATTTTCGATCGGCTTTTTCTTGATTTTTTGGTTTGCCTTAATCCACTTGAAAACGATGTTTTCTTCAGAGCATTATCACCGTAAACCGTCGTCAACATTTGAGCAATTTCTTGATAACTTTTACCTCACTTCACGAAGAAACTTGATGTTGATTCGTTGCTTCGTGATTTCGTCAATTTCCAATTTCGACAAACAGTAAAAACAAGGTATACAGAAACTAACATGGCTGACACCATACGCACAGCTCGACGATCCGCCAAGTACAGACGGTCCATTGGGTCTCAGGCAACCAGCGCTAACTATTGGGTGGGGCTATAGTCCGCGTCATGGTCACCAGATGTGCACCAGTTCGCGTATTTATTGGATTGGCCTCGTGCAACGTCTATCCCAAAAGTAGTATGACTTGTTTTTCTCTATATTGATGGTCGGCGGTTTATCTGGCTGAGTTCGAGGGAGGGGAGTCTCCGGAAAGCCTGAAGGCTCGAGGCAGTTGGCTCCAAGCTTTTGCAGAGTGCTAATCGTTCGTTTACGAGACCTCTATAACGTGACCTCGTTACGCTCCGTCTTGAAAGGGTTATCGGAACTGCCACTGCATCAAATTTTGCCCTTTGACCTCAACAAGTGACGGAAATCTTGCAAGGGTGAAGCTTTGTTGAACAGGTATTGCATATTAAGTGTTCGCATGGTTTCTGATGAACTTAGCATTCCTAAAAGGAATTTCAATAGACTTATGAACGAAAGCATGGGCATGATAAAGATGTGTGCGATGTTGGTACCGCGAGTGCTCTCGGACAAACGAAAGGGTACTCGCACGCGGATCGACCAGGAGCTTCTCGACCATGCCTCAGGCTCCCTACAGCCCTGACGTTGCCCCACTAGACTTCTTCCTCTTCCCCCTTCTTAAATCCGTGCTGAGAGGTTGCCACCACCACTCGGTGAAAGCGTTACAACAGACCGGAGCATAGCAGTATTCCGGGCACCGCCTTCGAGAAGGCGTACGAGGCGTGTAAAACTCGCTGGCACCCGTGTGTGGACGCCCAAGGGTCCTACCCGAAGACTTTTCAGTAAATGCATTATTTCTGACTATAATTTTTTTAATCGACTCAGTCTTACTACTTTTGGGACAAACCTTGAACGGTGCAGTATTACTACTTGGCGCTCTCACAAAAAGGCGCTATCATGTGCACGCTTGTATAATAGTTGTAATAGTGTTAACATAACAGAACCTTTTCATTTTCTCTTTCATTTGAATCTACATTAAAACCCCACGATTCACTAAAAATGTATGTGGTAGTAGATGCAAGAACCAAGTAAGATGGTGAGGGTACAAGGGAGAGGAAGGGTGTTCTAAAGGCTAAGAAAACTGAGACTATGAAACTAAATTTCACCAAGAAACCCAAATAATACGAGCCAATTTACATGCATGCTAGCGAAAAACCTATTTCCAAACAAACGTCAATTTCACTCACTGTAAAAGTTCTTTCGTATGCAAAAAACCACAATCGCTTATACGATGTACCTCCAATATAATACCAAGGCCGGTCTTTAATTAATATTAATTGGTTTTTGGGGAAAAAACAGGCGAGTCAGCGTATTTTTTAAAATTGGTGCTTCGGAACTAATCAAAAATAAGTTTTAGAGCATTTAAAAAAAACATTAGCAAATCAACGAACTTTGGGTAGCTTAAGAACAGTCCCTTTAAATCATATCTGTTTACTAACAAGATATGAATGAGTATTACATAACTTTTCATCACTCGCCATCAACACATGAACTGAGATTACAGGGTGACTCTCTTGCTATGACGATCTAACCTCCTTTAATTATGAATCGCTTCGCTTATTTTATGAAGGTGAACTAAATGACATGCGTACATCCTACCCTTCAAGACGCCACTAGAGTTTGTGGCGGGGGGGGGGGAGGTTGTTAGACCACCAGCCTTTAGGTTACTCTTTGAATATAACCGTTGGATAATTTTTTTATTTTTGGGCAGTTCAAGTTGTGTCCGTGATTTTCCCTACATTTCTTGACAAAATTTGTTGGAGGTTGAAAGGATTCATTTAGTCACCCTTTTCGGCCGTAAATTTGACAGTTGCCACTTTCCGTCATGTTCTCTCTTAATAATGCTTGGTGAATCGAAATTAATTCACTCTGTGCAGACGTTAAATTCAAACGGTTAATATTTACATCATCCTAACTTATTTTAAGTCGATCTTGTTATATTCGTGTTTTTAGTTAATTCTAGGCTAAGGAGATTCATAATTATGTGACGCTTTGCGTTCGTCCGTAACATTTTCCAACAAACCGTAAAGCTTTTCTCTGAATATTGTTTGTTTCCAAAATGAAAACCCTTCTACGCAGAGTTTCAGAGAGACCTAACCAAAACCTAAAATATTACCTCCCTAAATTATGACTCCCGGATCTTGTTCACCATTTTTGTTCATGAAAGTCTCCCTCTACCACATCACGTCCACCACATTCTCCGCCAGGGAGCAGTAATTGGCTCGCCCACTGTAGTCTGAGGAGTTATAAAATTTGCTACGTTGTCACTCGCGATTGGCTGGCACTTGGTGCGTAAACTTTATGTCACACTTGAAAGGCAGGAGAGGAATGAGGTTTCGCAAAACTCTCCTGAACATTTAGTGTAATGAAGGAAATAAAGCTTTTGTGCCAAGAGCATTTTGAAGATGACCTTGTTGAGATACTATGCTACTCGTATTCTTTCTAGCATTTTGAATGGGATGTGGGTTAGAATTATCGTATCAGAAAACGTACAGTTATGAAATTTTTGAATGAAAGAAAATATAAACAATACATAAATTATAGACTAGATCGTATCGAGTTAAGCATCTTCATGTAGGCGAAATACCTTGGAATGACATTGAAATTTAACCTTTTATGGGGTTAAGTTAACAGTTTCAAGGTTAACTTTTTTGGAATTCCTTCATAATGAGGGTAAAATATAAGAGAGGGTAAAGTGAGAGAAATTTTGCCCTTCCACATACTGTTAATGTTCTACGACCATAGTTTCGATGCTGCGCATCATGATCACCTGATGATGATTTGCAGGATCTAAATCATGGTCGTAGAACATTAAATGTGTGTGGAAGTGCAAAGTTTCTCTTATATTTTACCCTCATTATTTTATGGGGCATGCAGGTCAAAAGAATATGCGGACAATTTTTGAATATCTATTTGGAGGTCAGTTATGATGAAGCTAATTTTTATTAGACGAGTTACAGAAGAGAGAAAGGGTAATAAGAAGATGAGAGATGTTACCAAGCTTTAATAAGGGCACGTTAGGAATACGCAGAAAGTATTTTGGGTCCTTAGGGAAAAACGCTTATTAAAATATTAGAAAAGGTTATGAGGAAAATCTCCGTGGGTTTATTAGAAGTTGCTAGAAGAGAAGAGTAAGCGTCACGAGGATGCTGGAGGAATTAGGTTGGGAGCCCCTTGATTTTTTTCAAAACAAATATTATTTATTTATTTGTATTTTACAATTGTAGTATATTCTTTATCATATATGATATACAAAGAATTAAGACAATCGATACAACGTACAATTAGAGACAATAAAGTGTATGCAATTATAAAGCTGAATATTTTGTGCCACGTTTTTTTCCAAGCCCTAATCCATTCTGTTAATTAGCCAGTCTTTTATTCTCCCTTTCACTGCGTTTACTGACTATATTATCCTTAAATATTTAGGTATTTCATTAAAAATCGAAGGTAGAGTAGCCTCCAATTTTCGTCTACCTTGATTTGTATGATTTTTTGTTGCATACTTATTGTTGTCCTTAATGGTATTTCCTTTTTATTTAAACCAGGTATTTTATATGAGTCATAAAAATTGTTTCCTATTGTGTTGGCAAATCTATACAGTCTGTCTACAGGCAGAATTCTATTTTTTTAAAGATAATTCTTCCATTTAGAATATTTGTATTTTTTGATCTAGCCTCAGACATTTTCTCTAGGAATATTTGCTGTTTATTTTTTAGTATCTTAATTTTTGCATAACCAGTGGAACCCCAGACGGTTATTCCATATCTTGAATACTCTCAACCAGTGCAAACACTACACTATTTTGATGACATTCAAACTTAAAAAACTAGTAATGTAGTGAACTTGACGAAGGATTTGATTTAATTTGTTATTTACCTTTAAAATATATTCACCAAAGTTAATATTTTGGTCAATGATTACCCCCAAATAATTATATTTATTCACTTGTTCCAGCATGGGGCAATTGCAGTTATTGGTGGGGTAATTTAGACAGTAATTTGAATGAGTGCTTTCTGCCTTCCTTTATCCCGTCAAACACTCTCACTCTTTCCCTCACCCTACCTCTCCTGTCTCACGTTCCATCCTATTTCATATTACATACTGTTTCAGCATTCCATCACCATTCAAATTGCTCTCCATCCATTTTTCTTGCCTCCTTTGTATTTCTCCCATCAACTATCTCTCCCGCCTTATCATGTCTCGTGAGTCTTCGATTGTTTTCCTTTCCTTTCAAACTTTCCATTTTAACCTACCTTCTGCTCGAATGCATTATGGTCTCTGAAGTAGGCAGGGAATATAGTGATACCAAATCCTGAACTCCCAATTCCAGCGTGGAATGGGTAAGCGATAATGGAACACCTGGTAATGGGGCACTTGTAAACTTAGGGAAGTTTATTATATCTTGATTTCGTCGAGGCACACTTTGGTTTGAGATTGGCGACAAGGAAGACGAGGAGGAAATGGGAGAACGAGGGAATGAAGTTTTTTTTATTTCCACGAGTCTTGAATGCGTCTGAAGGTCACCCGTTTTAAATTCTTGCAAAAAAATAACGAAGGGACAATCTTCTTAACTTCCTGTCCGCTTCTTAATCAATTCTGACAATAATCCTGACATTCGTTTTTTTCATTCGTTTTGACCCGTTTTCAATCTTTTGAGAAAAATAATTTTTTGTTTCGTTTACTTCTCCTTTATTTGGTATTTTTTCCCTTTTTTATTCCTAATCTTTCCTCTTGTTTCTTCTTTTCACTCCCTCTTCCCTTTAATCAACGATGGATTTTGATTTCGCACGTCATAACCAAATAGTTTAGAAATTCTCAGCCTGAAATCCAATTTATTTCCTCTGTTTTGAAGAATATCTTCCTCTCTTCGTGTAGCCTTCTTTCCTCTTAATATATCGCGTCTATTCCTTCTTAAATATTTTTCTCGATTTTTTATGACGTCTGTTGAACTTTATAATTTCACATTTGTTATGATGGGATATTATAAAGGGAGCAATTTTCATGATTTAATTTCCTATTGAATGGAATCGTTAAACGCTTGCGAGGGCCGAAGTAAATGTGTGACTCTTTGCGTTCTTTCGTATTAATTTTTCACTAATGTTGCGGCGGCTTTGTGCCTTGTTCAATTCTTAACTCATTCTTCTTTTGAGATGGATTCCATATGTATGTGAGGTGCTACTAAAGAAAAGTATCATACCTCATTCACTTTCTCATCGCTACATTTTCTAACGACACATTTGATGAAGACCAGTTTCTTTGGGGTCCCTACGTAAAACTGTGCTTGTATCTGCATCTATTTCACCTTTCCGTCCTTCTCCACTCTTGCATCTAAAAATCGCCGCGGCGGGAGTGTATTATATATGTTAGTCACAACAACGTTGTTTATTCATTTGAGCGAGTACACTTTTACCCAGACTGAATATATGAAATGGTATTTCCTTAAGCCATATTGGGTTTAGTACACCACTGTAAAAGAAGGGGATTATTGAGATTAGTGTGGTGATTTACGGGGAAAGTTAATAAATCCCTCACCAGTGATTAGACTCATTGAAACTAGTTAACCGTTGACAATTACCCGGAGGTGTTTCTAGAATAGTTTTACCAGGAAATTAATCTTATTGCCAGGGACTGTATTCGCGAACTTACAAATATACAGTCACAGGTTTGCCGAAAGTTTTGGATGAAGGGATTTTTGCATGAGTTTGCACGCCGCTGCGGGTGCAGTTTTGCATGTATGTGTTGATTTTGCACGTAATATTGTTTCTTTTTACGGGTGGTGTCCTATCACCCCCCGCCACACGCCCTTGCGGCGGGTTGCGGGGTATTATGTAAATGTAGATGTTAAAACTCCTCAATCCACACTTACCATCTCGCTTCGATGGCCAAGTTTCCGAGCCATAAAAACCACACTCCATACCTAAGTTTTCCCTAGTTTTTTCTTAATCGTCACAATCATCAATCCCCCCCTGTAAGAGCTCCTTTGTCAATCCGAGTTTTTCATCTTATAACCCTACTAGAGTGAACCTCGTGGTCCATGGCACTTCCAAAAGAGGGAAACTCTTCAACATGTTCAATTTTTTCCCCTGTAATTCATTTTTTTAAACTTAGCTTTCCTCTTTCTCGAAAGCCTCATAGCCATTCTTTTGATAGTATTCATTGTCAACTCAATGGAGTTTTATGTTACACCTGGCATTAAAATATTTTCCCGTCAATTGTTACTTTTATGCAACTAATTTACAGGTACACCACCTCGGGAAAATTTTATCACATTCGTTCTTTTTGGATAGAACGAAATATTGTGTTTTACCTCGACATTGAAATTTCACTTAGTGAAGTAGTGAATACCCCGCTTTGCCGGAATGGCGACAGTTAAATGAAATATATTGATAAGCACCTAAAAACATAGAGCAATAGCGACCATCAGTGGTCAATCTTTCGTAAGGAAAGATGAGCTGTAGATCTGAGAGCTAGAGATAGAGCTGTAGAGCATGAGATGAAGGATAAGCTGGGAACGAGGTGGCGAAGACAGGCACTTTGATGTGGCATCCGTAATTTTAACGCGGACCTAGAGGTAACTGAAGCCGATCAACTGACGAGTCGGCCCTATGGAAATAACCCCACTGCTTCCTTTCAACCTTACCTGGAAGGTAAAACACGGGGGCATCATGCACAAGGGGTCTTAACACACCTGGAAAGCATTGTCTTAATTCTGTGAAACGGGGAGCTTGCACGGGATCAATCCGTAACGTTGAGATAGCCATGGTTCGACCACTTAACTTGTTTTCTTGTCCACTCCTTCGTAACCCCAGCTTCTTTCAAATAGAATTCTAACGCGGAAATAAGAAGGAAATAGTTGTTGGTCAACGCACGACAAAATTCTTTACAAGCATAATTATCCATGAGAAAGTATAAGCCCAATTTTTATTTGTACATATCGCTTACTTTCGTATGCAATTATTTATGCTAATCATTTCCATTGCAAAAATATAGTATCTCCTGTTAAAATGGTAAAGAAAAGATAGCGTTTCAAAACAGCAGATATTAGCACCATATTTAGAGAGGAACTGGATGAATCCAATGATTTCCATTTTTATATCAAATTGATGTAGCTGAATAATATTTGTGTCACAAATCTTTGATTCCCCATGCAGGTTAATGTCATCCAAGTAAATAAAACCTCCTGTGTCATCCTCATGAATTTTAATTTTCATGAGGTATTTCAATGTTCAACTTTTTATCCTTATTTACCTCAGGTTTTTATTTCGTTTGGCTCAGCTTCTGATCCTAAAAAACAGTGGTATTAGTAATGAAGGACTGGGAATACATATCTTTATAATACCGCGAGATATTAGAATGATAACAAGAGAAACATAATGATAACCTCTCACTTCTTGTGGTATATGAACTGGTAACTCACTTTACATCATCCACTTATTTCAAGGTTTATTATGATTAGAAAATTATGTTGAAAACCCGTGGATTTTACACACGCCGTGGACTCAATATACGTTTATTGATGAACTTTGGCATACCAAGTAAAATGCTCTGAATTTGGCTGACTATTCGCTGAATTTTAAACATAACTTCCAATTAGTTATTCTCTCTCTTCCTTGTTTAAAAAATGCCTCAAATACACGTCTCCTCCTCTTCCTCTGATTGACTCTACTTATCCCCCTTTTCATTCTTTTCGGCGCATTAAATCCATCATGCGCCTCCCCCCAAATCCTCCCTTCCCGCTACACCCTCCCCCGCAGCCGCAAATGAGGCGGCCTTGGAAATCCCCAGGGACACTTCATCTCCGACCCACGCGTGTTCGCTCCCATCCCCTTTCGGACCCCATCTCTCCCGTCGACCAGTACCTCGCCAACAATTAGCAGTTGACCAGAGCGGCCACCTAACAAGTGCCTAACTTGCTCACTCAAGTCGAAGCAATGAGGCTTAGTCCTCCTCTCCCCCTCCGAACAACCTCACTCACACTCACCTTCTACAGGTTTCGCACGTCCTCCCCCTCTTCCTCCTCCTCCTCCCCAAACCCCATTCACCCCATCCACACCGCGCCGACACGCCCTTCATCCCCTTTCGAATGCATTAGGTCTTTCATCCGTTTTGTACACTTTCCCTCCCGTCTCAGAGTGGTTCCAATGGGACTTATCTTGCCGGGCGTAATTAGTTTTTATCGCGCTCCAAAAATTGAGGTTTTAAACAGTAACTGTGTTGTAAAAAAATCGTTCCGCCATGGTTCAAGCCTTAAACAAGTGCAAGCGATATTTTATTCTAAGTCGCCCAGAATGCTGTCATTATTACACCTTAGTTAATTCTCCTTCTTGTCAGCTAATAGCTCGTCTCTTTTGTGTAGAGAAGAATTTCAAACTTAGATACCGTATTGCAATGTGCCCGTAGTTACTATAATATACTTTATTCAATTCTAGTTTACTGTAAATTCAGAGAGTAAGAGGTCACCTCGACAGATTCCCGTGTTAAAGCCCTTGGTCGGATATTGAAGGATCCGGGCTCGAATCTCTTTCACGGTGAATGATTGTAACATTTTAAATTTATAAATTTTAACGTTAAGTAGCCGATGTCTCTGTAAAATTATTGTTACAACATCTCCCGCAGTTTTTTAGTTATTTGAATTATTTTTTACAAATATTTTAATAAAGAATTATTAAAAACTTTTGTTGCTAAATCGCGGCCTACCACAAACCTTAGCAGTGACTTGCAGGGCACCATGCAGATTTGATGCAAGATATGGCGATGGAATTTGGAAATTGCGCAGCTTCAAAGTTTAATGTCAATATCGCCGACCTTCTGCCCATGGACGGTTGATGGCTCTCTTAGGGTTTGGAGTACGATACATATGTGAGAATGTGAAGAAAAATTACCGTTGATTTTAACTATAAGTTTTATTTAAAAGCGTGTGGAAACTTTTGGTATACTATTTGTTTTAATGAAGAATTTTGGATGATTTCACTGTCAAAGGAAATCCATTTAAGCATAAGTACTTTGTTGTCAGCTTCATTTAAATATTTGAGTGTATTTAAAAAATGCATATGGATTGAGAATTTCAAAGTATTCCGATAATTCGGAGATATATGCTATGTTTCTAACGGACTAGATAGGATAGCCAATGAATTTATAAGAGAAATATAAGTAATTAAGATAAATCCAGTTTGTGGAAATGTGCTTATATGATAAGTCCGTTGAAATTTACACCGCACTTATCGCGTGATAAGCGTTTCAACGCTCATACGTCGTATTTAAGTACAACATACAATTACTCGCATATATCACGAGTTACCCTTAACATTTACCCTATGCATAAATCCGGTGTACCCTATATGTATACGAGACATTTGCGTATGCAAGACATTTTATGGGGAAGACAGTGCTTTTACCTGAATATGAAGTATTTTTATCTAAAGGTGTAGTTAAAAATTAATTCCGTGCAAAATTACAACTCATGTTTACCATCATTTTTCTGGGAAACCTAAGAACTGCCCCATATCTGAGAAAATCAAAGAAAGTAGATTTTGTTGGTATTTTCAATGTTGAGACGAGGCGAAAATTAGGTAGTTAAAAGAGTAATAAGTGCTACGGTGGGAAGTAAAAAGATTAGAATAAGATCGAGGATGACCTGGACCTTTTAAGAAATTATATGTGGTGAACGAAGACATAATCTCGTACAGGAAGGAGACGCTCTCACATGACAACTCTCCAAGTGAAATTGGGATAAAGCCAGGAGAAAGAAGAAGAAGAAGCGTATAGTTAAGTGCATCGGTCTCCTCGGTACGTGCACTTCGTCAGTCGTCGACTGGTTTACCATTCTTCGCTACTGCCGTGCCCAGCGGTGGCGGCCCCCCGCCACGACCATACCGCGCAGGTGGTAGTGCGTTCCACCCCATTTTTTCGGATTGCCGTTGTCGTATCAAAAGTGCAACTGCTTTCAGAGCCCTCCTAGTAATTGCATGTTGATTTCCGATGGCACCCTCGGGAAAATATAAACGCGCGTACACTCTCTGCCGTGGAATGTCTTTCATCTTTCTCATTTGCAATTTTCGCTTGCATTCTCCTCGCGTCTCGCGCTGGCCTCTAGTCCTCCCCTCGCCATCGTGATGAGTTTCCTTGCTCCGTCCGCACCCTCCTACCCTCTCTGCTCCCCTTGCCCTGGCGATGTTTTTTCACTCTGCCAATGGAACGCTTTCCGAATATTTCTGAGTGTTTTCTGAGAGTGTCTCCTTCAACATATGGGTTCATCGCGAAGACATTCAGAGCTACGCGTTATTGGGGAAAATATTTTAAGATTGAGAAGAACGAATGGTTTTAAGGACATTTTAATAAAGAATACCCATCAATTTTGGCATATCGCATTGCTGAGGGTTAACTGAATGAAGACATGTCACAGTTCTACAATAGAAAATAGTTTTTACTGCATCAAAAATATATCATTATCATATTGTCGCAAATAATAATTCATGCTTATTTTATAGCTGGCGTTCTCATGCCTCACGACAGACTTCCTGTTACTCCACCGAAATCAGAGTACCTTATAACTGAATAAAAACTTAGGTTTGGAGACTTATGCGCATCAAGAGCAGGTATTAGAGATGAACCTGTGCGAGTGATATTTTTTTATTGATTACACTCTCATTTTTCCAGAAGATGTCCCCAACTGCTGCGTGTGGCGTTTCATTATTCGTTCTTTTTTTTCACGAGTCGACCTAAACGCCGCCCCTTTCCGCGGATCCCTCTGCGGGAGGAATAACTTCAATTGTTTCCTCTCCTCAAAAGATCTCAAGCATCACTACCCCGCCGCCCTACCTCAATTCCTCTTTAGACCCCCCCTCCTCCCCTCCCCCTCTCCTGTTACCCTTCAACCGACCCTCGAAATCCCTCCTTCATGCGCCCCTTCCACTTTTTGACCTCGCGGAAAACGTTCTTCCGATTTCCCCCACCTCGAACACCACCCTCCGATTCCCAACCCGGTTACCCCACCCCTCCTCCCCTTGCCCGTTACCCTCCCTCATTAATTGCGGGAGCGGCACTTGATTACGCCGAGGGTCTTGCGGGGTTGTGAGGAGTGGGCGGAGGAGTCGGGAACGAGGGTTTAAAGGGTTGTAGGAAAAATAGAGTTGGCGAAAGGGAGGGATGGCGGACAATAGGAGAGAATGTGGTTTTTTTTATTAGTCTGGAGCGGTGGTGGTAGAAGAAATGCGGAAACTAGAAGGCGTGAGAGAGAGAGAGGGAGGGACAAAGGGAGCGTGAATTAAAATCTAGATTTTTACCAGCATCCGAAAACTATAAGAATGGACGAATGAAATGGACAAAAAACTAAAAAAATGTATGAATTTTGATTACTGCCACCAAAGGATAACGGTTGAAACTAAGGAAGTATTTGAACCGGAATTATCTTGATAGTAATTTTATTTTTCTAATACGGTCCCAAAATTACCCAAGCAATATTTAAAGCTATACATATTGAAGACAGAGAGAGAGGAAAATTATTCCCGCATCACAAGAAAGGCTTCAGTTGCTATACTCTAAATATTCTAAAGAGTTTAAAAATAATTTAAAGAAAATCAAAATTAAATTACGACATATTAGAATCAAGTGAACGTTGGATTATCATCACACTCTTGAATCAAATAAAAAGAAATTGAATGAACTCTGCACGTGCTATATTAGTGGCGGAAGAGTACAAAATATTTACCAGGATAACTTTCCCTCGATTATTTCGCATCAGTTTACTCATGTGCGCCTTACTCCTCTGAATTAAGCTTCGCAAAATTTCCTGCAGTTTCTCATAAAATTGCACGGCATTCTTTTGAACTAGATTGTTATGAATTTTGAAAAAGGATTTTTTTTAACTAAGCAGAACGAGAAGATTGTTCTCGTTTTAAACTGACCTTGGGCCACATTGTAGATAACTGTCAGTTTAAAAGCTGTAACACGTGAGGCGAAAAGTAAAAAACCTGGAGAGCATTTTTACGGATGTACGTACACGCTCTCTGGGCAATCGTTTGGTTTTGCAGGATCCATGTATTCGCAAGGATGAGCCAACATGGAGTTAGCTCCCTCGCTGATATCTCGTTGCTTTTAAACCAGAATGTTAAATTATTATGGGAAGACGACGTTCATGACAGAGCAAGTACCTCTCACAGAGTGAAAACTTTGATCTGTCCATACTCTTCTTCCCTTGTTATACACGAAAAAGCATATTTCCTGTCAGACTAAAGCAGCAGGAATTTACCCCGAAGGAATTTAGTGAATTCAACGGTGTTGTTTTTTTCAATGTTTCTTCTTTTTTTACAACTATGACGTGCATCTCCTACTTACTTTAAGTCAGAGAAAATTTCTGAAGAATGTTTCCAAAAAATATAGGTTGATAAAGGATTTAACAACGCGAATAGACAAATAAATAGCACCAACACTATCAACTTGACCTCAAATTAATATTATACACGCGTTTGTTCATTATTTTTCTTTAAAGAAAGTATTTCTTCCACATTCTATTCAATAATAGCTCTGTTAGACCTATAGATTATAGTCCGTTAGATAAAATCGGATTATTCATGCTAATAATTATTTTTCAATACGGATTTTGGCAATGAATTCTTAAAATGTGTGCTGCTCTCAATTTACGTACGTGTTTCATGCTATCCAGAACGACTAAATGCTACGGGTTTTATATTGTGAGTACAAACGGAACCGATTCGTTGTGCTGGTTGCAACAGCTTCTCACGCTGGGGACCAGATCCATACATATAAAGTTAGCACATTTGTATTGGAATGTCAGTCCATGCGAACAGATGCCTCTTTTCATGGTGTGTGGATTTTAATTGGAATATTTCATCTTTCGTATCAGATGTGTGATAAAAATTTTCGTCATTCATTTATCTGAGTGACCAAATTGAGTCACGGTTCACTGCCTTGGTCAATTAATGTAACGTGGCATTAAACTGGCGAGAAGAGTTCATGATGAAATTAAGCAAAATCACTGACCCATCAACTTCATAAAAAGTCGCATCGCATGGATAGTTCATACCACCATTGGTGATATAAGAGCAATAGATAAAAATGAAAGAGTAATATTTATATTTCTATATATAATTATAAATATATATTTAAAGCTATATATATACAAACATATGTATATATATATTTATATATAATGTATACATATATATATTTATATATAATGTATACATATATATAATATATGTATATATATATATATATATATATATATATATATATATATATATATATATATTTCGATTACGCAGAAGCACTCACGAGAGCAATATGACATTTGGACTGCACAATAGTACACAAAAATATAAATAGAGAACACGTAAAAGGACTCTGAAATATGGGTGTCCTTTTATGTGTTCTCTATTTATATAATTGTGCTCTATTGTGCCTTCCAAATATGTTATATATTTATTTATTTATGCGCATATAAATGCAATTATAGGAGTGATAGAATACAGTATGTTTAGTTCGAATTCTCTTTCTATAATACAGCCATTCACCATCACAACGGAATTTAAGTTAAGCACCCCAACTACAATAATACTCATAAAAATTTTATTTTGGACTCTTAACATTCAACTGAGTTTACATCTAAAAAGACTGGCGCCCAGAAACCCACGCCAAACGTTCCTTTAGCTGATAAGATATAAATTAAATGCACATGCAAACAATAGCCGTCAGAGGGGGTTAAGGGTGCTTAATAGAAATTTTGACTCCACTTCATTAAAATATTTTGTTCAATATCATCTTCGATTACGATATGTCACCTTGTACATTGTCGTTTTTCAATAATTTCCTGTACATCCAATGTGACTTCCGATTAAACTTTACATCTCAATTTTATCTATTTGTTCGCTTCAGTGTTGAGTGCCCAGTAGCTTTTCTTTAAGGGAAATGAAGTAGGTCCCTCACTGAAGTATCCTTCAAAACTGAAACATTTTTTTATAGTTTCTCTTTCTTGTTGAATTAATTTTTCGCTGTAACTATAGTCAAAAATATTGTTGCAAAATATTTGGTGTATATTAGAGGCTTTTGAGATGTGGTTAAGGAATGGGATTTAAAGGGCTAACAAATGAGGAGGAACCAAACATGCCGAGGCAAGAGGCCAAGAGGCAAGAGTACTGTCAGAAGAAATCTAAAGAGGGTAGGATAGGTGGATGCAAAACATTTCGATTATCTATGGAATGCTGAAGGCTTTTATAGAAGGGAGATCGTCAGGAAAGCGAGGAAGGGAAAGGAATGGGATATAAATGTTGGATGGAATGAAGGGATGAGGGAAGTATGTAGGGTTGAAGAAGGGTTTATTTTAATACCGGGATTCAGGTTTTTTCGTGGGTGAGCATGAGAAATGTAGTTGTGTTCATTTTGCGTTCATATAAAACCTAGGTTAAACAGTAGACTACCGAATAATAATAGCCAGCAAACAAAATATTTAATTACTCACCGGACTAAAAATTACAGATCCAGTACCCAAAATGAATGTTTGGTGGAGTAATATTTTTATTAATATGTATTGGAGGAAAGAATAGGAATTTTTGACAGAGTTAATAGAAGTATAAAGCATGCCAGTTAATAAATATTAGAACAAACAAGCTGGGAATCACTCAATGGAGCGAAGGTTAAATTACAAATTGAATCTCATGTATAAGTTGGAACGAGGTCTCTTTAGCAGTGATGTTGAAAATGTATTGTTACCCCAATTGTACTTCGGCATGAGCAATCATGCCAATAAAAATAGAGAGATTAAGTAAAAAACAGCCACTTTTTCTTCGAACGATTAGAAATCAAAATAACATTGTCCGTCCGCAGTAGGTTCATATTCGGGTCAAAATTATTCTGGTGTGTATTCACTCCCTGCCGCACACCAAAGCGGTGGCATGCAGGGTAATAAATGAATCAGTTTATGCCCTTTATACCAAAATTTTAAGGATTTTTTGTGTCATGCTAGTCAGGGCTTAAGAGCACAGTATTTTGTTCTACCAGGACCCAATAAATCACTCTAAAGCGGTAGAAGAATGCATAGGCATAGTAAATAAACATAATCAATTATGCATACGCGTGTAATTCACGGGAATCATGACATTTGAATACGAAATAAGTGAGTATATTAGAGTCTAGATAGTGAGAATGAAATTTCCTCCAGTCCGGTGTATCAACGGGTGGATAAAAAGAGAGAAGAGGACTGAGTAAAACGACTGAATTGAAGGGAAGTTACCTCTTAAGTAAGAGGCAGATGTCATATCATCAATCTTGAGAGAACGCAATTGGAAAACGAATGACGAACTGAATGAGAGGCACAATAAACATAGAAAATGAAAACTGGCAAAGATTGACTTTGCTGGCGGACATAAAAAAAATCACGCCAGATAAATGTAAATCGAGACGGTTAAAGGGGATATGAAGAAGACCATATGGGTTTGGCGCGCGATCACTGAAGAAATAAATGGAAAGGAATTGACGAGGAGATTGAGCTTTGAAAAATCTAAAACTTTTAAGTCTTGGCCTGCGGATATTCCCTCTAATACACATCACATTAGAAATAAAGGATATATCAATTCAAAGTTAGGCAGTAGACAGCAGTTTGGCATAAATTTAAAGCTATACCGATTTTTTAATAGAAATTTTTTTTATTTTTCCCGGTACACTGCACTGTTATGCAGTCTTTTTACGATTTACTTTGAGTAATTCAATATGAAAATTATCATTTAACATAACATCCATAGAAAAATGTATTCCCCTCAATGTTTCGTAGCATTAAGCTAGTACCAGAAAATAATTCCGAAAGCTATTCTACTGGTTATAAATTCAATGATTCACCAGCGCTACGAGAGCAAAGAATTCGGTAGACAAACTCCCAGACTTGTAAGACGCCTTAATAAAGAACGCACAGTAAAAGAGGAGCTTATTAATTCAGCTGGATGTGGGTATGATAAATATTTACTTCTTGAGCCAGTGATGAAACGTTATTCATTGGTAAATACATTCAAGATCAATTTAAATATATCTATAAATATCTCTGAAGATGAGATACTTGAGGCGATGGGAGTAAAGGTGAAGTAAATAGGTGGATAAAAATTAGAACAAGTTTTGTTTTCACACCCCATGGGTGCGAACAGAATATAGCTATGACATAAATGGAGTTGTTCCCGGCCATTTATAAGTGTCATTTCGATCAAATCCATGTAAATCATAGGAAACTCAATACAAGTCACATGCAGCGTTCTGTTTTGAAGAACAGCGGAGAAATAAGAAGTTTAAATTAGGAATTAGACATAATTAAAACCTTTTACAGAAAAGAAAGACCTAGTAGCAAACATTTTGTTGGCAAACACAAAGAAAATATTTGTTCAAGAGTATTCTGCGCAGCGGAATCATCAGGTTCATGTCCACGACCTCCCAAGGATGAACAAATTTAGAGTCTGATGAGCTATGGGTATTGTCGAAGGTATATAAGGGTAGTTTTATAGGAACGGGAGAAGACGCTTAAATTATTTTCAGATAGGTTGGGCCAGAGGGAAAGATGCTCGAGGGAATTCGAAAAATTTCGGGAGTGGTCGGAGAAGATAGAGGTGTATAGGAATATTGGAGGCTGTTACGGGAGAGAATATAATAGTTTCAGACGGGGGAGAATGAGAATAGGCAATTTGAAGCACGTGGAGAAAAAAATATATATATATACATAAATGATCTTGGGCTGAAAAAAAGCAATGATGTGGGATAAAACTTGTTTTATCCTGGAAGAAACATTTGGGAATGCGTATAAGTTTATCAGGGACGACGGAATACATACCTACATCACTCTTTTCCTCTCTACGGTAAATTACCCATAATGATGGCATACCAACGAATAGTTCTGGCGTCACCTGAAACGCGAATATGAAGATCCTGAACATTGGTTCAGTCGCAAGGATCCCCCGACACGACTCCCGGAAACTAAGGGAGGGGGCGGGAGAGAGAGAGAGGGTTTTGGAATGGTGTGTGTGAACAGATTGCGCAACGGCGAAACGTATCCCTATTGTCGCGCGTGGGGGGGCGGGAGGGTTGAAGGGAGGGTTGGGATAGGGGTTGGGGGAGGAAAGGCACCAGAATGGAGAACGGAACCGGAAAAAGGGGATGGGGTGAGCAGGGATGGGGCGGGGGGTGGGAAGGATAGGGCGTAGTAAGGGCTGGGGGAGTGGGCAGGAGGGCGGCAGTAACAAAAGAAGAACAGAAAACGTCAGAAGAATGCGAAGGAAAGAAGGTTTTGCACGAGGCCAAAGAAAGGGATGGAGTGCAGCATGGTGTCCAAGCTCTGCCCTCCACGTCCACGGTCCAGAGGAGCTAAAGGTGAACTCGGCACTCCCTAAAAACCCTCTTTAACTAAACCGTTTACGGTTATTATCATTTCGACTGAAAACCGGCGAGGAAACTACCCTACGAAAGAGGAAAGTGTAAAGAAAAAAGTAAGGCAGGGATTTTGTTATGATTTAGTTAGCCCATATTAGGAATAAGAGATAAGTATTTGGGACCCATGGCAGAATATGTAAATTAATGCATTAAAAAAAGATCCATATGATCCATGATACGCCATATTTGTAATTAATTTCTATGACAGTCGATTTCGTGTGAATGACGTTTGGATGAATGAAAAATTCGTCTGTATGGTTGTGCATTGGCATATTTTTCTTTGTTTTTCATCGGAATCGGGATGGTGCGGTGGCTACCGTACTGGCTTCCCACCAGAGGGCCCCGGTTTTTATCCTGGAGCAGATATTTTTCAGTGGTATCCCGATCCATTTGAGGTGATTTGTGGAGGGCACTTTGAGTAAGTACGCCGTCCGTCGGATGGGACGTTAAGCTGCGGACCCCTTGGCGCCTTCCGTTACGAGTAGGCTAATGCCGACGCCGGGTTTCTCTACGCACTTCATCCCTTCCAGTCCATCACTAATAGCGCAAATGACCTCAGCTGTCGGTCGCCTCCCCTAAAAACTGCTTCTAACGAAATGTGGTTGCATTTTGTTTTACGGGTGAAGTCCTAGCACCACCCGCCACATATCCTTGCGGCGGTTCGATGGTTGTTGTGCATATTTAGATGAGAGGAGAGTAAGCATGAAGGATATGATTGAGGAATCAGATTGGGAGCCCCTAATTCACGAAGAGAACAACACTTAAGCTTCTTTTCAATCACCCGTTTGCGCGAATCAGTTTCATTTTGTTGGCGCAAAGGGTGTTCTAATTGCATCTTCTACACCATCTGCGCCGAATTCATTGAAACAGATGCTCAGATCCTAGTTCACCTGAACTAGCTCGCGATAAAGGTATATCTGGTGTCGGCCGGGAAATATGTAGCGTTTGATAAGAAAATAGCATGATTTTTGCGTTAATTATTAGAGCTTTTTTACAAAAGCAATAATATTACGGAATGTGAAGTTAACTCAAACCTCTCAAGATTTGTCCGAGCACCTCGGAGATAAGCAGATTCCCACTGGACGCAAGTTTGCATTTCTGAATATGTAGGAATGAAATATCAACTTTTGAATATTTTGCATGTGTCAATCAGACCGCGCGAGTTAAAAAATATTTTCCTTCGGCATTAAAGGGGGTATTTAAAATCACATCAAGATTTCTAGGAACTCATATGAATCAACCCGACGCTGTAAAAAAGTACGCAATAAAATTCTCTGATCGATTGAATTCGAAAAAGCAATATTTCATCATAAATAATACACATCAATCCCTGAAAACATACGCGAGTCCAACTAATATCTAAGAATTATTATTGTGTTTGTTTTTTTTCCATTTCATGAATCCCAAGGTAATAAGGATCGTAACACAGCAATAGCAAGCGATAAAGCGGAATTTCTTTCCCTAAAAAAATCTATGTGACGTACATATGGACTTGAAATATGGTCACATTATCCTAAATTGAAATTTTTCCCATCGCGCTTCCAAGATAGGAGTCGGAACCACGAAAGAAAGCATATAATTAAATTACTGGAGCCGTCACACACAGATATAGAGAATAAGGAGAAAGGCGACGCTAAATAATCTAAACATTCTCTCCCTGCTATGTTTTTGAGGCAATTTTGAATTAAATCATTCCAAGAAATTTCTTCATTAAACTCCGCGGCGAAATACAATCATTAATATTTTTCCCGGCCTTTGTTGATTGTCATTAACCTGTACCTTCCCTGTTTCTTTCATTTCAATTTTTATTATTCGAAATAAAAACGTTCACCCACATCTATGTCAAAAACTGCGACTCGTCACGAATGCGTATGGTAAAAGTTGTTAAAGCTTCAGCAATTAATTATGTAATTTTGGATTAATCTGAGGAGTTTTTTGCAGGGATGGCAGATTTAAAGGTTATTCCATTTTAATTTCTCGGCTGTTCTTATCGTGAAAGGGATTTTTCTAGACAATTACGGGCGTTGATCTATCTAAAAGTTTCCATCTTATACTCTGCATAATTTTTTCACTACTAGAGTAAATTTCTAATTCATCTATTTTGATCGGTTTTCCTTTCTGGTATAATTATTGATCCTGATAACAAATACAATTAAAAGTGATAATATCTTTTTGCAGCAACTATATAACTCCCGAGCCCAATGATTTTAAATTTTGTTTAAATAAAAAAATCTCTGCTTTAAAATCAAACACTTATTTCTTATGAGTATTTGGTAATTTTATAAGGAATTCTAGTCAGCTGAAAGAATGGGCCAATTAATGCATTACCCATGGAAGCCGGTCCTTTAATCATGCGCGTAATTTAGCAATCAATATGTGATTTGGTTCGAAGGCCTAGCTATAAGCACTAAATACTGGATTGGTAGCAATTGAAGAGTCGTGTATGTTTCATATAATTGTTCAATTAACATAAATGTTAGATTGGGTTAGAACTACGTGCATTAAATTCAATTTAAAAGCTATTTTAACATTCTACCTTTTCTCATCAATCCAAAATTCCAATTAAACCTCCTTCGTGAATTTCTTAAACTTTCCGGTACCCTCGAGTCATGAATGTTTTAAATAAAAACATTTTATTGATTCTACAACGATCTTTTTCAAGCTATAAATGACTTTGCCCTCGTAGGCAACTTAAAGTTTGACGCTGCACTACAGTAATCGTATCCATTCATATGAAATTTAGAGTAAATCTCTTAAAACACCCTTCAAGCAATTTCTGTGAAATATTAATGTGAAATAACTCTTTTCCCTAATGATGCGGGATAATTAGGAATTCATAAACGTTTTAGTTAGCGGCTTATAAATGAAGTCAGCTTAGAGTGTGATGCGCGGGGGTCAAGAGTCGCTCTCTACCATCAAACAGTGGAGTAAGTTCGCAACCACCTTCAATTTAACAAATATTATACGGGTATATGATTATTTGATAAAGATGACTTCAATCAATAAATTATAGCTACTAAATTCAACTTCTTGTGATCCCAAGGAGGGGTTTTGAAAAACATTGAAAAAAGTTCAATTACGAAAGAAGTATATATTATTCTAGTATAAATATTTATAAATATTTTACCAGCAAAATTCACTCAAATAGCCATTATTACATTTAAATTCACTTTTTCAAACATATTATTGAAATCGCTTCTAATTTTAGCCATAAAATTGTCATTTTCAATTTTCAGTTGAGCGTTAGGGCAAATATAAGCAGTCGAAACAAATTCCAATTAATGGGGAAACGTCGTGAATTAGTCTTACAATGTAAATTAAACAGTATGTTTCTACTTCTAAAAACCGAAGCCGAAAGTAAACTGTATGTTTACGTTTTCCAAGATTATTCGGGTCTCCCACCGGGTCCACATTCGTAGGTTTGCCGACGTTTCGATGGCCGAGTCGTCCATCGAAACGTCGGCAAACCTACGAACGTGGACCCGGTGGGAGACCCGAATAATCTTGGAAAACATTATTCGCCGGGAAAGTACCAGATCATTGTATGTTTACGTCTTAAAACTGTGTACTTTCTACTGTAAATTTGATTATTGAACCCAGCATCAGTAGTGAATACTACAATTATTGGACGGAATGGCATGTTAGATTTGTTTTAGAGTTATCCTAAGTGTCCTATATTTCCTCAGTGCTCAAAGAGGTTAGCAGTAAACGATTTAATGAACACTAAGAACATTGAATGTGAAAAGGAATTTTCCAAACAATTTTTATTCGGTACAACTAGCTTCACCGTGCAAGCCTCATCTCCAGGCACTAATTGTTGTTTTGTATCTGAATATGACATTTATGCGTTGAAACTAGAATTAATTAATAAAAAGTTTGAAAAATAGCTAGTATTGTTCTTCCGTTCTAGTTAAATTTCCTCGTATTCAAGCCTGATCACATCGATGGCTCTAAGAATATTATTTATCAAGCAAATGAGGAGAAAAGTTCTTATCTTCTCTCCTGTACTCCTCTACAAATCTTCAACGATTAATTTTCTCATAAGACTAAATGGACGATAACTTGTGAAACATTTTTGTTCTCTGAGAATATGCTCAACTAATCACATAAAGGTTGGCATGTGAGTAGTTTATCCGGCAAAGGTTGAAATCAATTACCGTACAAGGCTCCTAGTACGTTTGGTAAACTACTTGTAAGCCTTACAGTAAGAAATTAAATAAAGATGGTGCTGTATTTTTCTTCTATAATCAATAACGTCGATAACTTTTCGGATTTTATAATCAGCCAGAATATTTCCGCTTAACTTTTCTTTACTACTGCAAGAGAATAAATTTTTACAAAAAATAAAAAGTCACAAACATATTAATTTTGTATAAATTGCTGCATTGGTTTATCAGCATTGGATTACCTTCATATCATCGTATAATAATCAAGTGCCGTACCATCCTAAAGTCGCCATACACCGCATTCTCTGAAAACATGATAGGATATGCTTTCAAGATAATAACTCTCTATTTGTTCGTTATTTTCATCTTGTAATGACAATGGGGACCACAAAAATACTGACTCTGTACACGATGTCACTATTTTCCATATTTTGAGTTCGTCGAATATTCCCTCTGAGGAATGTACAAAGTCTCACCTACAGAAGAGCACTTCCTCCTAGTAAGTCGGTGACACAATAAAGGACTCTTTCCGGGAAGGGTGTGATCCGTATTTTATTAATTTATTTTTCAGACTTTATCTCTTCCCGTTCTCTCGTGAAACTCTGCGGTCTAAGCATTAGCATGAGAGTTTCTTGTTTCACTTTCCAGAGGATTTCGAAAAAAAATGAAGAGCGGTGACCGCGTTTGATGAATCGCAAAACAAACAGATGCCACAGTGGCATGACGTCAAGATCCCTTTGCGTTCACTGCATTTCTTGCACCTTCACGTGACTAAGTCTTCCAGCCAACTTCTCTCCACATGATCTCAATAGTTTCAAGTGAAATCACGCTAAGGGATTTGTAGGAAACCCAATTATTTTTTTTCTTAAGTCAATCCAACTGAATCAGTTTCTCATTCTTTGGCATTTTTCTTTAATATTTTTTTGGCAACACTTTCACAATCTATAAAAATCCGGAGTTTCCACATCACTCGACCCCATCGCCATCTGAAATATCTTGTCCACGCTGGTACACCTGTAAAATTAAAAGTTCATGCGCTAAATAAATAGGTTTTAATTGATTCTCATGGATTCACATCATAAAATTTACACTGGAAAAAATATCTGCTGATTACGGCTGAAATTCAGTTGTGCACATCACGATCAGATAACTATAAATTCCCAAGAATATAAAAAATGTTCTGTCGCTTATACCCGAAACGTACTTTCAAAATAAAATTTCTACATTTGAAGATTAAAAATGTTCAGTACCAAGTGCTATCCAAAATATCAATAATCAATAATATTGAGTCAATAAGGCAAATATTAGGGAAATTCATTAGGTTTAGACTTTGATTAATATTGAACGCACACAATAAAAATAAAAATAAATTAATTAGATTTTACTTTGCGGCATTCTTCCGCATTAAAAAACGAAGCTTTTTTTACATAAATTTGAAAAACGTTTAGACTTTTTCATATGAAATAAAGCCCCCTGATAAATCTTAATTTAAGGTTGAATCTAACTAAAAGTACGTTTGATAAATCACTCTAGTACGTTTGATAAATCACTCTAGTACGTTTGATAAATAACTTTTAAGCATTACAGCAACAAATTAAGTCACAAGTTTAATTGTTTTACTTCTATCATCAAGGGAAAATCATTAGAATCAGAACAGAAATTTTTCCTTAAAATCACTGTTTACCCCAATTATATTTTCAGTAATGGGAACCCTTGACCAATTATACGTAATTTCATCTACATATATCTAACTTATAAACTTCCATTACCATTGATTCGCGTAGCTTTCAGAAGGTAAGCAATGGTCAATGCTATAGTTATCTATCAATTATAACCCTTATTCAAGAGGTATTAAATATTTAAGAATGATTTATTTCACTGCTTGGAAAGCTTAGAAACCTATTAGAGTTAGGATGGTAGCTGCACTGAGGAAATAAGAAATTGTATATCTATGGTTAAAGCATCTTTTGAAAAGGTAAATCGACATTTTACCGCAAGTAGTATTCCAATATAACTAAGCAAGAGATTAGATAAATGCGTTTTTTAGAATATAGTGGTTATAAAGGTTAGAATTCACTTGATTTTTTTTCAATATTGCAGTCGGGAAATATGCTTAAGTTAAAGTAGGCTGATGAACGTAGGAATGAGGAGTTAATGACAAGGAGAAGAGAGGAAAGGATATTTGCTGAGAGAAATCAAAAAGAGAAAGACAATACTTGGGGCATATTTGAATTACGCTGAAATTGCTGACTGAGAATAGTAGCCGTAGAGGGAAAAATTGAAGGTAAGAAAGGAAGGGGAAGAAGAATACTTGTAATGCTTAATAGGAAATAGATGGCAGAAGTCATAGGCAAATAAAATAAGACGCTTGAAACTGAGTGCGATAGAGGGAATCCAGATGAAAAAGAGATATGCTTGAGATTGAGGTATGCTTGAGGAAGAAATTATGGCGATACTAAAATATAAATTCAGAGTATCATGATTTTTAAGAATCATTGAAGGGTAAAATGTCACTTAATATGCATTGCTTTAAGCGCTATATTATATGCATATTGAAAACATTAACGCTGATATTAAAGGTTATCCAAAGATTTTTTATGTAGAATCTATAAATAAATAATAAGAATGTCATGGAATTATCAATTGGTTCCGGTAAAGTGGCAGCAGTAGATATGAGTTGATGTCGAAGAATGATATATCACCTGATGAGAGATCGCAAATACACCAACGTTTTATATGCTCCTAGGATGTAATGGCTTTTCATAGTTCTTTTTTAAGTTTAAGAATGATCGGAGAACGTATCCACAAAATTGTTTAGTGCGCCGACCGAAGGCTGAGATAATTAGCGAAACTAGTGATTGGTGAGTGATTTGGTATGGATAGGTTTTAGGGGTTGAATTAAGAGTGGAGAGAAACCTGGCATGGACACTAATCTGGGGGCACTCGGGGTGAGAGTTCAGTACGCTAACCCCCGTACAATCCCATTTTATTTTATATTTAATTGGGGGTTATAAACATTGATGGGTGCATTAGAAGTCGTTGACATAGATAGGAGATCAGAATCCATGCAACGAAACAAAGATTATGACATTTTTGTGAAAGGGAAAAGTTAAATATTAACATAATAAACTAGAGCAGGTGTAACAGATTGCATAATTCGGTAGAGTTTTAGACCAAGTTATTCAAAGTATTGCCAGGTATAAGAAGATGAATTGCGTTAGGCAAAGAAGTTTTCATAAGGAATCATTGAGTTAGTATGTCAAGAAAAGAGTATTGAAAATTTTGGGGAAATATGGTCATTGAGGCAAGATAATAGACACATATTGGAGGTTTTATAATGCGGGTGTGAAGAAGGATAAAAAAGACTGGAGACTTTTGAATTGTGGAGAAGCATGTAAAAGTTCGGAAGAAAGTAATAGAAACGAAGAAGCACAAGGCATGGTGAAAGGGGAGGAGAGAGAGAGAGTTGTTGGGAGAAATGCAAGGAGGGAGCAAATGTAGGAGCATTTTGAGTGGAATTGAGATGTTGGTGACTGTGGCGTGGGGGGAAAAATGTTATAACATCAAGCAAAGGGGAGAGCAATTGAATAGATATGTTGAACGGAATGAAGGAAGTAAATATGCGGCATTTAAGGAGTGTTTATTCCGGCTGTCGGGCTTGGTTTTGTTGGGAGAGGTAAAAAGGTTATCGGATATATAGGATACAGTAAGAGTCAGCAATGAACATCTAGGCATTGCAGGGATAGAGAGGTGGCCGCTGGGATATATTACAATGAGGCACGAAAAGTG
Organism: Hetaerina americana; assembly: GCF_022747635.1. Taxonomy (NCBI): domain Eukaryota; kingdom Metazoa; phylum Arthropoda; class Insecta; order Odonata; family Calopterygidae; genus Hetaerina; species Hetaerina americana. The sequence goes on from NW_027286315.1 coordinate 787,021, forward strand.
GATGCTGGAAATAATTAGAGGTAATGAAAATCTGAAGACGCTAGTAGAGGGGAGAATGCTGGTAAATAAACGTTCAAGAGCGAATTAAGGTAAGCTAAGGGAATAGGAAGAATCCAGAGCTAAAAAACCATTATTTATTATAAAATTATTATTAATATGTGCAGTTTTTATAATACGTCAAAATACTTATATAAGTGGATGAAACGGTTAAAGAAGCATCGGATGGAAAATATGGCAGTTAATAAAATCAACTTAATTGGCGTAAGCCGTAATTCAAGCTTTAGTTTGGCAGTAACGCTGGTACTGCTAAATTGCTGAGCGCATTAGACTCATTGCGATAGGCATGAAATGAGAATCAACGTAAGGGAAACAAATGTTACCTGGATATCAAGAAAGAGGAAATACAAATAAAACATTGGGATATAGGTTCATAAACTAAGGAAAATGGATAAGTTAATATATCACGCAAGTGTTTAGGCTAAAATGGCAAAAGTAGTAGGGACATAAAAATGAAATTGCGAGAGAGAATTGATGGAAGGTATGTTCAGTGAGGATATTAAAAAAAGACTATATAACTTTACCTTGAAGCTTTAGTTTGTACGGCGCAAAAATATGATCAATGAAGTAAGATATAGATGGGACCTTTTTGGAGTGTCGATGTCGAGAGGGATGTAAAAGGCTAAATGGACAGAAAGGTATACAATCGAGAAAATACTATGCATGGTGAAAGGGAAGGAGAAGGATTTGTTGGGAGAAATCAAAAAGAGGTGGCATAGATGGATATTGATCATTTAGAATGGCCGTGGGATGTCGAAGATTGTGGTAGAGGGGAGAATTTTGGGCAAACTAGGAACAGGCAAGATTGAGGATATACATGTTGGACAAGATATGTTTTCTTAGAAGAGGCAAAGAAATACATCTTTGCTCAGTTTATGTCCATTCTAAACCTACATCAAACGGTGTAAAACCAGTAATAACAATTGTAACATGTTACAAGATGTTTTAGAATTTTTTTGAGTGATAGAAGTTTGGCCTGACCTTAGTATGTTATCCCAGGGTTCATCAAAAACCTACCCTAAGGTGGTAGATTACCATTAATGATAAACATAATCAACAGGATGCCACACTGCTAAATAGCGTTCCTAATTAACCTCCCGGAACATTAAAATTCCACCAAAAGGGGGTTTCCCCTCCGTTGAGGACCCCTGTGTTACACAGATATTAGGAGCGAACACTTAAGCGCACTTACTGACACAAGTGCGGGTCTAAGAAGGAGCCAGTAGTGCAGTCCATGGTCGACGAAGGGCATTTACACGAGCACGAAATAGAGTCCCAATACCGCGGGGATTCGCAACGAAGGCTTTCTTCGTGGTTGTTACAACTGCAACGACAGCTAGAAGACTCGTATGACTGCAGGGATGTACAGTGCTCTTCCCGAATCTGGAGAAAGAAAGAAATATACAGAAACCATTGTAAAAGGGGTGTTGAAGAGGGAGACAGGCTAAAGGATGGGAAAATAGATGCGAAATATTCATCGTTTCTTGCAACGATTCCTAAAGCTATAAGAGTATGCCTACAATTTGGAATAGATCTTCCGGTACTGCTGGTGCTAATGGGAGTTTTTCTACAGATGCTTCGACATAAACAGGAGCCTATTTAATGGGTAACTTTATCATTGATGCATTCATTTCCGCCTCAAGAATTCTATATTTTTATACTGGTAGGTGATAGTGGAAGTTATCATTGGGGAAGCGACCGATGGCTAAACTCATTTGCGCCGTTAGAGATAATAATAGTTATCGGTATATTCAGGAAATAGAGTAAGTACGGAGAAACCTGGGCGTCAGCACTACCCTAACTTTAACGGAAGGCGCCCAGGGGTCATGCATTTCAACGTCTCATTCGACGGACCGTGTGTCCCTTAAAGTGGTTTCCATATGCATGTAGTACCACAGGTAAAGATCGGGGTGTCACTGAAAATTTCCTGCCACATCTGGGATTTGAACTTGGGCAATCGGAAATCCAGTAAATTAGCTAGTACACTATCCAAATCTCCTTTTTTCCCTTTCGTGGCGTGACGGAAAGTTTGTTGGGCAGAGTGAAAGGGTATAAGTGTAGTATAATGTATTCATAATTAAATAAGGGTAAATTATGTTGGGAGGTCAAGCTTTGTCTTGCTGGGTAAGTTAAAGAAATCTAAGAGTGCACAGTCTGCGCCTATCCAAAACCCACTTTTATCGGTAGACAGCACAATATATTTACAAACAACGCAAAAAAAAAATATATATATATAAATGTATGTGTGTATAAATTTAATTATATGTATACTACCTCGATCAAAAAGTTCCCGGAATTTATTCAGAAAATTAAAAATACAAGTTTATTCATCTAAATCTATATTGTCCCCTTCAAAGTAATCCCCATCGACTGCAACACACTTATGCCAGCGCTTGATCCAATCCTCGAAACATTTTTTATATTCGGTTTTCGGTATGTCCATCAGTGCTTCCTGCGATTTTTCCATTACTTCCTCTCGGCTGCTAAAACGCGTTCCCCGTAATGGTTTTTTAACTCGATTGAACAGAAAGAAGTCACAGGGAGCCAAATCAGGTGAATTCGGTGGCTGTTGGATGGTATTTGTTGCATTTTTCGTCAAAAAATTACGAATAATGATAGCACTGTGCGACGGTGCGTTATCATGGTGCAAAATCCACGAGTTTTCTGCCCACATTTCTGGTCTCTTTCGGCGAATTGCTTCACGCAAACGTCTCATAACGCCCAAATAATACTCTTTGTTTACTGTCTGGCCTTCTGGCAAAAATTCATGATGCACTACACCGTTGTAATGCATGAAAACCGTCAGCATTGCCTTCTTTTTTGACTGAAAACGACGTGGTTTTTTTGGTCTCGGCTCATTTGGTGAACGCCATTCACTTGCCTGATGTCTGGATTGCGTGTCGTACTCATAAACCCACGTCTCGTCTCCAGTAATGATCCTTTTGATGAATGTGGGATCGGATTCAGCCTCGCAAATCATGTCTTTTGCGACGTCAACACGGTCTCTTTTTTGCATGAAATTGAGGTCTTTTGGCACCAACTTTGCTGCTACACGACGGAAACCCAAATCATTAACCACAATGTCTTGGGCGGATCCATAGGCAATGTTCAAGTCCTCCGCTATTTCTCTGATGGTTAATTTGCGGTTATTGACCAACATTTCTTTTACTTTATCAATTTTTTCACCGACTTTCGATGTCGATGGTCTGCCACTGCGTTCATCATCTTCGATTGACTCACGACCACTTCTGAACCGCTCGTGCCACTGGTAAACGACCGTTTTTTTTTAGAGAATCGTTGCCGAAACACTTTTCCAACATTTCCAACGTCCGTGCGCCACTAAATCCGTTTTTTACGCAAAATTTAATACAAGTTCGTTGTTGCAAATTTAAATCCATTTCTGCAATTGTAAAAAATCGCCAACACACACAGAGATAGATGTACTCTTGGCTACGTAACTTTTGCAAATGTCAAGTTATGACACTAAGATTAAAATGGAATATCAACAACAGATGTACCAATTTAACAAAAAAAACAGAACTCAAATCGGAACGATGGGAGCGCCACACGGTGGTTATTCCGGGAACTTTTTGATCAAGGTAGTATGTAATGGGACGGCACAATAGAACACAAATAGAATAGCAACATTTAAAAGGACACTCACACGGTAAATAGTTCGAGCTTTCGGCCCTCTCAGAGGCCTTCTTCAAGTGAGGCATACAGTATATATATATATATATATATATATATATATATATATATATATATATATATATATATATATATATATATATATAAACAAACCATAAACAGAGTAATCAACCCGAAGGTCAGTTTGGTTGGTGATGGTAGAGTTCACCCAGTACTAAGCCCGATGGCGTGTGAAATTCACAAATCAGGGTAGAGGGGCCAGTTCCTGTCCCTGTGCCGGTTATGGTTTCCCAGGAAGATTTGGCACCCGAAAAATCACCCAGCTTGGGTGGAGCTGCAGGTGCCCAGAGACTTGCCCGGGAATCGAACCCGGGATCCTCCGGTCTGTAGTCTAGCGCTCTACCCTGAACTACCGCGACCCATATATATGTATATATATTTTTTTTATATAATACTTTTTGAAAGTCTCACGAACGTGAATAATAATGTATAACACTTAGCACTAGTGGACACAGACAAAAACACACAGAAACACACAAAAAAGAGACTCCCTATTTTTCGAATTTTCGGTGGTCGTGACCACCTTTATCAAGGAAGAGAGGGACAGAACTGAAGGGAATACGATGGCTGGAGCGATGGATGGAAGGGGAAGGTGGGGAGAGATTTCCGAAGGGACGGGTTTGGAGGGACAGCGTTAGAAGGGTGGGGAAAATTTAGAAGGTGATGGGGGTGGAAGATATACATATATATATATATATATATATATATATATATATATATATATATATATATATATATATATATGTATATATATATATATATATATATGTATATATATATGATATATACATATATATATTTATATATATATATATGTATATATATATATATATATATATATATATATATGATGAGTTTAATATTCTGAGTCTAAAACCCCTTACACTGAAAGAGCATGGATTTGGATCCACATCCATAAAATTTCCTTTTTTCGCTCGTGACTCACCTTGCAACCACATGTGCATTTCGTATGTTTTTCCATGTCAAAGGAGACCACCTCACTGAAACGCCATCTGCCATTTTGGTCCAGGATATACTCATTCGTCTGTAAAAATACACCAAAGAATTAGATATTTTTTTGGAAATGTACACCAGTGGAATTCATTATTTCTTGATTTTTACAGAACTCTATATGAGATATGTAACTTGGAAAACAGTTACATCACTCGAAATCAAAACTAAAAAAGATTAAGCATGAGACATTGCACTGAAATATCATTAATTGTGTACCTCATAGATAAGATAATATCATGCAATGTAGGACTTAAAAAGATGTTTTCAATCAATATTTCTACAGGGTTCAATCTTATTAAAGAATCCGGTTGAGTTTTAAAAGTTGCGTATGAACGGCACCATTTCAGGAAGTACACTAAACCGGAAATTTCAATGGTCCGAATAATGTAGCAAAATGATAGGATTTAGCTAATTAAAAATAATTATTAATTTCATTTTATCAATCCTTTTCAGAAGAAAATAATTAATTTGGTAAGTTCCCCATAATTCCGCTATTTTCTGTATGACGCACCATTGCGTAAAATAGGAAAATTTACTCACCAATAAGGATTGAAAACGCAGCCTATGAAGAACACTTTTAAAAATTGAACTTGAATTGAATGTCCAGAATTTTACTTGTTGACTACCACTTGGCAATGAAATCGAATATCATAATGTATTTTAATAAAAATGTCAATCCAATATTATAATACTGTTGGGAATCTGTTTACAATTTTCAATTAATACTTCCAAATCACATTTTAAAGGGCATGTGAATGTTTTCTCACACTTATTTAGCTTGTAATCTCTAAAGTCTAAATAATATTCCCCTTGGCAATAGGAAGTAAAAGCCTTTTAGTAAACAAAAAAAAATATTCCAACCAGTCAACAATATCGCATGCTGAGATCTTGAAAAAATAAAGTACACATTGAGGATATGTTGAGCAATACTTATAAATGCCTTTCCTATCCCTACTCCATCCTCGACTGCCTGATTTCCTCCCCTTTGTTAAAGTTTTCAACAAATTATCGCTAATCAAAGCCTTCTGCAACCATGCTTTCCTGCCTCCTTTGGAGTTTTTCCAGCAATCATCTACAATCCCACTCAATACCTAACACTTCCTGGTTTGTTTCCCTCTCCAGTCACTTTATATTTTCAATCTTTCAGACCCACATTCCACTAGCTTCCGACCTACCACTGTAATTCTGGACCATGTTTCCACGCCGCACATAGCCACGCTGTTTTCTAAGTTATGATGGGACTTCCTGTTCTTATTTCTCTTTCCTAAATATTCACTCTGTCCATTAAGACACACATCTTATCCACAGACTTAGCACATCTCTTTGCAAGTTCTTGATAGCAGGAGGCAAAGAAGTCTTTTGTTTGCTTTCGTAGCCAACGAGTAACCTCATGGACTACGGCATCATAATTTTCGAAACGGCCTCAAAAATGATTTTTAGGGGCCCGAACAGATGAAAATCACTGGGGGCTAAGTCGCAACTGTGCGTTGGATGTCCAAAGGGTTCCCAATAAATTTTTTGTGACAGTTCCGGCGTTTATCTTGCTGACGTTTGGGACTTATTTGTTGGCATAGAGGTATAAAGAAAATGGATAGGAGAACGCATAAAAGACGAACACAGGAATGGTGGGGAAGGCGAAATCAAGCAAATCACTTGCGCAAAAATGTTTCCTTTACCAAGACTCGAACCACGGATGTACAGGTATATATTATATTCTTTTAAATGTGCTCCTTTCCCTTTTACTGATATCCTTTTCCACGCTAATGAATGTGTGTTCGCCATTTGGTGGGTTTTCGTTTTTGAATGTGCGTATATATATCACTAAGCCCGACGGCGTGTGAAACTCACACATCAGGGTAGGGGGGACAGTTCCTTTCCCTGTGCCGGTTATGGTTCTCCAGGAAGATCTGGCAGCCGAAAAGTCACATAGCTTGGGTGGAGCTGCAGGTTCCTCGAGAGGCCTGCCCGGAAATCGAACCCAGGCCCTCTGGTCAGTAGTCCAACGCTCTACCCCTGGACTACCGCGACCCACATTCGGTTCTCGAATGTCCAAGAATGAGGTTGAACTTTCAAAAGCCCTCGTCTCCGCTTACCTTCCACTTCGTCTTGCCCACTTTGGCCCCTGGCTTCGGGACGCACTCGATGGATTCGACGCTGCAGCACCCCGAGCACCGCTCCACGACGGCACAGTTGGGCAGGTAGAGTTTCCCGGGAGGCGCAGGTGGGAGTGGAACAGACGTGTTCCTCGGTCGGCAGGGCATCGGGTCGGGGTCCACAGTCACAGCCAACGGAGGGACCCTCCGGCGGGTACCTCTCCTGCCCCCGCCTCCCTTTCCTCCCTTCCCCCTGCGACCCTCGCCCCTTGGTCCCAAATCGCCCCTCCTGGGACCTGCTCCGGCAACCTCCTGAGGTGCGGCTGACACAACAGCAATCCCCGCGGCAATCAGGGCAAGGAGGACAAGCAGGAGGCGCGTGGAGGACATTGTCTGCCGCGTGCCGACGTCGATTCGCGTGTCCGAGCGGATGGGCCGTGAGCCTAGCTATCCCGGCCGCGGGACGACTTGCCTCCCCCCTTCCCTCTCTCCTATTCCGACGAAGCATAGCTCGCGAGCGGAAGGTTGCGGTCAGGAGATAAGGGGGAAATTTCGACGACCGAGCGACGTTCGTAACTTTTGCCGGGAAAACGGAGGGGATTGTTATTGCGAGAGAAATTCGTGCCGAATGGCATTTTTGTATCGAGAAACGGGAATTAATGGCACGTCAATAACGCCAACCTATTAAAGAAAAAAATATTGATAGCGTATGCCGTCACCCGAGCGTTAAATTCATCGTCAACCGAAGGATGCTAATTCCACCAATGACCCACATCCATTGGTATAGTTCAGGCATAGTCAACTTTAGCAAATATTTAGCATTCATTAGTTTACTTTTGTGGTCGTTGAACGAATTGATTAATGAAACAGTAGAAAATGCGAGTTTTAGCGAATGGATGGCTCGCCAAAATTACATTAACACTTTTCTAGCACCAAAGCGGTCATTATGCAAACCAAAAAGTATATGTATGATAACTGATAATTGCAACATAATATAGCTTGAATTATTTCACCTTTCTAACGAGATAAACCTAGTTCGAGATTTTTTCTGTTGAAATCTGTGTGTGATAAATAACGAAAACTTTTTGCAAAGATTTCAGTGGACTGATAAATGTGATTTTGGTGTCAATTCTCTTTTTTTTACGTAAGAAATTTTTGAATTGACGCAAACATGCCAAAGTCACATGACTGTGTTGATGCCGTTTTCATTCTCTCTCTCTGTCTCTTCTTTTCTTTGAATACTGCATGTTCACCAAAGCTTTTCTTATTTTATGATTCTATAACTCCTTGGAATTTATTGCTGGTCCATCGATAAGGAAAATATTCGCATTTCATCGCAGATATGACGGCAGTTGGTAAACGATTCTCTCATCAGACCTTGTGCGAGCGTGCTTATTTCATATCGATGACATTCACGTACTCTCTAGGGAAGCCAAGTGAGTGTCATTCAACCCGCTCAAGTCCTGTATTTCCTGAGTAACTACTGAAGATTATGTAAATATCTTACCGTATGTTTTAATGAATAAGTTAATTTTGATCAATACCAAATAAATAAATTGATGCTTACGATTTGACAGACGAGTTCAAATCTACAGGTATAATCTAACATCAGGAGGGGCGGGAGCCAGGTGTCTAGGGTGTTAGAGCGTGAACATGGAAGATGACCGAGTAAAATGGACAAGAACTAAGGAGTATAATTTTTGGTCAAGCGCAAGTGTTTACGCAAATAAACAGCGTCAATTTACTAGAACCCGCTCCGACGGATAACGAGTTGCGATCGGCCCGCACTGTGGTTTTTGCTGTGAATTGGCTGGGAAAGTACCAGACCAAGTTCTTTTGGCGCCAATTCTTGTGGTCCGGAACTCTGCTACGAACTTCCTTCGTGAAAACTTCGCGGAATGACCACCGTTTGATATTAAATTTTCCCTACTAAAGCATAAACCGTTTTAGTGAATGTGTGATAAGGCATAGGTGTCATGCCGTCAATGTAAATGACGGAAAGAGAAGCTACAACGGCGTGATAGAGTTCACGAAATACAATTAAGGCTCACAAGTTTCGTGTAATATGAGAATACTGCATTGAATTAAAATTAGTATTGGATGAGAGTCAATTAAATTCAAACCAGATTCATGAAGTTTTAGCAAAAGGAGAAGCCTTAGTTAAACGTAAAACATTTTAAGGAAAAACTAGAGCGTGTAAACTAATGTTAATTATTGTAAATTAATAGTATTTAAATATCTTGAATGTGTTTTGAATCAAGATGGCAAAAATGGCAGTGGCGTAATAAAAGGATTTCGTTTGGCAAAGAAACTTCCACAAGCAGGTGGGAATCAATGACAAGGACGCTGTTTATGGACGAGTATGTTAAGAAAAGATTCGATAAAACTTGAAATGAACACGAAGCCTTGTTTTTTAGAAACTATGACCAAATAGGTAAAATTTACCGGCACATGTATGATTCCTTCCTGCAAAAAGACTAGCAAAAAACGAACTAGCAAGGAAACTCTCGTCTCAGGAGCTAATGAGGCAAATTGGCCGGTGATTCAGTATCTTCAAAAAAAATTAATTTCCAAATGTAAATGCTTCATTGTAACAATCTCACTAAGGAAATAATAGTTTAACTAACATTATAAAAATATTCAACAGGCTTAAATATTTATCCCAATTATTTGTTTCAATTTGCATGGTTTTAATGGATTTTCAAATGAAATAATGAAAAAAAATTTGAATGACAAAGTGAATATAAAGGAGGAAGAAGATTTTTGTAGAGCTAAGCTTATGAAACGCTCCTTAGACAAAGATTAAAAGTGTGAAAGCATAATAAAGACGATATTATTAAATACAGAATGCTGTTTTCTTATAAAGCTAGGAAATCTAAATAAGTTATTGAGTTAGTCGGTGTAATTCATAAAAAAACGGCTTTTTGTTTGCATGAAACATACCGCAATTATGGCGTCAAGCTCTTATCATGGGTAATTGTGCAATGTTTATGGTTTCTTTGGTGTGGGTTTTAGCCTCACTTCCGTAGAGATTAATAGAGAAAAAAATGCGACATTAAAATTAGCAAATGAACCTGCTTACATATAAATGGATTATGAAGTTGCTTTCGAAATAACGCATTCAATACGTAATTTCTTATTTTAGTTTATAGCTATCTACGAAGTCTTAAAATAAATGCTATAATATAATTTAACTTTTGCAAAATATATTTTTAGTGCGTTGAAGGTCCGTAGATTAAAACAATTTCTCATCTGAATGGTAACAAAGTGTTTATGGGTCCCTAAGCATTAATTAATTTACCATTTTACCCAGTTATGATTCTTTCATATATATATATATATATATATATATATATATATATATATATATATATATATATATATATATATATATATATATATATATATATATATATATATACATATATATATACATATATACATAATTTTACTTATTCTGCCTTCCCCACTTCTCCTGTATTTGTCCTTCATATATGTTCCTATCCCTTTTCCTTGTGAATGAATATTTGTTCGCCAAGTGGCGGGATTTCGTGTTTGAATGTGTATGTGTGTGTATGTATATATATACAGGGTCGCACCCAAAAGTGGTAGGACTGATTGTTTTACAAGAATTTTATTGACGATATACTTACATCGACTTAATAATCTTCAAAGTATGCTCCTTGAGCTGCTACACACTTAGTATAACGTTGCTCCCATTCCCCGTACGCCCGCTGGAAATTTTCTTTGGGGATGCCGTTGATGACCCTCGTCGAAGCCTCTTGAACGGCCTTTATCGAGTCAAAACGTCGTCCCTTGAGCTGTCTTTTCATCAGGGGGAAGAAGAAGAAGTCCGGTGGTGCCAGATCGGGAGAATAGGGCGGGTGCAGCAACGTGGCAACGCCGTATTTGGCCAGGAGCTGTCTAACGACGAGCGCGCCATGGCACGGCGCGTTGTCATGATGAAGCACCCAGCAGTTTGCGATGGCCGGTCGGACTCTTTTTACGCGTTCTTGGAGGCGGGTGAGCACCTACACGTAAAAGTTCGCATTCACAGACTCCCCTGGTGGGACAAACTCCTTGTGAACCACTCCATGACGGTCGAAAAACACAATCAACATTATTTTGATTTTTGATTTGCTCATGCGAGCCTTTTTTGGACGTGGGGACGTAGAAGTGTGCCATTCCGCGGATTGTCTTTTCGTTTCGGGGTAATATTGAAAAACCCATGTTTCATCACCAGTTATCACATTGTCCAAACAATTTTCATATCGGTGCAAATTGGCTAACACTTCTTCGGAAATGCACACACGCGTTGCCTTTTGGTCGACACTCAGAATTTTCGGCACCATCTTGGCGCACACCTTGCGCATGGCCAAATCCTGTGAAACAATGCGTTGGACGTTGGATGCAGACAGACTCAACTGGTCTGCAATTTCTTCTCTGGTTAAGCGTCGGTCTGTGTTCAGCAGTGTCCTCACTCTCTCCACATTCGTGTCGGTTCTTGCCGTCGACGGCCGTCCGGAGCGATGGTCGTCTTCAACGAGCTCCCTACCGTTTTTAAACAACTTGTGCCACTCAAATACTGTGGAACGGCTTAAGGTAGTGTCCCCATAAGCCTGCTTGATCATATCGAGGGTCTCAGTTGCCGTCTTCTCGAGTTTCGCACAAAACTTCACAGAATAACGTTGCTCTAAATTCAGATTCATTTTGTTTTTCGACGCGGACAAAAAACTTGCTTCACTAAAAACGGTGTCCTCACTCAACGGCAGCCCGCAGGTGACTGAGGTTGGTGTCGGTCTGTTGCTAAGAGCCCCCTCCACCTTCACCTGCCAGGCAGACCCACTTCCACCGCTCCGTTCGCGCCAGAGAAAATCAGTCCTACCACTTTTGAGTGCGACCCTGTATATATATATATATATATATATATATATATATATATATATATATATATATATATATATATATATATATATATATATATTTATGTATATGCACCCTAAAGTAGAAAGACTGAGTCGATTTCAAAAAAATTATGGCCAGAATTGATACATTGCCCGGAATACTGCAAAGCTCCCTCGTCACGGCCTGTAGTAATGCTTCCACCGAGTCGTGGATACGTCCTTTCGGCAAAGATTTGAGGCGTGGGATGGGAAAGAAGTCTGGTAGGGCAACGTCAAGGCTATAGGGTGGTTGGGGCATAGGAGAGAAGCTCTTGGCAGACCAGCGTGCGAGTTTCCTTTTGTTCATTCGATAGCACTCGCGGCACCAACTTCGCCACTACCTTTCTCATGTCAATGTTTTCGGTCACAAGTTATTTTCATCACTTTTAGGTATTTCAAACTCATCAGTAACCATCTGAACACTCTATCTATCTGCTATCCCTATCCAATGAAGCCTTCAGTCTTGCAAGATTTTCGTCACTTTTTGAGTCCAAAGGGCGTCTTCAACATCTTCTCTACCCTCTCGAAACAAGTTATGTCACTCAAAAACACCCGATCTACCCATAATGTTATCACCATAAGCTGCCTTGAGCATGTCATGAGTCTCCTTCCCAGTTTTGCCTAGTTTTACGCAAAATTTGATGGCGTAGCGCTGTTCTGATAACTAGTTCATGACGGAGCGTAGCGAGGTCACGTTATAGAGGTTTTGCAAACGAACGATCTGCAACTCTTCAGAAGCTGGGAGCCAACTACTACCAGCCAGCAGCCTTTCCTGAAACTCGCCTCCGTTGAAGCCAGGAGGAGAAACCGCCGCCCATCCGTCCGTCCATCCGGGAAAAATAAGTCATACTACTATTGGAAATGAACTAGTAAAAATAGAAAATTTACTTTTATCCGTTTTTTTAAATAATGGAGCTTTTTTGATCGCTACTTAGTAGTCAAACGTTGAAGGGACACCAACTTACCACTAAACGTTTTAGCAGAGCCTAAGACACCCCACACTACCATAAACACTTCAATGCCACATATATTTTACAACTCCTCAATTCGTCCAACATGCCTACTCTTTGCCTACCCCTTACTAGCTTGCCTATCGTTCTCCCTTCTATCAAAATCTGTTACATTCCATCGCCCATCAAAGTACTCTACTTCCACCTTTACTGCCCCCGGAGTTCTGTAAACATCTCTCCTTCCCATTTATAGAACTTTTTCGTTTTTCTTTAACATTCCATCTATTTCACTTAACCCATCCTTCTCTACATTCACATCTTAAAAATCTGTAATCTATGCCTATTATCTTGCTCCTATGAGCAATTTTTCCAAGCCGGACAAATCTGCGCTTCATATTAAAGTTTCCACTACTCTTTTCTTAACGTCCTTGCTCACCGTCCCTGTCATCAGCTCCATTCTCAATCTGAAAGCCTCTTTGCCAAAAGAAATTCTTCTTTCGTTATCCCGTCTGCGTTGATCATTTTAGTTTAATATTCCTCCAAGATTGGTAAACTGTTCTACCGGTACTATTTCTTTCTCTCTAAATTTAAGGTTTAGCTCAGTCTCCTTCCTCGAAAACATCATAACTTTTGTTTTGTTTGTATAGATGTATTAATTCCATAACATTAATTAGTGATTTTCTAGAATTCTCAGCACTACTAGTTTAAACGCTTAGGCGTCATATGGTGTTCTTCATTCAATGAAGTATTGCTGACTTAAACTGCACTATGAACTGAAAAATTAACCTTGCTATTAAATGAAAATCAACTGAAAAAAATATATTCATGAGCTTTCTTCTATTTCTATAATAAACGTATTTAAATGATTATCCACCTCATGATGTATCAATTAATTAGTGCTTCCTTTAATATTTACTCTTTTCCATCAATATTTGTGTATTTGATATTGTTTGGGTTGCTTAGCGATATAATGCTCGTATGTTAAAATGTCGACTATAATCAAATGAATCGTGCACGGAAATTTGGAATATGCTGAAGATATTAGGCGGATCAATTGTTAACTTCATCTAGTCTGTGTTTATTTTGCGTTTTTAACGATTTTATCAGCCAACTGCCATCACCTATTAGTGTTGATCATACGGAGCTGATTTGGAACTGAGGAATATCTCCGATGATTTACCAATTAATTCTAATTGCTGGTTCACTTGGAATTTATACACGTGTCTCTGCCTATTTGGAAAAATGAAATTTATAAACCGTCATTGAAGTTTTAGTCGTCAGTTTAAAGGTAAGCCTTAGATTAATAATAATCACTAATGAATTTCATATTTCTTAAAGATAGTTTAGAGACCATTCATATTGTCATCAGAAATATTTCACTTTATCAGTAAGTTTAGGTGAACACATATCACAGTGAAAGTTTTGATAAAATATTAAGACCTTATAATACTTTTCCAACAGTTTCTTAAAAAAATAGTGCAAAAGACTGCACGAAAAAAGTACCATGTTCATTTATAATATTAAGATAGAATTTTATTTATTTTCCTCGACCGAGGAAATAAACAGGAATAAAATTTGACTTCATCGTGAAATATCTCTAATAAATACATAATTAGACCCTATAATTCTGTTCGATTTGTAGCTCTACAAATGAGTATAAAATACGTTTACACCATGTTTATTTATAATATAATTATAGAATTTTGTTTATTTTCATCGACCTTGAAAGTATATTGCATAACCTTTGTCGTTAATTTATAATATCTTCAATAAATGCACACTGTGTACGATTCTCCCGAAGGAAAACAATTACTTTAAGTAAAATATACTTTGTCGAACTCTAGGCAGAGTGCTCTAACCTCTATTCGAATCTTCTCAAAAATCCTGCATCGCACTCCCATATCAGATGTATTGAAGCGGTGACATGTCAGTGAATAACATATAAACTATGCTTGGAATATTTAATAACACACATAGCGTTCTTCGTGCTTTGCTTCCATAAACCGATAATCATTCCTATGGCCCTCATAATCTCTCTTTCTCTCTCTCTCTCTTTCTCTCTCTCTCTCTTTCTCTCTTATTGGACTAGCACCCACAAAAATCACCGTCTCCCTGCCATTCAAACTCTACCATGCACTTCTTACCATCCACCTCCTCCCTTCCCATTCCACACATCCCAATTCGCAGCCCAACCCGAAGAGCAACGGTTCAACGAAACTCATATCTTGGCCCGGACATGGAGGTTTTACACATTCAATCTCCCGGAAATGTCATTTCGAGGGTATAAAATGAACCGCGAATGTTTTCGGGCACTTCTCCCGTTCTCCAAATCGATAAAAACCCGCTATGCCTAATACCAATAGGAATAGGAATGCCGAACGAATTAATAACATAGAAATAGCTGCATTGTAAAATCATTTTGGAATTGTTTCCGGTCATCTACCGCAGAATTTCGCGTGGGTAACGAAAGGAAATAGAGTAGCAGTCACTGTATTTCCTATGTTCAAGTTATTCAGTCTGAAAATGCGCTTGATAAGGCATGTTATGAATCATGTATAAACTATTATTTTGGTGATTTTTCTCTTTAGAGTACGTCTTGAAAATCTTAAATAATTTTTAGAACAATCTTCGGATAAGGGAATAAAACGTAACAGACTATATTTTTCTCGACACATATACCAATTTCAATTTAATTAATTTGAGGAATCTATTCCTTTTTATGAGATGAAATATTTTAAAATTTTCTCTCTAATTCTCTGCACAATGTTGATGAAAATTAGAAAAAAAGCTTAGGAGTAGCCAAAAGAACAAAAGAGTGTTGAGCCTGATGGCAGCTGCCAGAAATAGAAAAGGGTATTGATCAAACGAAGAATACTTATATAAAGAAATATAAAAAGATGCATCAGGTCTTGTTCAGGCGAGAAGAGTAGACGGAAGGAGATGGAGGAAGATGCCGAAAGGCAATTTCCCGTGAAGGCGATTGGTTTTTTCCCGTACCGGATTGACCGTGAAGGCGAGGAGAGAAAAATTACTTTGTCAGAGGAGATAGAAAAAAATAGTGTGTTCAGATATTCTTTGCGTGTGACACACAAATAATATCTTATCATGAACCGTACTATGGAGACGATCTAAAATTTGTATAAGATTTAAAAAGTAATAATTCAAAGCACTGGAAGTTTTAATCGCAGCATTGATTATTCTCCTGCATCACACTTCTAAGCTGAGAAATCATAACTGCTTTCAATACATACTCGCTTTATTGAAAATTAGCATCGTAAGCATGAAAAGTGTCCTGTCATTATTATTAGGAAGTTTGGAGCGTGGCGATAGTTTGGAGAAATATGTTCTAGTTAAATATAATATTCGGAATTATACTTTAGAGTAAAATAGGAGTTAGCTAACAGAACCTGAAGACTTTTAGTCCAAACTTAAATTTCCTAGTTTTTATTATTATTTTACTAAATTTTCAATATATTTCACTGCATCGTTATTTACATTTCTATATTTCAAATTCTCCCCTCATTTTTGTTTCTTGCTCACCACATTTTTACCGTAAGACTCCTCTAAACATTAATTAGTCGACCTTGGTATTGGAAATAGAATAGAAAACAGCATACAAGTATATTTTACTCTGAGACATACATACTCTAATTCCTATAGATATATTAAGGATAAACATTCAAGTCTTTAGCATTTTTGTGTACAAGTACGAGAAATAGAACACTTTTACAAAGTAAAAATTTTAAATCGTTTTTTTAAGGAATAGATGATTTCAAAAATGTACCATTTTACTACGAGGGTCATCCGGAAAGTAGTACCCGTTCGTGAAATAAAGACACAAAAGTAAATATTACCAAACATAAAAAATTTTATTTGAAAGAGGATACTTTAAACTACTTCTCAACATAATCTCCAAGCAAATTAAGGCATTTGTCATAACGTGTGACAAGTTTCTGTATTCCTGCTGCATAGTCATTCGCCGCCAGCTCATTGGGATACGCGAGGGACCCATCTTGCACAAATTTTTGCATAATGCAGATGGTGTTTAACAATTTCATGAACAATTGTTCGAGAAACATTGGGAAAATGCTCACCATGTCTCCATACACCTCCTTTAATTGGCGATGAATATCACATGGGCGAACGTTTCTTGCATTGAGGAATTTAATCACTGCCCTCACTTCACAACTGGCGGCGTTCTCAATTTTTTTAAACATTGTAAACAATCACAGAAACAACACAGGCAATGCTAGCGTCACGCAACTTGGCTCAGAGAAGGCAGACAAGCCACTGAAGCTATCTGACCTCGTCCACGCGGCACGAACGGGTACTACTTTCCGGATGACCCTCGTATATAATGATAACTAAAAAGAAATTTGATAGGCAGTTGTTTTACATCATTTTATGAGAATAAAAATGTAGAGATATAGATCATTTGGCTGTTACAAACCTATTATAGTAAACACCAGCCAAATGCAAAACAATTTCTTTTATATCTATGTACAACAGAAATAAATTGTATGGGTATATATCATAATCATCGGTCGTTTAATCCTAAGATTGGTTTATTGCAGCCCTCCATGACATCCTATCTGACACTAATTGGCTTACTTCCTGGTATTTTTTGCTATGTACTTACTTATTTATTGTCAATATATTTATCCCTTAGCCTTTCTCCTGGGACTTTTCCTTCTATAATATATTATCCACGAATTCATTGTGCCTCAGGTTGTGGCCAATTCATCTGGTTCTACTTCCCTCTACGGTGTTCCATAAGGTCCGTTCTTCGTCCATTATTCTGTATCTACCTTGATCAAAAAGTTCCCGGAATAACCACCGTGTGGCGCTCCCATCGTTCCGATTTGAGTTCTGTTTTTTTTGTTAAATTGGTACATCTGTTGTTGATATTCCCTTTAAATCTTAGTGTCATAACTTGACATTTGCAAAAGTTACGTAGCCAAGAGTACATCTATCTCTGTGTGTGTTGGCGATTTTTTACAATTGCAGAAATGGATTTAAATTTGCAACAACCAACTTGTATTAAATTTTGCGTAAAAAACGGTTTGAGTGGCGCACGGACGTTGGAAATGTTGGAAAAGTGTTTCGGCAACGATTCTCTAAAAAAAACGGTCGTTTACCAGTGGCACGTGTGAGTCGTGTCGTGAGTCAATCGAAGATGATGAACGCAGTGGCAGACCATCGACATCGAAAGTCGGTGAAAAAATTGATAAAGTTAAAGAAATGTTGGTCAATAACCGCAAATTAACCATCAGAGAAATAGCGGAGGACTTGAACATTGCCTATGGATCCGCCCAAGACATTGTGGTTAATGATTTGGGTTTCCGTCGTGTAGCAGCCAAAAGACCTCAATTTCATGCAAAAAAGAGACCGTGTTGACGTCGCAAAAGACATGATTTGCGAGGCTGAATCCGATCCCACATTCATCAAAAGGATCATTACTGGAGACGAGACGTGGGTTTATGAGTACGACACGCAATCCAGACATCAGGCAAGTGAATGGCGTTCACCAAATGAGCCGAGACCAAAAAAACCACGTCGTTTTCAGTCAAAAAAGAAGGCAATGCTGACGGTTTTCATGGATTACAACGGTGTAGTGCATCATGAATTTTTGCCAGAAGGCCAGACAGTAAACAAAGAGTATTATTTGGGCGTTATGAGACGTTTGCGTGAAGCAATTCGCCGAAAGAGACCAGAAATGTGGGCAGAAAACTCGTGGATTTTGCACCATGATAACGCACCGTCGCACAGTGCTATCATTATTCGTAATTTTTTGACGAAAAATGCAACAAATACCATCCAACAGCCACCGAATTCACCTGATTTGGCTCCCTGTGACTTCTTTCTGTTCAATCGAGTTAAAAAACCATTACGGGGAACGCGTTTTAGCAGCCGAGAGGAAGTAATGGAAAAATCGCAGGAAGCACTGATGGACATACCGAAAACCGAATATAAAAAATGTTTCGAGGATTGGATCAAGCGCTGGCATAAGTGTGTTGCAGTCGATGGGGATTACTTTGAAGGGGACAATATAGATTTAGATGAATAAACTTGTATTTTTAATTTTCTGAATAAATTCCGGGAAATTTTTGATCAAGGTAGTACTTCTTCATTTCTTATTTTATCCGTCCATTTGATCTTAAGCATCCTCCTCCAGCACCAGATTTCCAAGGCTTCTAGTCTTTCCTGGACTACGTTTCTGATAGTCCATGCCTCTGATCCATGTAGTGTTTTCGCGTACTGTTTCCTCATATTTCACAAAGTTTTTCCTCAATTTTTTCACGTATTGTGGGAAATCATAATGTATTATTTTAACTAAATTTTATACAGCATTGCGGCAATGGTACTACCAAATTCAGGCATATGAGGAAAAATCAGAAAAATCATCAAATATTCCAATGTATAGTGCTGTATTAATTTGTGGTGCTAATTGTTCAGAAAGAGGTATTTTGCAATTTTATATTTAGCTTGCGTTTTTTAAGTGATCTGGAGGAAAACTACAAATCCTACAAGAGGTTTCTTGGAAAGATTTATTAAGTGCATTCTTTCGTTCAAGTATACGGTGTGTGCGACTGTTAATGACCCGGAGTTACGTGTTCATATTTATTACATGACTTTGGGAACGTAATTTGATGGTAGAAGTATTGTGTGTATCTTATTCAAGGAATTAAATACGGAGTTCAGGATGAATAAATGCCTATATACAAGGATAATATTAAGAGGAAGGAGTGCAGCAGATATCGAATGTATGAAAAGAATAACAATTGGGGGGGGGGGCATTTTAATATAGATTTGCAGACTGATCAAAAACTAAGGGTGAACAAGTGGTAAGTGATTGAGGCATGCCAATTAAAGACCAGGCGTGATACAATGAAATATTTTGTTTCATCACCTCATGCGTAAGACCTAAGAGGGGAGAGGGAAAGGAATTCCGGTGACCAGTAATTGTCATTGACAGTTATCATTAAAACATTATTCGATTTTGGGCACGGCGATCAGATAGTAATGACGAGGGAAGATGTTCTTCCTTTTTCGTTTTCAGAGTGCGAAATGGTCTCAGAATCCGAAGCACCAATAACTCAAACGCTAATTGTTCCCTCGTTCAATAACACATCTATTTCCCATTATTTTGTAGGATCCCAGGGCTTCCACCGCAATTATGCACGTTCAATGTTGAATGAAGCCACAGGCGTTCTAAAAGGTAGGAAAAGAAAATATGACGCAAATAGATGCCTCCCGACATGTTCCAAAAAATACCACATTCAATGAATGCATTGACTAATAAACCAGCGCTAAACATCTGCAGAATCAAAGCGGTGATTCATATGGCAGTGCTTCAAGGATTCTGTTCCTTGTATGTTTTATCGCGGTGCTTACGTGTGTCCCAGTCACCAAAATTTCACGTGCAAACAGGAAATATGTATCTCCCTTCACGGTTTTCGGAAGAATCTCCTCCGATTCCCGAGTGACTTTGAAAAGACTGAGCATGTCAAGTCGAAAACTATTATTTACCGAGCTAAGTACTAAACGAGCGCCACAAAATGTTTTAAATGATAATATTTTTATATATTTTTTAATCTCTAATACATATATATAACCAAAATAATTGCATAATTATAGTTTATAGTCAAGTGCAGTATGTAGAAGACCTTTATTCTTACTGAACTCTTGGCTGAAAATCCTGAAAGAAAGGATTTTCAATTTGCTCGAACGTCTTGATAATATTACCTCCTGTTTAGGTTGTTCATTAAAATAAGTTTTTGCGAAGCTCGTTTATAAAATATTTTTCTTCGAGGTAATATGTTTCATTAGTTTTCTAGCTCCAATTTATCAGCAGTTTTCTAGGCCATTCTTTTACCTTAATCCTTATTCTAGGTTTCCTTATGTACATACCTGGGTTGAATGAATGCAACTATTATAAATTCATTTGCTAGTCCTTTAATTTTTATAAATAAGTATCAAGGAAAAAAAATTGAATTGTGTCTCTTTTCAACTGTAGTTCCAATATCCAATTAAGGAATTAGTGGCGTGATATGCTCTCTCAAGAATTTTTTATAATCAAGTGGAATTTGATTTTGGGACTACTGTGGTAAAAAAGTGTACAATATTAAGTTTCAGAGAGCTTTTCTGAAAGAAAAAGGTCTTCCAACATTCCCATCATGTACATGGACCTCGTGAACAATCCAATTCATTTCAAATATCACTGTTTACATACCACACATTTCATGTGAAATTTGAAATAGTTAATGGTGTTTTATTCTAATTTAATGTCGGCACGTATAAGATACTGTTCCAGAGTTCCTGTTATTATATAAATTCTCTGCAGTTTCCTCCTTCTGACGTTTCTTGCCACTTCTAGGAAGTCTATTTTAAAATTTTATCGTCGTCTTCTTTCGAGGAATTTCCCGACTCATCTTGTTTATAATTCGAGTGACTACAATCCACATCCTCTAGTGGTGCTAGACAGCATTCATCGCGGCTTTCTTGCGCTCCCTTCATGTTGATAGTGGTGAAATCGTCGTTTGTGGTAGGGACCAAGGATTTTTGTTACATCTTCTGTGTGATCACTCCCTTAGAGTCAATTCGGAGAATGCACGAGCCACATTAAACAGCGATTGAAATTTCTCTGCCTTTCCCTTGGCTTAGAGGCTACCATTTGTGGACTTTTCCATGCTCACATTCATATGAGGTTTTTCGATAAACGATAACCATTTTCGTTACATCAACCGTTTTAGGTGTTTTGACCACATCGCGACTCTTTTAACTGACGCAAAATGGAGGACACAGGACAATTTTTTATAACTTTCTAGTAATGAGTTTTAATTCATGAATTTTTGTCACCGTAGTAATTATTTCCGGTATAAGCATTGTTTATCCTATAGCTGATTGCACACGAATCTATAGATTCATCTCATCTAGTTATGAAACGGCGCCGATGTTGCGTCGTCATATGGTCTTTGATATTCTTGCATCTTTATACTCGCCAATCAATGAATCAGTGAATTTTGATAATGGGCTAGAAAGATCGTTCCAATCTTTCTAACCCATTATCATAATCAACACAATCAATTCTTCTGGGGTGACATAGTAACCTCCGTAGTTTAAAAACTCGCTCAAAAGGAAGGAAGGAAGGACTGCAGCGGAGTCCAGCCGTCGTAGGAAACCGACATGAATCATGCATAAAACGGAAACGATAGAGGAGAAGATTAAAAACAGGCATGTTTCTACTACGAAAGCATTACTCTTTAGCGTAAAGTGACGGAATTGGACGAATACAGTCCGTTTTTCTCTGGCTAATATGGAACAGTTTTTCTTTTTAAAAGCATTCGTCCGGTGAGAGAGGTTTTTCCTAAGATGACGGTTTGGGATGGGTAAAAAAAGATAATTTTTTGTCTTACGCCGAATAATTACAATTAGATGATTTCATATCTTTCGAATTTGCGTGAAGACATGTATCCTACCTTTTTACGAGATGATTGGTATTGAAATGGGCTAAAAGTAGAACACAATTTTAGTGTAATTTTTCAATTTAATAATATTCAATATCTTGTTCTGCCATCCACGCTCTTTACTGAATTTGCTACTGAAAAATTAGCATCTCTTCGTCATCTACTTTATCTAATGTAGTACCAGAGTGTATGTAGTTGTAGTTCTCTTGAAAGAACTCTCAAGCGAAGTTATCATTGCATGGATGAAATTTTTATTCGTTTTGAAAATGATGAGTATTGTGTTTTCAAATGCAATTTAACGTTAAAAATGCATTCTGATAACCTTTTTTGCAGAATTAAGCCATGCCTGGGGATTGTACTCGGCCAAAAGTTATCAAAAGACGGGAGTTCGCCGAATTCGTCGATGCGTTGGGCAAGACTAAGCCGGTTGAAATGCTGCCGATTGATTACGTCCATCCGCCGCCAGAGAAGTTGGAAATTGACCGAAAAACCTTCGCCATTGTCGTGCAACTTCTCGCTCTGGTCGTCTATCTTTTCCTGATTATCGTCTTATCTGAATTACCGGTGAGGATAGCAGAAGCAGTTCGGTGCTTCAAAAGGTACAGGAGTCAGAAGAAGTTGCACGAACGGGAGAAGGTGGGTGATCGACTTCCCTTACTTATTTGTTTAGATTTATCTTTGTTCGTTTTCTTATTTGAATGAACGAGGAGAAACTTGCTGTGATAAATTATTCTTCATCTAAACTTGAAGCAGATCGTCGCAATTTTAAATCAACAGCATTCTTTGTTGCAAGATTAGATTTTGTGCCTGGAAGTGAATTTATGTTTCTTTAGAATGCATCAGTGGAAATACACGCCCATTTTGTTATTTTTTTTAACTTTTCACATTACTGCGGGAATTTTTTCATTGATTCATATTCCTCGATATATCGTTTCGTTTTTTTTTTCATTTGAGCACATAGTGTGTAAAACTGGTTTTGTTCATTAAGTAGTTTACCTCCCTATAAACACCGAATGGACAGGATTGAACCTCATTCGGACTAATGTACCACTGTGGTATGATTTGGAGTATTGCCAGCTTTGACATATAATTGTGGGATATGAAAATTGTTGGTGAATGTTTATATGCGACAAAGATGAGCTCACATAACAATGCTATTTTAAAATGTCTATACTCTATTCATCCACTTACTTCAGCTGGTAATTGTGGTAAAGTGTTTCAGTATAGGAATTTTCCGTATGAAAATATTTAAACTATCGAGAAATTTGAAATTAAACTTATCAACATTATCAAATAATTCGATTTATTTGTTTACTTTGAACTATATATTGGTTGACTTCTGTGATAAGATTAGATACTGCTAAAATTATAACGAAGTTAAAGAAGGTTTAATTAACGGTGAAACCATGTAATTCCATGGATGAAACAAGAAACCGAATTTCGAGAAGTTTTTATGAGTTCAATTTCACAGTTTTTTATAATTGAAATATTTTTTAAATATTCCCGTTCCTGAAACAGAAAACTTCATGAAATGAAATTTTTTTGGCATTTTCGCCATAGATATAACTGAGAGATTATCAGAACCATTATAACCAAGTAATAATCCACGTTTAAAAAAATTGCGCTTGCATAATTTTACATTCAACTGAGATAAATTAAATAATGTTTATGCTGCGTTATCATCTGCAGCAAATTTTGTGTTTACATTATAATTATTTTGATATTATTTTATCATTCAAAATATACTCTTTTTACAGCTTTCCTTTAAACTCTCCTTGCCCATATGTTTCGTTCCCACTATCACCATCAGAAATCGTATCACAAGGGCAAATTCTGTCCCTAATCTCTCAGGCCACAATCTCACGTGACGTTTTCGACCTAGTCCTTTCGCTCAAACAACTCCTTTCACAGAATCTGTTTGATGATTAATCGACTCCAACCAGTTTCATAATCGTTGGAATTCCGTCTTCATTTGTGCCCAAGTGCCGCATGAAGTGGAATTGAAACGCAACAAGGAGAGGATATATTCCATTAGATTTCTCCTTATATTCATCACTAATATGTTAAATGCATATGCATTATATTTCGGTCTTGAGATTTTGCGAAAGCCAATGCAGGATTGAATTCGTGGTTTGGTTTGTGGCTTAACCTTTCGTGTCGAATCGGTTACAATCCTTCGTTTTAACTTTTAATCACGCTGGCTCCTCCAATTATGTACCAGAAAATGCCCATTGACGGAACAATATATCCAACCACAGGCTACCATGGAAGCCTCGGAAGTGGGAACTCAACAGCCAAGGAGTGATTACGAAGAAAATGACGGTGGCTCTCGCGAAAATTATCTCTTAAGCCTCGTAATGCTTTGGTTTCAACACCTCCAAACCATACACTCAAAGATAATGGCAGTCCTCAAAGGGAAGAGTAAGGTCTTGGCTAAGGAACGTGTGGCTTGAATTCGACGTTAATTTTGAATTATGATATTTTAAAATTCGACGTTCATTAAAAGATTTTGAAAAAATTTTACGAATATTATGTGCGTAAATTTTGATACTTTTTAATACCTGCTTTAGTATTTCACTTACAATATTAAATCTGCGTTCTTCTCTCACTGAAATAAATATATGTTCATGAAAAACGTATTTTCATAACTTATAATATTGCATATGAATGCATGTATTCAGTGGCATTAATTGTTTAAAAATATTTCCTGCTCAGTAAACAAAGAATTAATATTTACCAAATCATAAAATAATCATTGTTTCAGGTCATTCAAAATCATATATTTTGTTCTATTGCTGTTAATTCGCTTCATCAATTGTATAAATTTGTAACTTCCTTTTTTTCAATGTTTTGTAAATAGACATCTCTAGAACTAGAGATTAATACTTATACATACGAAGAATGGAAGAAGAAATTGCATTCAAACGTGTAATTTGGTTAATGATCCTCTTTTGAAACAATCTCTATCTCTAATTACAATGTTGAGTTAAATTAATAAATTAAAATCAGTTATTTTGTACAATGTAGTCATGCAAAAAATTACATAACACTTATTTTTTACAAGAATGAATAAAATAAAACTTGAGACTTATAATGTAAAATTATTGGAACAATAAACTAAAGATTTCGTTATTGTTAATGTTACTTGAATACACCGTATACCTATGGGCCGCGGTAGTCCACACACCGCTGGGCTTAGTAATAATAATTCGGTATAGGAGAGCTTAGTGGATCGCGGTAGTGCAGGGGTAGAGCGTTGGACTATTTACTGGACGGCCCTGGTTTGATTCCCGGGCAAGTCTCTCTGGGCACCTGTAGCTCCTCTCAACGTGTGTGATTTTTCGGGTACCAGATCATCCTGGGAAACCATAACCAAACCAACCAGGGAAAGGAACTGGCCCCCCTTCCCTGATTTTTGAGATTCACACGCCGTATAGGGCATAGTACTGGATGAGCTCTACCATCACATACCAAGCCGACCTTCGGGTTGATTACTGTGTTTATGGTTTAAACCATATATCTTACCGTTGTTTTATGAATTCCGTCCCTTTGAATGAGTGTTATGCTGTCACTTGGATACAAAAATTTTTCAAAACTGAACAGGCCATACACTATGTTATTTTATTAGCATTGGCGCTAAATTGTGTATTTTTATCCGTGTCCGAGAGCTATCATGCGGTTCTAACCCATTTAGTAATATTCCCTCAACATTGGGAGATATTTTCTGTTCAAAAGGTTGTTACTTTTTTCCCGTGGCTATATTTAGCACTTACAAAACTTATACCCTTTTAACACGATTTTCACTTTTTATTTTAGTGAAGAGGTTAGAAAATTAACTTTTTTCTTACGTAAAATTTTATTCTCTTGGAGGCTTTTTGGATCTGCTACTTACATCACCACATTTCTTCGAAATAATATGTCCGTAAAAGCATTTTATTATTATAATCAGCAGTTCTTGTCATTTGAAACAAATAACTTACATGGTGCTTTTCCATACTATTTATTCAAATAAATGCGACCGGTTTCACTTTGATAAAACATCTCCTCGCCTCTTATTAAGTTGAATCAGGTTGAATTTATTTGGATAAAAAATGTGGAAAAGTATCTGTCACTTTCACAACTTTACGCTCGAAACTATTTGTTTTAGTCCGGTATGTAACTTTATTTTCGTATGCCATTAGTTTATCATGCTCCAATATATTTTTCTCATCCAAAAGTAAAGGCAACGCTCGTGTTGCTTTCCTTAAATTTTAACAGGATAACTTTGAATTTATGGTAATAATAAAGTGAGCAAATATTTTTAATGGTCTTGTGATTACTACACTAGGTTCTTCCCAACTAGGGTATTTTCCATTACTCGCTTTGAAGATTGTGATTGTGCTCACGGATGTGTATTCTTCCTTTTTAATGCCTTTTATAGCTTTCCCTTCAATTGCTTACCATTCGCACCTTTGTTTGGTATTCAGTATATTAATTTTCTTTCCATCATTCTCCAGGAGTATACGTACCAGATTTCAATTGCTTCTAATCTAATCTAATCCTACTGTTTCTTGTGCTGGGAGTTAAGCCCAATGTGTACATTTTTATCAAATATTTATGAATGCCCAGGATAGTTCTATATTACGTTGCTTGTGTTTCTTTCTCTCGTTTCTTCTACCATTGCTGGTGGTCAAAATTCTTAACCTGCAGAAAACATCAGCGAGCTTAATCATACTTCTCCCTAGATATACCGTATTGGCACCACAAAAGTGAATTTTTTCTGTAAACATATAAGAGGCAATAATTGAGGGAAATTTTAAGAGTGCTGACTTCAATCATTAGTATTATTAAATTTCAATATTTTTCACTGTTGTCTGTTCCCATGAAACTCAAATTTCTGCCGTTAAAAAAAACGGTCAGGCTTTTTTTGTGATCATGAACTTTGATGAGGAGTAATGGAGGAGAATGAGCTGTAACAACTTATCATTGATTTATCTGAGGAAACAATGAACCATTATTTCACAATCAACATTCAATAATTTGGTAAGATCCATGAAAAACCTAATAATTAACTACGTCAAGAATATCGCAATTGCATTGTTGCACACCTCATTTTGGTGCTGTAATGTTTTATAGGAATTATGACGGTGGCAAAAAAGCCATCGCATGAAGTCAAGACCGAAAGTAGAGGAGTACCACAGGAGGCGAAAAATAGAGCAAGGCCCGGGAAGGGAAGAACAGATGAAATCTCTACTCCTCACTAAAGAAATAGCACGTCTTTCCACATTTAAGATCAAGGTACGTTGGCTTGAAAATGCGTCTTGAGTCGCGTGGTGATTTTTTCGATGGAGAAGATGAGCTTACTCGGAGAATACCTCGCTCTCTTTGAAAACACGATCCGAGGCAGACGATTTTGATCTCGAATACTTTGGTCACTGTACTTCTCTTCAAGATTCAAAAGGGAACGCAAGTATGGCTCCAATGAGTACTGGTCTTGTTCTTCAGTTCTCGCAAAGCGAAACTGCGCTGCTAAGCGTTTTTTCATTGAGTGCAATTAACATTGGAGTAGAAAGAGTAATAAGGACTCTGTTTAACAGGATAATTCAGCGAAAAATATGGCGCGATAAATAAACGTGCAACTCTACCGTAAACTTCGTGGGCTGTTTGTTTTAATGGCTGCCGATCTCCAGGATTGTTAGTATGTGTTAGACTCGTAACTTAGAAGAAGTTACTGATTATTAGGAGTTCCATTATTTTTCTTAAATATTTGCAAGAAACCACCCTTAGTGAAACAAATTCTTAAGACTAAAAGTAACACATTTTTTTGTATTTTAGTGATAATTTAGTAAAATATCTTTTAATTCAATAAATAACACGATTGCTTTATTGCAGAAATAATGATCTTTCATGTGGTCAAACGTAGGCCAAAATGTGGCATGTGTCAACTTTTGTTGATATTAATTCTTTCCATGTCGTCATGCCACCGAACTTAAAATATTTTACGGCACCACTTTTTTATGTGGAAATGGCACAATAAATCATGCATTTTATTTAATAAAAATGTTCAAATTCTCCTTAAAAACCTATCGCTCCTAAATGTTTTAAATTGTTATCCATTCATCTCTCCAAGGAGCCAAATACAAGTTTATGCACTTTTACATCGAAGGTTTCTAATGTAAAAAATCTTAGATTTCTCTAGTTGTTTGTGAATTCCCACCCAACAATTAATCTAAGGACAAACTCTCACCCAGGAAAATTTCAAACTGGTCCCATGGACAAGAATATTTCGTTTCAAAGCTATCGCGAACTAACCGTAGACTTATATTTGATGGTGATTATTGTCATTTAAGCGGACCCTGTTTTAAAAATAATTTATTCAATCCACATAAAATGGCGCTAGAATAATTAATTTTTTTTTAAATGTTGAATATTCTCCTTACAGATGTCTCACTTGTTAAATCATGTACTTGAATGGGTACCGTCGAGCAACGAACTTTCGTCCTTTACCTTGAAAATAATCAGCACATGTAAGGCAAAATGTACACTCTTTGCTTTTAACTGTGGAGATCAAAGAAGAGTTCAAATATCTTGGGTAGCCAAATTACATTCAATTAATAAGATTCTCCAAAAGCAGTACACACACATAATATGTTTCGGGTAATATTATTATCAATTCAGGTTTCCTTGGTTACCTAGTTTCCTTTTCCGCTTCAAAGAGCAATTCATCCAGATCCAAACAATGCATAATAATTTTACTGTATTTATAATATCACCTTTATTTACATTTTTCTTTGGGATGTGCTACAGTAGTTTTTTATTAACTCAATTTCCACACTATGTGGACAATGGTAATAATATTTGCATACCAACACTGTTCATTAAATAATTATGTTCAATTAATGTCATTAATAATGAAAATAAAACAGACTAGAATTTCCACAGAGACAATA
Source organism: Hetaerina americana (assembly GCF_022747635.1). Lineage (NCBI taxonomy): Eukaryota > Metazoa > Arthropoda > Insecta > Odonata > Calopterygidae > Hetaerina > Hetaerina americana. Next base: position 816,185 of record NW_027286315.1, read on the forward strand.
AGGCTGCACAGAGTGAATTATTTAAACAGTATTTGCAATGGAAAGGTAACAGTAATTTTATTAATGAGTACTGCCACAATTTCATAGAGAATAAAAACAAATTAAGGCATTACAATCAGCTACTAATGCAGATTTTTCGTTCTGTGCCAAGTTCTTCCTTCATTTTAATATATTGTCTCCAAGTAAACTTTGTCGAACATTTAATTAAAATGCTCGACGCTGCGGTGGTAAACTAGTGATGTTTGAACGTGTGCGATTTTTTTAGCTAGAGAAAAATTGCATCGCCCAAATACTTCGTTTACCGTGGTCGGTATCGTATATTCAAGGACTGTTCCTCAAACATTTAAGGCGCACCTTGTTGATAAAACTTGGGATCCGAATGATTCTTATCACATACTCTTCTTTCAGCTGACAACGACGTACTCCCATAAATGGACCATATCACGCCAGTGATTCCTAAATTATAAATCCGATTGTTCATTCCTTGCTCTAATTATTGGCTCAAACTCAATGGAGACAAAAATCGTGATGAGATTTTTAATGCTCTGAGTGAACTTTTCTTCAACCCAAACGAGGTTTTCCATTGAATGCAATATAATCCTCGAATAAAAAAACGTCAATTGTTTGGAAATCCAAGCGCCTACAGCAAAAAATTGCTATTGCTGGTCGTTTTCCAGGATTTTGGGGAGGGGGAACATTGGTGGTGCATAGATCCTCCGTTCAGTAGTGAATTAGAAGTCCCCCAAATCACACTTTCAATCCTCTGGGCGCCCAAAAACTCAAGAACCAACTGACAACTCTGAAGAGCATCCGAACAGACCCAAGCACTTTTGGCCACCAAGTTGAGGCGATGGTACTATAGAAAGACGGGAAGGGAAACCTCTGAAATGTAACAGTTTTCACCCGGAGGAAGGCCGGAGGTAATCGTTCCAGTTGGTCCACACGCCGTTCCAACGCTTGGGGTCGGCCCTGGGGTCACTCTTCCTGTTGTTCGGGGGGACCGCCGTGACCCTGAGCTTCTCCAGTCTCCCCCGGAGACTCACGGCTACGTCGGGCAGCGTGAGGCAGAGGTTTCTCATCTCGCACGGGTCGTGGGCCACGTCAAAGAGGCACGCTTTCAGGAGGGGCAGGCATGGGGGGAATATTTTGGGTACGGCGTAGTCCTTAGGTGGCCATTGGCTGTGGCAGTCCACGGTGGCGAGGCCGCGTAGACGCAGAACGTTCTGTTCATCGAGGGCCGTCGGCGATCGCCGTTGTAGTGCCTGGCCCGCCATGCTCGCTGTCAATGTGGACACGCTGTACGCCGGTATGCCTTTGTCATCCCTTCCGGAATCGCCAACCCAGTGGTCCTGCATGCCAAATGCCGTCGTACCTATGACAGAGAAGTATGGAAGTACTGCATACACGGGGATCTTGGGATTTAACTTTTAACTTAAAATAATGACATTGTAACCTTTAGGAGACTTTAACGAAAGATATCTACTGATACGAGTATATCGTGTATCCACGAGATATTTATCTATCTATATTCACTCAGCACAAAAGGCCCCTTAGGGTAGATTATGGATGGACACAAGTGATCAAACGGTATAGTAACGAACCCTTGCCTCCATACTAAAAAGAAAGACTCGTACTTTTCCACAGATTTTAAATTTAAATTTAAATTTAAAAAATCTGTGGAAAAGTACGAGTCTTTCTTTTTAGTATGGATATTAAATACTTGCCTGAAACGATAGAATATAAACCGTTTCCTCTATTAACAAAACACAACCCGGCATCCAAAGTTATAATATATCCCTCTTCAGTTCCACCTAATTCCTCCATTCCGTCCAACATTCTTATCTTCCTCCTGCCCCTCCCTCACTTCTCTCCAATCACAGTCTTCAACACACCAACGCCATTCAAAATGCTCCGCACCCATTTTTCCTCAATCCACCCTTACTCGAAATCGATGTTACTAATTCTCTCCCACTGAAAGCATCTTTTCCGAACGCAATCCTTCTTCCTATGCCTCTACTACTTTTCCTATTTTGGTCCAAAACACTTCGCTCCAGTTTTTGCCCGATTACTTTAAACTTAGCCTCTCTTTCTTGAATACGAAAAAAACTGTTGTTTTATTTACAAATTTTTATTATTTTTTAATTTTATTGTACTCATCCCATACATATCCCACTGAATTTCCAATCCACTCAGCTATGCTTGCAACTCCTTGGCTGACTGACAAACTAGAGCTTACTCATCAGCAAACCTAACTGATTTTACAAATTCCCCGAAGACTCTCATTCCTATCTCTAGCCATCCCCATACCTCTTTAACCATTTCCTCCACATACTATACGTATACAGGCACGGATACATCGAACATCAGAGGTGATCATGGAGACTCCGGCCTTAACCCTTTTCCTAACACTGGCCATCTTGACTCTCTATTCGCCACTCGCACATGACCAGTCTATGACGTGTACACGTAGCGGATCAGTGCCCAATCCCACCAATCTACTCCTGTTTTCTGCTAAATATTCATTAATTCTACTCAATTTACTCTATGAACGCCTTTTTGAAATCTATTCAACAAACAAATACAACCTGATTTTATTCTAAATTCCTTTTCGTTAGTAATGTCGTTACTGCAATGCAATCACGTGAGTCTTTCCCCTTTTGGAACCCAAACTGATCATCTCCCAAGTAATAATTTTCCCTGATGCCCATCCTCTTGTTGATGATCCTAAAAACCACATATTGCTGCCTTTCCATTTGATGGAAAGGAACTAAGAATGATTTGACGAAGTCTTCTGGCCCAATTCCTGGCTCATAAATCCTATTGATATGTCCACAAAAAATCTTAATCCCACTTTCTCGTAAACCTTTAAATAGTTTCGCAGGAATTTTGTCTACCCCCACGACCTTATTAGATTTCAATTCCCTCAATGCCCTTACTATCTCACCATCGAGTAGGCTTGGACTTAAACTATCCTCATCCACGTCATATTCTCTTTTCTATGTCTACTCTTGCTGACCTAATTTCTTTACGATACATTTCTTCTATATATTCCTTTCATCTTCCTTGGATCTTTCCCGGCTCAACTAGTATTTTCTTCCTGACAGTGTTTAAACCTTCCGCACCAATTTTGCCCTTCCTCCTTAACTGTTCTTATCCCTGCACAGCGTCTTCCACCACGCTTCTTTTGCTCTATTTGCTACTCATCTCAATTTATTATTTCACTCTTTATACTTCCTTTTTTTCCAACTAGCATTTATATACATTCTTCAGTTTCCTTCTCTCATCTATCTTTCTAATCATCTCGTCCGTAATCCATGTTTTCCTAGCTATTTTCCTATTTACAGTTCCTACCGTTTCGTTGACATTCCTTGATATCCCTTTTCTGATATATTCCCACTTTTACTCTATAGTACCCATCTCTGTTTTTACACTTATAATGCGGACAATAGCATACCGGTACTCCTTTTTTGATACGATTAGTGCTTCTACATTCTACTCTCTAAATCGCCTCCCTTGCTTTATCTTTTTGAATCAGACACTACACTTCATCTAGCTACTAAACTGTGGTCTGAGTCCGCATACGCTCCTGGGAAACTCTGTGAATTGTTTCTAAATCTTTGCTTAACCATTATATAGTCCAGCTGATACCTTCTTGAATCCCTCCTATCTTGCATTTTCCTGAAAGCTACGTCTTTTTTTATGTTTAAACCGTGTGTTGGTGACGATTTATCCATGTCTTCTGCAGAACTCAATGGCTTTCTCCCTGCGTTCTATCATTTTTTTTCTTACTTATTCCCCTACCTCACTACCATCCCTTCCTTCGCCTACCGTCACATTCCAGTTCCCCATAACCATCAAATATTTCCCCCAAGAGCAACCGCGATTATGTCCTCTAACTGAACGTATACTCTATCGACTTCTTCCTCCTTATGATTGCTTGGTGGTATGTATACCTAAACAATGACCAAGTTCGATAGTTATGCTTATACTTCTACAAATAAAATTCATCATTCACTATATCTACGTTTATTACGCTTCTTCCTACCTTTATATTCAATATTATTGCAACTCTTTGCTGGCTCTCGTCCCTTTTGCTGTACAATGCTCTATAACTATAATTGCCATAACCCCCGTTATCCTTCCATCTTACCTCGCACAGACCTAAAACATATGTATTTTCTCCCAGTATCTCTCTATTTACATGTATCTCTAATTTTTAGGTCCTCAATATCGTCCTAACATTGCATGTCCTTATTCCAACTTATTTGATCTTCTTCTGCGTCTTCTAATTTGCTACTCTAGCTTACGCTTTGTAAAGATTTCACTGAGATGACGACCGCAGAAGCCTTACCTCCCCTGTTGTCTGGCACGATAGAACCGAACTCGAGTTTGGGTTGAGCCCCATAGTTGCAAGGACTGATTTTCTCTACCATATTCATCATGAAACTCTAGCGAGAAGTGATTGAGGCGGTTTCCCGTTACCTTCCTTGATAGTATTTTTAACATGACACCATCACTCAGTGAGGAGCTTGTGTTATAAATATATGTGATGGTTCTTTATTTGTACCTTCAAGATTTTAATTATGAAATGCGGATTGATGAAAAATATTTTTTAGCCTGGCCGGCCTGGGCTTCGGAGACTTTAGGCCTCACCTTAAGTCTTCGAAATTTTAAACAGTGCCTAGATGGCACAGTTTAAAATTTAAACAGCTATTCTCCTCTCAAATAAAAGATAGATGCCTAATATAAAGGCTTCACTCTAAAAATGATCAAGCGAGCAACAAACCCTGGTTGACATAAGCCAAAGTATTAGAAATATTAAGATATGGAAGTTTCTAGAAATAAATTTGCGAAAGTGGCTTCTCCAATATGTTGCTCATTTAAAATTACTTCCCTACTCCTTATTTATTGAAGAACACATCACCACAAGCTATTTTTTGTTCATCAGTTATCCCAAATCAATTAATGAAAATTTCAGAAAAAGTTCAACGATTTTATTTGAGTGAAAAAGAACGATGTTTATTCGCAAATTCTCGTGAAAATTTTTAAAAACCTTTCCAACTCCTTCCTTAAATGATGCATTTTACGATGCACACTGAATATTTCAATATTCACTAAAGCCTTGAGCATGACAAGGATGACCCCAAAAATCCTTCCTGATCCTCTCTTACCGTCCACCAGCTTGTAGTTTCCGATGCGGATAGCCGCGTAGCCGTCCAAATCATCTATGTTGATGAGCACCTCGCTCCTGGGCTGGTACTCGTGGGCGGGAGGGCGGAGGGGAGTGGTGGCGACAACGGTGTCGAAGATAACGCCGCTCATGTCATAGCCGTCCAGCCTCGGTCGGGACGCGGCCCTCAGCGTTTGTTGGTCACCACCTTCGGTATACATTCAAACACCGGGGAGACATAACTAATAGAATAATGATTGGATGAAGATATTCAGCATGGAACAACCGAACAATATTTCGATACCGAGATATTTATTACAAAATATTGCTCAATGAACATAGTGTCTATTTATTTATTTTATTTGTATTCCATTAGTCCGAAAAGAGCACTTCGGCCTTTACGTTGGACTTTGAACAACGATATAGCAATTTTCCAATTACATAAACCCAAGCCCAAGGTGGAGATAAAAACCACCTCGGAGTGAATCGTGCCCACGACCTCTGGTTGGGCAGGTGAGGACATTACACCGCCGCCACCGGGATCGATCTTGTGCGAAGCACGACATTTCACAGGTTCCAACTCTCTAGCAGTAATTAAAAAGAGAATAAGCCTTATTTCGGTATTTATAACATACATTTTGTTGTAAACTTTGTTGAAGTTTTAACCTATCTAGGTACTTAAGACCGTCCCATTTTATCTACGTCTATCCGGTACGGTACTATGGCTCCTTTATAGCGAAATTATAAGTCTGTTTTGTAGATAAAAAGTTCAATGAAGTCCATATTACATGTAATAAAAGGCAATAATGAACAGTTCATTAAAACTTGAGAGAGATATAGAGAGAGGTATAGAGAGAGAGAAAAAGCCAAATTTCATTAACTATTCTCTTAATTTCTCTTATTTTTAGTGCTTCAGGGCTTAGTTTCTCAAAATAAATAATATATTATGATTAGTGTTCAACTTGAGACATTTAAGTTAATGAGCATTTCCTTATATCCCTTCCATATAAATAGGAAATCTCGAATAAAACGCCGATATTATATTTGCAATAAACAAAACAGACAAAAAATACCGCTCCAAATTTGTCTTCCCCTACGATGGTGATTTATTTTTCATAACTACAGTATATCACTTCCGGAAAGAATATTACGGAATATTACTAATTCAGCCATTGTTTTTTGATAATATTATGGCTAACTATAATTTATTAAATCTCTATCTCCAAAACAGACCTTAGCAGCTATTTTAATATTGCATTTTTGAATTCAGGTACTTGTATAATAGGACAAACCACGCTTTATACGAGGGTCATCCGGAAAGTAGTACCCGTTCGTGCCGCATGAAGTGCTGACGACGCGAGTAGCCGCTGGACGAGGTCAGATAGCTTCAGTGGCTTGTCTGCCTTCTCTGAGCCAAGTTGCGTGACGCTAGCATTGCCTGTGTTGTTTCTGTGATTGTTTACAATGTTTAAAAAAATTGAGAACGCCGCCAGTTGTGAAGTGAGGGCAGTGATTAAATTCCTCAATGCAAGAAACGTTCGCCCATGTGATATTCATCGCCAATTAAAGGAGGTGTATGGAGACAATGTAATGGACGAGTCGTCTGTTCGGCGGTGGTGTCGCAACTTCAACATGGGGAGGGGGAACACACACGACGATGAGCGTTCGGGGAGACCGTCTGTCATTACAGACCAACTGGTGAGCTCAGTTGACGAATTCGTGAGGAACGATCGGCGCGTCACAATTGATGACATCTGTGAGCATTTTCCCAATGTTTCTCGAACAATTGTTCATGAAATTGTTAAACACCATCTGCATTATGCAAAAATTTGTGCAAGATGGGTCCCTCGCGTATCTCAATGAGCTGGCGGCGAAGGACTATGCAGCAGGAATACAGAAACTTGTCACACGTTATGACAAATGCCTTAATTTGCTTGGAGATTATGTTGAGAAGTAGTTTAAAGTATCCTCTTTCAAATAAAATTTTTTATGTTTGTTAATATTTACTTTTGTGTCTTTATTTCACGAACGGGTACTACTTTCCGGATGACCCTCGTATTATATATGTCCGATGCATTACCCACGTGTTTCCCTCTTACGCGTCGTGCTTTCTGCGACATTTTGCGTTTCTAACCTACTATTGCATTGCTTACAATTTTTCCTTATACTTTCACTTTTGTCTCTTCATTATTAGATAAAATTTTCGAAACAAATCGGTGGAGACGACTGCTGTATATTGAGTCCATATTTTAATCATAGGTTTTGAATGGACAAACATTTAAAACCCCTTTATTTCTAAGCCTAGCAAAACACAATCTGACATCCGACGCTACAATTAACTCTTCTTCGATTCCGCATTGTTTCTTCCTCCCTTTATTTTTGTCCAGCATGTCTGTCCCATTCCCACCCCTTCCTCGCTTGCCCACGTCATCCAGTCTATTAAAATCTTCAACATTCCGTCGCCAGTTAAAATTCTCTGAATTAAACTTTCCTGCCACATTTGGATCTCTCAGAAATATTCACTTCCCTTTCACCACGCCAATTACTTCTTGCTTGCTTTCCTTTCCTTTTCTATCCTTCTCCACATCCACATCTCTCCATTCTAAGCGTATCATTCTACATCAAATACATAGAGTTGCCACGCCGTATGCATGGAGTAATTGCTTCATGATGGACGCAATTTATGTGGTGACAAATAGTGAAAATCAGTTTGTAGAAAGAATAAGAAAGAGCAGTACAAATTCAAATAAGGAAAATAAAGTAACAGAGGAACTGGACAGACCATCAGTCACTACAAATTATTGTAAAGCATTGTGGCTGTGCATAAATGGATAATGCCCGACTAAAGGTTCTTTCCAAACCTCTTTTTTAGCAATGCTTCAATGGTGCTGCCTCTTATCGTAATGAAAATCAAAAAGTGTATTTCAATCCACTCTAGAATTAAAATAGATGCCTAACCGCTCCTCATTCGGTGTTTCTTAGTATATTTCACATAAAGCAGCTATTTTTGAATCCCTATCCGTGCATGTGTTTTCGTATCGTGACGATTCCAGATTTGTCGAAGGTCTAACGCAAAGATATCTCCGACACTGGAGGTAATCAAACGGTCTCAACTGGCAAGCGACCCTTAAGCTCTTAAATGTCTTTTCATCGGCGATGCTCTTCCTATCTCTAGAGTTTCATCCTCAATATTATTTCCATCATCCCTCAGTAATCTGAAATTTATAACCCATGGACTATCAACTGCTGAGTCATGTACTAAAAATGGATCGCCGTGATGTCTGGCGTGGATCATCCCAATCCTATTGAATAAATCCCCACTCCCTTGAATTCATTCCTCATAATCTTTTTTCTTGGGTAATTCTGAAACTGAAGTCCAGTTTGCGAACGAGCTCCTCGAACTAAATGTCGACTATTCTTTAAACGTTTACTGGCATCGTTCTGAGGCTTATCTTCAATTTATATTCGCATATTTCTTCCCAGACCCTGGAGCCATTCTTATTACTAGGAACGTCGTCCTTAATTAAAATTCGAACCAAGTAATGGGGATACATATCTTCTTAAGATTTTATGAGTCATATCCATTATTTGACGAAATTACTGCGCTTAGAACTTGTGAACGATCTATTTATTTCCTAATTTTACAATAATTTTATTGTGATCGCTAAAGGCTTGAAAAATCGAATAGAACGATTAACATTTTCCTAATCATTTCATAATCATCTAGACTTCAAGCGAGAAATGGGTTAGCATTAGGCCTTATGTCGTAATTGGTAATCATTGTAATAAAGATATTTTTTTCTAGGGTGAGGTTTCAATCCCCAGGAACGAGAACCTTTTCCGATTTTTATAAACGAAATAAAAAATCCGGAATTTGACATTTCTCTGATGGTCGAAAGGCATCGTTTATGTTACAAACAATTTATTCTAATAGGACTTCCCGAGATCCGAGTGTTCTCAGTGCTCTTCGTAGGGATAGTTATTTACTCCTGTGTTCTTTGCCCTTTTAATTTCTCTCAAATTCACAATTAACTATTAACTGACTTATTATTAATGGCATATAACACGTTGTGTGGAATTTAATAACACGTTCATGAATAAATGCCGGAGATGAAGTTCATTCTTTATTCCTCACATTCAGAGCGTAGATGATAGTCGAAACGGAGCAGATATATAATGTAAGTCTGAAATTCCAAAAGAAGTTTCAGAAGATGGCATTGCCAAAGAATGTCGTGGATGAACTCGGACGAAGAGAAAGTGAGACAAAAATTGCCGGCAGAACAGAAGAGTGAATCAATATCTGAATGAGACAAGCGATAGAAGTATACCAGAACACATCAACATGGAACATCATGGTAAAAAAATAGTTTTCTGGGATAACCTAAATGGAGGATTTTTTTGTTTTGTCGTGACCCAAAAGAGGATGGGGCAAAGGGTATTTAAAAACGTTCACCTAAATCGAGAAACGTGTTTACATCATAAGTGAAAATTTCAAATTATACACCGCATAACCTATTGGTATAAGTCTAATGACTCAGCCTTTTCCTAATTGATAGAATAATTACAATGTACCCATGCATTATAGGACCTTTATAATAAGGAAAATACTCGCGGTCAATGAGTAAATTATCTGTTTCTTTTGTTGTCACAATCATAGCTGCCTTCACCTTCCATTTTCTTGCTTAATATGTCGTTGGGAGAAATTTTTGTGCATTCGAGCAGTCAACAGTAATTACAAACATGTCGAATATATCATTCCGGAATTTAACAATGTACGTTTTATGATCTCCGTGGCATTATTAATTCACTCTGAACTGTTCAGTACCATCAACTTACCTGCTGCAGAGAAGAGCGTGGGCATCCAATCAGATATGTGCATCAGTTGGTTCGAGATTCGTCCTGGGCTCTTGATCCTTGGACTCCATACAAAAGCATTGGTTCTAACTCCCCCCTCCCACGGTGAAATTTTTTCCTGTGGTGTAATAAGAGAGAGAAAGGGATAGAGAAAAAAATCTCAACAACTCCATAAACAGTAATATCTGAACACTATTGAAAGGGCTTCCATAGTAAATAGGATTTGGTGACCAAAAGCTGAAATAATTACACCATTGGTAATGAGTGGTAAATTCGGTGTAGGTAAGATTTTCAGGGAATAGGGGACGGAAAGATCGAGCGTAGGTATTAGCCTACTCAGTTAACGAAAGGCGCCGAGGAGTTACACCGTTACGAAAGGGCTTCGCGGTTAAACGTCCCATCTCCGGCGTTCACTATTTATTCGAAGTTCCCCATTTTCTCCAAATGGCCCTGATGTAGGAATTGGGTTACCTCTGAAAAAACTCACTTCTCCAGGATTCGAACCCGGGCCAATGGGGTGGAGAGCCAGTGCCAATTGAGCAATCGCCACACCAACACGATTCCTAACTAGCCTATGGAATATTTTACAGTGGTTTATGTTTTAAAATAAGTTAGGAATTTTCTTCAATAATCAGGAACGAATTTCACGGTGAATCAATTATGGTGCATACCTTTTTTTAAATATTCTAATCAAATTAAAAATAGTATTTCACTTCCACAATAACGGGGGGAAGTGCAAAGTTTCTTTTTTACTCTCATCGCAAATTTTCAACATAATATGTTCCTTTTAAACTTCTTATAACATTCATAGGACTCTATACCTTAAAGAGTAGTCGAAAAACGACATTAATATTATTAAAAAAGTAGTAATATTATTCAGTTATGCTCTCATTTAACAAAAAAATTACATTCTTTCATACAAAATTGTTTTACATTGTAACTTATGATTAGCTAAGGCAATCGAGAGAGGAGTTCATTTGAGCCACCAGACGGGTCTTTCAGGCTTGGTAGGATTGTCGGTAAGGGGATGAGTTCGTCGAGATATTTGCGATTGCCATTGGCCTACTATAAACGATGGAGGACCGCGAGTTCACCACTTATCCCACTATTTGGAAATCCGATTAACTTCAGATCAGTTAGAATGCGTTACCATAAATGTAATGGGATGACTTCAAATTACACCTACCGGTTGAGTACCCTTCGTGATAACGAGGACTCACCCCTTTGAGCGGGTAGTTGGATCCTTTGTTCATATTAATGCCTTCGGTCTGTCCCCCATTGTCCGATAGGAAGGCTATTATGGAGTCTTCTAGCATCCCGGCGTCCTCCAGTGATTTAACCAACCTTCCTACAGCTTCATCCAACTTCGAGACCATCGCTGGAAAGAGAATGCAGTGGATTTGCGTTAAGAGGAGGTGAAGTAATACTTAAAAATTAGAAGCACTTCCTGGGGAAGAATGCATTAACGTGGTCAATATTTTTTGAGACCGCAAGCAAACGCCAAACTCAGCGTCAGTAATTCGCATAGTCAGATTGGTACCATTGGGGTATCAACTTGCTCATAAAACCGGTACGTTGGATTCGTACACGTGATACCGCATTAAGAGTCATTCTTATCGACATATTTACCAACAATCAATCATATGGCCTGTGAAATGTACTCATCAGAGTCAGCGGAGAGATGGGAGATAGGGGAAGGAGTTGGGTAGTCTCTTTTGCTGTGCTCACTTCCCTGAACAAACCGGTACCCGAAAAGCCATTAGGTTTGATAGTTTTGTTCAAGGTCAACGATAATCGGGCGCACTACTCTACTAGGCCACCATACCTTCCTTTTTCTAGATAATTAGAATTTACTATGGTATGTATTGAGTGTATGTTGAGTTAAAATGGCATTTTTTCATAAACCGATTGAAGTTCATCGTTTCTGATCTCAAAAATGAAATAATTTATTATCCAAATCTTTTCTATCAGTATTAACTGTAAATTATGTGGAAACTTTAATGCCAAAGTCGAATTAGATATGTACGTGTACATTATATATCCTGTTAATAATGAACCAAAATGGTAATAATTACTTGAACTCTGACATTTATTTATTTCTCGTACGACTATTTCGAAATGAGTTTATTCGGTTATATTTGTTCTGAAGTTTTTTCGAATCTATTACGCACATGATGTGAACAAATATTTTACGAAGTTTGGTTTTAAATATTCAAATTTATTTATAAAATAGGAATCCTGGTGTAGTGCCCTCGTGATACATGGGCAGTTTCTTTCTTTGTGGCGGTGGCGTCTATGAATCTTGATCGTTTATGATGAAACAATTGTCATTTGAAGAATAGTTTCCACAATTAAAAATTACCAAGCTAAGTGATAAACCCCTCCGAATGGACTACAACCTTGATCTGGTGAAAAGGTTAGTGCTTTCTCATTACCTCTAGAGCACTAAGAAATAATTTAGATACCGTAGTGCATGTACATGTAGATACCACTCTAGGTATTCTTTTGCCCCGCATAGTGACAAAAGAATTGAAAAAAACGAACAGATACTCTTTAAAAGTTGTTTTCTAAGAAATAAAACGAGACCATCGAATTATGCAGTAGCAGATTACCGAAAACTATGGATTAAGAAAAGACTCGTAAAAAATTTGATATGCAGCGTAGCTATGTACGGCGCGGAAACGTGGTCATTGAAGCAAGAGGACAGACGTAGACTGGAGGCTTTTGAAATGTGGGTGTGGAGAAGAATGGAGAAGGTGAAATGGACCGAGAAGAAAACAAATGAGGAAGTACTTGATATGGTGGGCGAAGAGAGGGGTTTGTTGGGTGAAATCCTATGGAGGCAGGAAAGTGGATGAAGGGGGATGTTGAAGACTGTAAATGAGCGGAGGATGTTAGGCAAACGAGGAAAGGGAAGTAACAGGATAGGGATGTTGGACGGGATGAAGAAAGTACTCAGAGATGAAGAGGGACCTTATATAGAATAGGATGCTGGATTTTGTGTTTTGTTAGGAGTCACAAAATGTTTTATTTAGTAGCTGTGTCCATCGAAAAACCTACCTTAACCGGTAGATTGCCTAATAATATATAGTATATATATATATATATATATATATATATATATATATATATATATATATATATATATATATATATATATATGAACCATAATCACAGTAATCAACCCGAAAGTCGGTTTTGTAGGTGATAGTTTCACCCAGTACCAAGCCCGAGGGCGTGTGAAATTCACACATCAGGGTAGGGGGTCGGTTCCCTTCCCTGTGCCGGTTATGGTGTCCCAGGAAGCTCTGGTACCCGTAAAATTACACAGCTTACGTTCAGCTGATGGTGCCCAGAGAGGCTTTCCCGGGAAGTGAACCCGGGCCCTACGGTCAGTGGTCCAAAGCTCTACCCCTGGACTACCGTGACCCACATATATTTATATGAATTTGTGATTTATTTATTATTTTATTATTAGGTACTCTACCGGTTAAGGTAGGTGTTTGGATGGACACAGCTACTAAATTAAATTTATTTATATGCTTATTTATTTATTTATATCAAGGTTAGTGTAAACTTTATGCTGATTAGCAGCTCAAAGCTAAATAAGACTTCGATAAACCTTGTCGTTCTTCGGTCGTATTTACCTGCATACTTTCTCCTCTCGTGATCCGCGATGTATTGGAATTTGTCGATCGACTCGCCTGGCGCCTGAAGAGGATCGTCGGAGTTCCCGGCATGCGGTGCAGAGAACGCCACGTACAGGAAGAGTGGCTTCTGCGAGTTCTCTGGGTTTCCACCGTGAGCGCTAATGATGCTCGTAGCTTCATCTGTGAAGAGATCCGTGGAATAAAGCCCGATGGTAGCGCTATCCACTTCCAGCCCTCTCCTCATGTCCAGTCCTTGGTACGGCTCTATTTTCAGGATCGGGAAGAGTTGGTTGAAGAAATACTCCAGCACAGTCTAAAAGTATAATTAGATAAGGGATTTAGCTTGAGTCTCACCGTCTGTGAGGTGGTTCAAGAAAGTCAGCAACTCTAACGTATTTTGGTTATGTTGAAGGTAAACATTAAATGTGTAAAATAAAAAAACCGTTACTCTAATAAAATTTCAAATAGTTGTTATATTCTTAAAAACATTAGTTTCTGCGATATTGTAAAGTTTACATCCCAAATAATTAATATTTTTGTACACGATGATAATCGTGAAATAGAGTTAACATCGTTTTAAAAACAACTCGGGGACAACAAGTTTTGTCTACTTATGTCGATGCTTACATACTCGACATCAATACTCTCAATCAATGGTCACTTGTTCAGGGCGTGCGTAATGTTATAACAGGCCGGAAATATCATATTGAAATTAGTTATTAAAATTATATTTGATAAATATTGACATTGATTCAAGTTTTAATTAACAATTTTGCATCGCGAAAGGTCGAATCTCTCTATGCCGAAGGGAATACATATTATTAACGAGACAATAGAGTGATACCTTTCCGTTTTTGAGGATTGTAGATTCAATTTTTTCACATTTTTATTTTTTAAACGAAGTCTACAGTACTCATGGAACGAGCGATAAGAAAGGGCAAGGTGGCAAATGGTTTTATTAGAGAAAATTTTTAAATTTTAGTTCTCATATCTCTAAAATAAATTTACATAGTATCTAGATCATAACGGAATAAGCTGGCTTCGTAGTGAAGATTCGAATGCTGTGCTTTACCGATGTCACGGTCATAACGGTGTTATGGTGAACATTTAAGGAATTTTTCCAATTCTTTTTTACCATGTAAATGTATGCCATGTAAAACAAAACTCCTCATTTCTTTTCCGGTGAAAGTGCCTTTCAATGAATTCACTTTTTTTAAATTCCAATAATGGTGGTTTATTTCAAAGAGAAAATATTTTTTGCCTATTTCTGATCTATAAGATTTTCCTCAGCTCTCCAGGAGAAGCAATTACATTAAATATCAAATCAATACAGAAAATATCAATTTGTTAAATTTGTGGTTACATTTGTGTAACCAATGTTTATACGACGCTCAATTAACCAAGATCTCGGTTGTACGCCGAAAATAATGTATAAATATGATTTCAAATTTGACATCTTAACAACTAGTATTCATGCCATTTTTACAAATAAACTATAATATTAACAGTTCATAAATTGAATTTCGGAACTCAATTAAAAGTATATTTATTGATAATCTAACGGGTTCAAATGGTGATGATGAATAATAGGGGTGGTACAAAGTTGGCAAGAATGTCTTATGTAAAATATCTAGCTACCATCATGTATTTTCTCCACAATCTCTAATAATTGTAGCATCTGAGGTGCATGTTCAATTCTCAAGGTGGCCCTAAAATTTAAATAATGGTCATTGCCCACGGTGCCTACTAAATGAATATCTCCCGGTTGGCAGGTAAATTAGAGTAATTGGTTTCAAATTGCAATTTACTTGCACGCATTACTTGGTAGAATAAAATAATCCATTTAATCATTAGGTTTATTGACACGTATAATTGAAAGAAACATTTCAGCTTAATGCCATTTATTTAAAAAACTTTAGTGTGTCATAAGTATGACTAAGATGTCTATAAAATTTCCTGCATTATTTTTCCTTTGCCGTTCCAAGAGAAAATATAATTTCCGAAACAAGGTATTAACTCAATCATTCACTGATTTCATCCCAAAAACGATACGATTATACCACTAACGAAACGAATTGTACTAATTCATAGTCCCATTTCTTACCGTTCCTTGAGCTTGGTGAGTATAGTAATCTTGGTATCCGGACCAGAATCCGTAATGAGAGTCGAATCCTCTGTACGTGGGCGTGTATTCTTTCCGGTGGAACCCGAGGTGCCACTTGCCAACGATGTGCGTCGCGTAGCCCAGTGACTTGAGGTCCTGAGAGAGGAGTCTCTCGGACAGTGGAAGACCCCAAGGCTCCGAGGGCAAGATGACGCGGTGCTGCATCCCTTGGAAAGGAAGAGGGGAGGTCCATATGTCTGCGTTGGAAAGCTGACTTTAATTAGCACGCGTTTTTGTACGCTATTCAGTCAAATTTAATTTGCAGTGGGGAGGAGAAATTTTTCCTTCCAATATAAACTTGTGAGGAGACGTGGGGAGTTCAGTGAATAGAGCGCTGTCCAAGAGGGTCTAGGTTCGATTTCGGGTGATGCTTCAGGGCATCCACAACTTCACATAAGCTATGGGTGATCCTTTGGGGGTCAGATCACCCTGGGAAGCCAAAGGGAAAGCACTGGCTCCCCTTAATACCCTGATGTGTGAATTTCACACGCCGTTGGGCTTAGTATTAGATGAGGTCTACACTTATCTAGCAAACCAACCTTTGGGCTAATAACTGTGGCAGTGTTGGTGGATATACTTTCGTATTGCGCTCTATCGTGTACAGTAATAATAATGCAATTGGTAAAATAACTCGTCCCAGCGTGTTTAAAATGGAAAAGTAGTTACATATGTGATGCATATTTCAGCTAGCATTTTTCTCCAAACAAGCAATAAAGTTGTAGACATGGTAGGGAATGAGAGACGGTATTTGGGAGAACTTCGAAGTGGGCAGGACAAGTTGATGCAGGAGATGCTGCGAGACAATAAGGGTGTGAAAGATAGTGTTAGAAGGAAGAATGCTGGGAAAAATCAGGTAGAGGAAGAAAGAGAACAGGCACTACAGATGAAACTATGGGAGTTAGAAAGAATGCATAGCTAAAGAACGCTTTATTGTACGTTATATGGACTTTCAGGATATTTCATGTAACGTTAATTTGGAGCTTAGGAGTACTGTAAAGCCAAGGTTCATCTTAAACCTACCTTAAGCCGATAAACTACTGCTAATTAAAATTCCATTTCATTCAGTAGACACTGTAGCATAGATGAAAATAGCATGTTGTCATAAAAATGGCATTAATATAGTTGATTAAATAAACACTTTCATATAAGCATGGACTAAAATTTTGCGTCGAAACAGAATTTTCCTTCGTTCTCGAATTTAATTTTCCATTTACAATCTTCATCATTTCAGAATAAAATCATTTATGTATACGATAACCATTAAAGGTTGGTTCAATACATTGTAAAACTTCACAATTTCATCAGAAAGTATGCTCAGATCATTTTTAAGCATTTAAAAAAATACAGTGGTTCAAATATGGCCATATATACTACGTTGGTATTGTTCGAGTTTAGCACGCTCATAATACAGAAATTGAATTTTAAATATGAGTGTTACCTAAAAATGCCAATTTACTGAACAGACCAAAGCGATTCACAACGGGTAATATTGGTATCCTTATTTTTCTGATTTCTGCTCTCAAGATTGTGAACAGTGTTGGGTAATAAAAATTCGAAGAAGGAAAATAATACGAATTTTCAACTCTATGAAGGGAGCTAGAGAGTATATAAATGACCATAAATTCTTTATTAAGTGTGAAGGGGTTACTATAAACGTAGTATTATGCAGGATTTAAAATGCAGCATTAAGTAATACCTAGTATATATGGAGCTTTTCTTCATTTAACGAAAAAAATACTTTCATATATGCAGAGACGTTATCAAAGTATTATGGGAATTGAAAGAATAATTGGGGTAGAAAAAGAAGCATTTAAAAAGAGGAAAGTTTCATAGAACTGCGAGAGATGCCGCGAAAGTAACTTCAGCGGAGGCATCCGCTGTTGAGAAAGGATGATCATAACGCTGTAAAATTTCCAGAAGATGAGGATATCGATGACGGGGACCATGACTAACTATGTGAAGGAAATCCAAGTGAATATTTTAATATGGAACGTACTATTACTGTATGGTGAGGAACCCATGATCGTTGAGACAAGATGATAAGCGTAGACTGGAGACTTATGAGAGGTTAGCGTGGAGAAAAACTTGGACGAGGAGGAAAACAAACGAAGACCTACTAGGCACGTTAAGGGAGGAGAGAAGGATCTAGGAAGAAATACAAAGGGGGTAGGAAGAATGTAGGCTGGGCATATTGAGTGGTAATGGTTTGTTGAATACTAGTTGCGGGTAGAATATTGTTGGTTTAAGGGAAAGGATAGGTATGAGGGACGGAATGGAAGGAATGAAAAAGCATGAAGATTTCAAGAATGGTTTTAGAGGATTTGTTTACAGTTAGATGGGTTAGATGGGGCATTGACATGCAACAGAGTTTAGATTTTGGAGCCATCATAAACCTAGCTTTACTGTTAGACACTCTTAATGTTTAGGCAAGGGCAAAATAAAAGAGCGAGCCTTTAAGCGTATAGCAAAATTTGATCAAAATTTAGAACATTTAAGTCCAGGCGATGGTCAAATGATTCAATGAGAATATAAAGAAAAATAATCAAAATAGCTAAAGTATTAAATTTGTTAAATAAATAGAATATTACCCATAATCATACGAAATCAGCTCCAATAATTTTGATGACGTGGTTTGGCAGTAAGTCAAAAACAAACAAGGTATCACAATGACTTACCAACACAATATTGATAATTTAAATATTTCAGACGTCATAAAATAACAACTTAACCAATAAGGAGATACGTACCAGATACAGGACCAGGCACATTAAACTTTTAGATTAAAGATTTATTAAAGACTGCATAGATGAAAAATTCAAATGATTAAAATCAGCAGAGAAGCTTTATAAGAGAGAAAGAATTGAAAATACGAGAACAATATGCAAAAGAAAAACGTGCGAATAGATATTTATTTTAAATAAAATTAAGTAGAACGAACACATTTATAGAATGAAATACGATAAACAAGCATGTTTAGCAAAAAGTAAACTCCCCATAGGTTAAAGAAACTCAAGTTGGCCAATAAAGACGTTTGGGCGATTGACTATCTGTATACAGAGGCTTAGCTAAATTGAAGAAAACAGGCCACAGGTTCCTATCACTCACGATAGAAGAAAGACGAACGGCATTTTAATTTTTCTCAAAAGATATTCCGCACACATTTCCAGCACGCCACGACAAATAATCAATAATTTCCTGCGTACATTAATTTTTAGCAGAGCTAGCTGACGGAAAAATATTCTCCGGCCGACAAGCCGGTTTAAGAACCGGCTCCATTCCTGCCTTTCATTTGAGCGATATATTTTGGTGAAGCAACTGTTTCTGGTTTGTCAACCTCATTTTTTATCGCTGCAAAATGACCTTAAAAACCTGCTGCCACTGTTTTGGCTTTGAGCAGATGGTGCTTCTTTCTATTCGTATACGGTCAATACCATTAATTTCAATTTAAACTTTAAATTCACAATGTATTCAGTTTTTTAAGGGTTGGTTCTTTTAAAATGGCTCCGGTACTGTTTTCGAAAGTGTTACTGTTTTGTGATATCGAGTGAGATAGCTACTATTTTTTCACATTTTTAAGTGGTTAGAGCATCGCCCCGGCAAGTCGAAAGATGCGTGGTATAAGTCCCGGTAAATGAAATATTTTTCCACTTGTGATCTGCTTGATTCCGCCTTCCCCACCACTTCTGTGTTCGTCTTCTATGTGTGTTCCTATCTTTTTTCCTTATATATATATATATATATATATATATATATATATACACACACGGGTCGTGGTAGTCCAGGGGGTTGGACTACTGACCGGAGGGCCAGGGTTCGGTTCCCGGGCAAGCCTATCTGGGCACCTGCAGCTCCATCCAAGCTATGTGATTTGTCGGGTACCAGACCATCCTGGGAAACCATAACCGGCACAGGGAAAGGAACTGACCACCCTACCCTGATGTGTGAATTTCACACGCCAGCGGGCTTAGTACTGGGTGAGCTCTTCCATCATCATTTAATGTAAACTTATTTGAAAATCCAGTGATGAGCTAAAGGAGCGTGTCTTGGAGTGAATGTCTAACAGAAATAATTACATAGCTTTATTTTACATCAGAATCAGGTTTAGTTTCCATTTTATCTCGCATGAATTCGTTCTGTATTACAAAAGACCTCCGTCGAATGACATGATTTCCCGTTTCAAGAGCCCAAACCAATCCCGATTGAATTGAGGGAGGAAATGGATTAATACGTAAGATAAGGAGAGGGGGGGAAGAAGGGTTTCCTACACTTGCGTCACCTTCCGCGCTGAACTTGGCAACCTTCTAACTGTTTTGGCATTTCAATTAGATCGAGAGTCTCAGGCCACAGACGCCTATATCCGGCGTCGCCTCGAGCGGATTATCTCTACTCCCTCGTTAGACACGGGTCGCGTGGAATGTGAAGGTGCCCTGTCCACCAATGACTTTCACTCGGGACGCTCGCAATGCCAAGGGCGTGGTGGCCGTTTCGACCGTTTCCCGCTGGCGGGGAAGTCGACCGCGGCCGTTGACTGACGGGTGATTGCCGGCCGTGAACACCTCCGCCGTAATGACAGAGCAAGTGCCGCCGTGATAAATATCCGGGAAGGATGAGGTTACACGCGGTGCGTATCCGCATTTCAGGCGTGAGGATCTAATGAGCTGTTACGACAAGGAAAAGTAACGCGAGCAGTTCGCGGAAAATGTTACCATTTCGTGACTCAATCGATTGAAGCTTTTGGTTTTTGGTTCCGTTGCTGTCCTTCGAGTTACATGGGTTCGGCTAGAAATATCCATTCTATTCCTTACGTATTTTTGCGATAATAATCGTAAATAGTAGAGTAGATTTGTTTTCCCAGCAGTGACCTGCTATGCATTTGTTTCAGGCGACGAAGGTCTGTGGTCTACATGTATACTATCTCTGCTACCCTCACTCACGACCTCTCCTGCTACCTTCTCTCACCACCCCGTGTTTCCCGTATGTGTTTCACCCAGGTGAAACACATACTGGGAATATGTGGGCAAGCTAACAAAAAATTAGAATTTATTAGAAGAGTACTGAGTAAATGCGATGAAAAATTCAAGGAGAATTGTTATCTTTCGCTTGTTATGCCTCATTTAGAATATGCTAGAATTGCCGAATTGGATCGCGTACAGCGTAGGGGAGCTTGAATTGTAAAATATTAGATCAGCTAGATTGGGAATCACTCACGGGGTGAAGATTAAATGACAGATTAAAACTCTTCCATAAATTGGAAGGATGTCTCTTTAGCAGTGATGCTGGAAATGTATTAATACCCCCATCGTACTACGGTAGGGGAAATAATTTCAATGAAATCAGAGAGATTCAGTATAGAACAGATAGATTTAAGATTTTATTTTTACCACGAACGATAAGGGATCAGAATTTCATTTTCCGACCGCGGTAGGATCATATTCGGGTCAACATTAGTAATGTGTTCATTCACCCCCTGCCACACAACCTAGCGGTGGCTTTTAGGGTCCTAAAAAATAAAAATAAAACTGTTTGGCGGGGCTTTTCATTGGAAGGCAATTACAATGGGAGTGAGAATGAGCTATAATTCAACATATTAATGAGCTAATAATTCACCATTCTCGCTGGTGAATCCAGTCTAATTCAAATGGTGATAATTCTACGAAAGCATTGCATGCCATTTCTGGCGTAAAATTATTCCTGATTAGACCCGCGCCGAAGCACGTCGAAGAAGCTTCACGGTACGCTGCCCACGAATCGTCAGATTCGCGCACTACTCACCAGTATGGATGGGGTACCTGCCAGTCATCAGCGCTGATCTTGATGGTGTGCACAGGGCCTGAGAGTAGTGGTTGTTGAGGATGACTCCATCGTATGCCAAAGAGTCAAGGTTTGGCGTCGGTATTTGATCAGAACCGTGGTAACTCACGTCGTTCCATCCCTGAGGAGTGAAATGACATTTGAATATTACACTGTCACCTTCTTGAGGCTGGGTTGACAAACTTATGCACGTCGTCAAAAGTCGTGATTATGGGGGATTTGAGATTGCTATTGAGCTGGCAAATATATATGCTGCTGATTTCATAAGTCATTTTAAAATCTTATGGTGAGTCATTCATTCATTCATTTTTAAGTGAGATAATGTCCAGGAATAGATTGTACGCCCATGCCTGAATGTCAATTTAGATATACATATATGTATGATCATCATTACCATCCAATCGTTTTATCTAAGTTTTGAATGGGCAAAACTGACAATGATGGAACGATATATTTCTTTGCTTCTCATGACAAACCACAACCAAATATCCTTAACTATAATAAACTATTCTTCAATTCCCTATACTTCATTAATTAAAAATTTGCAATTTTCTACAAAATAAAGTTTAATAATGCGACCGGTTTCAATGTAACTACATCGTCGTCAGGGTCAACTATGACATCGTCATCATCATCTACCCCTGACGATGATGTAGTTACATTGAAACCGGTCGCATCAATAAATTTTATATCCCGGAAAATTGCCAATTTTTGATTAATTATGATATTCCACCATATCACGCCTGAAACGTCTCTTTTTTTATCCATATACTTCCTTCCTTCCAACATGCCAGCGTGGAATGTTCAATTAATTAGCGAACGATTCTGAATGCAAATCCAGGTTCATACAATTTGACAACCTCGCTTAAAATTAAAGGGATATTCTGAAAATAGAAACAAATGGATGGCTTTAGTAAAGGAGTCTGAGGAATTAAATATGGATGACGATGATTCTGAGAGTCAAAAAGTAATGAACCAAAATCCGGATACTCTCCTCCCTGAATGTGTAAAATTCACATCTCCCATGGGATTGCTCCGAGTAAGCTATATAATTACTAACCAAAAAGAAATATTTATCGAGTCGATTCCTAAGGTTTTCGCTTTTCTTTTTTTCGTCGTAAACAGTAGTCTCCGAGGTTATGTGATTTGATAACTATGCCATATACAATTCAGATGAACTGTATATGAATGCAGAATAATATAGATCCAGAATTTATGTAAGTAATTGTGTGGTATTTAAATAAAGATATGTAGATATAAATATGCGCCGAAAATGAATCCTCTTCAGCGATGACACATTTGCATGCATAAATTCTGGCGAAAAACTTAACTAAACAAAAATACAAAGGCAGAAGACTCACGACTTTGTATGACTTGTGTGATACATACATATATAAGATACACGACTATGTATGATATATATCTATAATTATATATAAAATATATACATATACAACTTATTATACATATGTATATACATGACTTTTATATATATATATATATATATATATATATATATATATACAACGTCCACTATTACATATTATCTTAAATATCCTAGCTGCTACCGTTCATCTATTAGTTGGGTACACGCAGCATCTTATGCGTTTTTGACACTTACCAGGTCATCCGCCATTATCAGAATGATGTGAGGTTTCTTCTCCGGGGGCGGATTCCCCTCAACTGTCATCAGGTTGATATAGGTGAGAACAAATAGAAGAAGTATTCTGCGACTCGTAGCCTCCATCGCCATTTTCCAAGCCTTCCCAGCTGTAAAAAAGTAAAAATATTTCGATACAAATGTTATGTGATTTGAAGCAAAGCAAATTAGGAAAAATGGGTCTATATTTATCTGATTCAAGATGCCAGTTTCTATTTTTATGATAATCCTTCCAAATGAAGATAAGAGCGTAAAGTAAACAGCCATTCAGGGAAGTGCCGATTTCGATAACATTT
Source organism: Hetaerina americana (assembly GCF_022747635.1). Taxonomy (NCBI): domain Eukaryota; kingdom Metazoa; phylum Arthropoda; class Insecta; order Odonata; family Calopterygidae; genus Hetaerina; species Hetaerina americana. The sequence continues at coordinate 839,790 of NW_027286315.1, forward strand.
AATTTTCTACTGAGCACAAACAAGGTGATGAAAGAATTAATTGGGAAAAGAAAATCTTGGAGCAGAATTCTGATTATAAACCTGCTTCGGGATGCATTCAATCGGAAAACATTAAATTCTTCCTACAAAGTTAGCAAGTGAAATGAAACTACCTTCCCTATCTCCAGAATTTGTTACCCTAGGTACACGCATAGACATGCGTGTTCTCTGTTATCAGAACAGGAACTTCTGAAGCTTTTTTTTTCCTAAATTAGTACTGAATAAATATAGCCACCAGAGTCTTGCATTGAAAATTTTGTTTCTTGCTTTTTTTAATTTGGAAGAATTAAGACACTTTTTTCGCCGTAACTCGGTGGAATATCTTCATAATAGGAACACCGCAATTCCGTAATTAAGTCAATCTCGTGGCGGAAATATGTTTAGCAATAAATGAACTGTGAAATTATTATGTTCAGATAATGTGTACTTGAAGGCATTTAGGACAGCTCTAGAGAGTCCAGTATTAAGAAATTTCTTCAGAAGAAGGTGGGAAAATGAGTAAGAACATTTGTTAAAGAAGCAATTAAAAAGAGGTGGTAATTGATTACAACCAAACAATTTAGCTTTAAGAGAAGATATTATCTAGGCCGTTGGCCATCAAAATATGGAGCGTTTTTTGTACATGAATTGCTCGAAAACTCGGTCGTTGGAGCATAAGGGCAAGAGGACTTTGAGATATGGGTGTAGGGAAGAATGGAGAAAATAAATTGGCCGGAAAGGAAGCCGATGAAGTCTTAACTTCATCGGCTGTTAGGGTAAGAGAGATGGCTGTTTGAAAAAATTCTGGACAAGTTAATGCAGGAGATACTGAGAAGCAATGGGATGTTAAAGACGGTGCTAGAGAGCATAATGCTGGGAAAGTGAGGAAAGGGTGAAAGGCTTTTTGGATTGAATTAAGAGGAATAAAAAGTACGCCGAGTGAAAGAATGAATTATTGTAATATGGAGTTTTTAGGAAATTTAGTATATGCTAGTTAGAGCTTAGGTTTACACTAATGAGTGGCGGAAGGTCCCATAAAAACCTACCCTTACCTTGACTACTGTTAATAATAATAATGTACTCTACATATCACCTATACTGGTATCTCTTGCGTCACATGTTCTACAGGTAGTACATACGTGGAATATCCGAAATCATTGTGGGAACAAGGACAAAATTGAATCTGTTACTGTTCTATAGTTCTATATATGATTTAAATTTGAAAATGTTTTTTAACCATTCGTCATTTGGTTTTCCATAATAATTTTCCTCTTAATTATGGTTTTTCGATTAGTAATACTTCTTTCCAACGACTTTCAACTTCATTAACTGCTGATCTATCGAACACTTTCTCTGTTTGGGCTATGAAATTAATATAGCGTTCCACCAAACTACATTTTCTATTAAATGAAATCGACCTTCGGACACAATTTGTTTTTACCAATTGTTATTATCAATTAATTAGGCTAGGATATCATCGACCACCCTCCTTATAGGCCGGACGTGCCCCCAGTGACTACCACTAGTTTCCCGCTCTCAAAAATCACCTTGGAGGACAGAAATTTAAGTCAGACGAGGAATTGCAAGAAGCATTCGTCAGTTGGCATCGCGACGCGGCGGGAGAAAGGCACGACGCCGGTATTAAAAAACTGCTTACAAGGATGCAAAAAGTGATTTATCGTCAAGGCGACAATGTGAAAAAATAGCTTAATGCTCAAAATTTCCAACGGCGCACGCAAAGTTGAGAATAAATTTGATTTTTCATGAAAAAATAGGAGACCTACTTTTCGAATCGCCCTAGTATTAAGCAAAGAATAAGTGACTTCTTCAGAGTTTTATAAAAATAACTCAAGCATATGCATGATGGGCATGAGCGAACGCCATACATGCATCATAGTCATGAGAAAGTCATAAAAATGTCAAAGGAAAGTCATGGAAAGAATGTGCCGATGGTAAATATCAATTTGTTCTATGAAATATTCATTTACGCGACAATTTCTGTCTTATTTTATGCTTAAGTTTAAAATTCGTTCAACTTCACGTATTTAATACCTCTGTATTAGTTCCTGTCGAATTAACTCTTCCCGGACGGGTCACAGCTTATACATCAATGCAAAAGAAGAGGGGAAACATATGGCGTGCTAATTACATATCTGTATAGTTGCTATCATATTAGCATATCTTCAGAGTGAATCCTTTCTATTCCGTGGTGGAAGCTGTGGACTGTTATAACCCACGGCCTTGTACCTGGTCCGAAAAACAGCGTGTTTATAAATTTGAAAGCAAAGACAGAATCGAAGCTTTATATCCTTTACTTTTTTTCTTAAGTGAAGTGATCTCATTTCTTTTTAATGATAGCTTAAATAAATATTTTTCCAACCTATCTCAGTCCAGTTAATCATCACCGTTTTGAAAGAAAACATTTTCCGTGTGACGAATGGAAGCATTTAAGTTTCCATATCCAATGTCCCACTTATTAGCCTGTTTCATTAAAAATAAATTTAATGGAACAAAACGCGTTCTACTATTTCTGGGAATTATGAGTCACTGGAGACACGAAGATAACGCGGAGGAGTTAAAACTACTATGGAAGTTCAAATCGTATGAGTAAGCTTATCGGTGGCATTGTGGTAATAATTCTAGTTCTGGATGACATTGGTGGGCGAGAGCACAGCGGGAATATATGTGGAAAATTTACCGATGGAGAAATTAGCACAAGGCATACCGTACTGTATTTTTCTTCGCACAATTAGTGACCATGGAAACAAAAATCATCACACGCGATGATTTTAACTAACCGAAAATAAAAGGGATATTACCGAATGCCAATAAAATCACTGAGGACACTTATTGATGATGAATACGTACTATGCGTGCTCGCGGGTGAATATAGGGTAAAATTTAGATATGTTCTCCAACAACTTGTTGAGTTTAGATCACTTGAAGTACGTCCCACCCTAAGGAATGAGCCTTGAAGCGTCTGCCTCCTCGTGACCGTCAGAAAAAAAAACAAATTTTAGTGTCAAAAGTAAATTAAATTTTTTTGATAAATCATTATTCGCGTGTAGAATGAATTATCGTAATATTTTAATGGGTGCGATTGGAGTTAATACTATTGATGGTATCATTTTGTGGCCCGGCGTAGGAAGGGAATTGGAACGATGGATACCTGTATCAATTTAGTTCCTTTCGTTTTGACGTGGTCCGATCCCCGTAATCACTTCTAAGGAATTGTATTCCGTGAGTGAAAAACACTGTTGGTATAGGGCGCCTTCGGCCGTGTTGATCATCGAGACCTCAATTGGCATCAAAACCAGCAATTGGCCTCCCGCAGTTATCTTGGAGAGTGGTGCAATTTAGACGACAAACTCCACCCTCTTGAACTTGCCATTCTCTCTGACGCCTCTTTTTTCTAACAAGGTAACTTTCAGGTATTTTGTAAGGTATTTTTTGCATTTTTTCACTCCCTCTGAATACGGCCATGATATTTTCAAGAGTGAGTATTTTGCACTGGCATTATTTTTCAGGGTCTTAAACAATCGATGTTGTGAAAAATTACTTAAAATAATATATATTTTACGTTATTTTCTCCTTTTGTATATCCTTGGAACACTTCAGAATAGACATGTACTCTAAAGGATGTAATGGAGGGTTATCGGAGGCCTACTTGACACCCGTGACAGGTAGTTCAACGCTCGCTGTCTCTTGTCTATAGCTTCTCGACAGTATACATTATACGTTTTTTTAAATGTGGAATTTTCAGCGAAAAGTAAAGGAAAATAAGGTGATATGGTGTTGAGCATTGGCCTTCAGCAGTTATCGTCGTGAGGGGTGCTATTAACGTGGCAAACGTTTACTCCACCCTCATTAACTTGCCTTTCTCTCTCGCCTCTTACATACGTACAAGACTGTGAATTTACAAAAAGACTGACCGTGAGAAGAAACCTCAGGTAGTTTTACTTCAGTGATAATGGATTCCCACAAAGTTAAGCCTGAAAACATCGAATATATTGAAATTTAGCTTTGAGAAACGGACTCCTTGTATGTCTGATACGCAGACAAAAACAATAGCTACCAACCCATAAAATAGTTTTGATAGGTGATTGCTTAGATTATCTCACAATAAACTCGAGGGATACGCATGCTTTTACAGTATTGGCTTTTCTTTCCTAGGGAGATGTAGTGCCCAAATACTCGCGCAGTTTTCGTGAATTTGAGAATTCTCAGTGCCTCCCAGATTTGAACCTTTACCTTACGTCGAGCCAAGTGGCTGAAAGTTATACCCACAGAGTCCCTATGCTCCACGAAAGAGTAATAACAATACTTTTTTGACCTTCCGTGTAGGTCAATGTTTTTCATAATAAAAGGTATTTTTTAAATATATTCTTCAGTCAATTTTGAATTCTCAGCTGAGCTTACGATGATAAACATTTAGATTTAATTTTAGCCATGAGTTATATAATGAACTATCCATGTGCCAAATGCCCGGTCTCCATTGAATTCGTTAATGCAGACGGGTTGACTGGTGGCAGTATTTCGTACTGCTACGAAAAACCAAGAAAATACAGCATGCAAACTCGATGAATCCGTAAATTATTAAACGTATATTGCCTGATAAAATTAGTGTTTGTTTCTCATCAGCCTTCCCAATATACTATTCGTCATATTCCTAATCATATCTGCAAGGGTTTATGCTTCTTTGTTGTGGAATTCCAAGAATGGTCGACAGTTTCAATACCAAGTATCTTATTAATTCGGCACTCCATTAAGAAAAAAGTTTTTTTAATAATGAACTAAAACTGAGATTAATGAAGATTAGTGACTGAATAAGAAACAATCCAGCAATTCCAAACCGTCTTATTTCCACCAGAGTACCATGAGTTTGTCAATTTTTTTATTGTCAGCCATTATTTATAGAAGTATATTTTTAATTGCTTAGACTGAGATATGTTTATGGTAAACTTGAATATCTGCCACATGACTTTGTCAGCAAAGGTATACATACATGCATACAAGAAAAGATCGCAACACAAAATTTTCATCCTTGTTTTATTGTAATTGAAATTTTCCAGGTGCAAATTATAATTTTGGTCAATGATATGTTTTAAACCAAAATCTACCAAGAAAAATTCGTAAAATATATTTTCGTAGGCATTATAATTTGAGGAAATACTTAAAGCATTTTTTTCGGAACATGTTGACAAAAAATGGAAATAACGAATTCACAAAAATGAATTAAATTGACAGTTACATTTCAGTGATTGAATTTAAGATTTAAATAAGAGTGAAATCACTGAATACTGATAATATTTAACTTTTTGTCTTAATGATTTCGGCAAATATTTTTTGTATTATTAAGTTTCGTATGTGTCTACCGATTAACTATACTTATTGCTAAAACACACACTTTTTACATTTTCATTTATTTAATTAGACCGTGTTCAATCACCCATGTGGAAAAGTCGGAGGAAATAAGTACAAGTTTTTGTTGAAATGAAATCGCCCCCTTGCAAATTTTACAATTAACGTAACAATATTTTGTGAACTTTCATCGCGCCTGTAATCTTCAGTTTCAAGAGTTTATGAATTGTGAGGTTTTACCTACCCTTCTATCAATCCAGTTCGTTGTATGATGTATCCGGGCTCCCTCTCTTCGAGCAAAACGATCCGGGTGTCACGAATGCTAAGACGATTGTGAACTCCTCCTTGAAAGCGGAAACTATTTTATTCAGGTGAGAAGGCAAGATAAGTGCAATCCACCTTACCACCAAGCTAACAACCAGCATGGCAGGTTCGACCATGACCGCAATTTAAAACCAATCTCTCTCTTTTTTGGCGTGCCTCTATCTGTTAATGAGTCTACTATTATGTCATCTCGTCTTGCTGTCAGAGGGGGGAATACTCGTTTTCAATGCACGCGAGTCGGTAGAGGTTGAATTAAAAAGAAATCCGAAGCAGCAAATAATACGAGAAAATCTGGTAGCGTGCATTTAAAAAATGTACGTCGGCCATGAGAATAATCTGGAGGCTAAGTTCCCCTACCCGCATGTCTTTTAATGTCAGCTGGCTCTTTTGGGGTGTTGTTAAAATCCCCTCAGGCATGCATGTTATTCGGACGCCTTTGTTCACAGAGACAAGCATGTTTAATTATTAAAGTAACACGCATGACTTTATTGTGACGCGACTATCAATGGCAGCGTGGTAAAACTGGTCGGGAGATGTGATTGGGGGGGAGGGAGGATTCTCCCCTTCAAACGCAATTGGTCATCAGTTTACTCGGAGCAGTCTGAGCGGAAAGACGTGCCTCCGCGTGAAGTGTGTTTTTCGAAACACGGCGCGCGCGCTGGAGCGCCCAGCCACATGCTCCAAGTCACACCACCCCGGTGATCCCCCAGCTCCCTTACAGTCCCGACTTGGCTCCGTGTGACTGTATATTTGTTTCCCCGACTGAAGAGAAAGCTGAAAGGAAAGCATCGGGAGACTGGAAAACATCCAAAAGCATGTTTCAACGTTCCTGACAGACATTCCCGTCGAGGAGTTTCAGGGTGCCTTCCAGGCGTAGCAAACACATCTCCGCAAGTGCATTGATACAGGGGGAGAGTATTTTGCAAAATTTTAGGGAATTGTACAAGTAAGATCAACAAATCTTTTTTTCCCAGAAAATGTGAATTACTTGTATAGTGGACCCTGTATATTGCTCCTAGATCTCTCAGACTTATGAGAGTTTTACCTAATACGGTTCATTTCAACTCCTACTGATTGGCAGGCTATGATTAAATTCATTCAACGAAATGCAAAGCTTAAGTTTATTAACAACGGCTTATTAATAGGAATTCTAGTTAGTAAAGTAAAATCTTTTCTTTTTCAGCAGTATATTTTTACTTCCATCTATCTCTGAATAAGCGCCCACAGTACTCGTTTATAAATATTTATTCCCAAAAGAACGAGAATTTTTTCAGCCTCAGAAGGATGTCTTAATTGAATTTTCATGTTTAGTCAAATAACATATTATCTGAACACGAGAATAAAGGTGAAGAGAAATGTTCTTAAAATTGAATGGACTAATATGCATTCTCATTTAGACTGGGGGGTTTGAAAATGAATTGGAATATGCGTGAAGTATGAACTAAAAGTTCTATTTTTAGCCCCGAGCAATATTATACAACCATATGTGTTTAAAATGCTTGAAAAGAGACCCTATTAGCATGCCATAAATATGACACATCTATTTCAAGTACTAGAAGACAGTCTCGCAGAATAAAATTGAAGTAATTAATAATAATTCCCGAGTATTTCGTCGATGGCTGAATTGCTTTAGAAGTATTTTAGATACGGCTCAATCAAATATGAACGAAAATGGAATAATTGCAGGGCTTGAATAAAATTAAATGTATTTTGAAAGGATAATCACAATGGAAAACGATCCAAGGAAACATCTTATCATACTTTCCACTTAACCTATTTTAGTATCCATATCCTTCTTCCTCTAAATTACCCGTCATAATCTTAATTAAATAGATACGTGTACTAATATTCTAATATCTAACGGCACTTTAGCTTGGTTCCACTTTTCTGACGTCCTTCTGAAACTCTGGCTGTGCGATAAACATAACCTCTTACTCGTCAGTTTCCAAAATAAAAGGTATCGTGCAACATGGGAAAGCCATTGAAGCGAAAGGGAAAGACTCGGAGAAGTAGAGAAAGTGTCCCGTTTATATTTGCATATTTCTAAACCTTCAATGTTTCCACGGAAGTGGAGTTCACCTCAGTTTTCTGGTTATATTTTCACATGGGAATATCCTCTATGTAAATTTGCTCCATGCAGTCATTCGTTTTTTCGCGGAATAACTTTCTAGTCGTTGCTAGGATAAGCTTGTGCGTTCTGGTGATATATAATTCGGAAACAATTTGGATGGCTTGGAATCCAGGCCCAGTGAAAACATTTTTACCTCCATCTACGTTGATTTAAATGCATTAGGAGCTGTCTTTTGTGTTTTCCTAAATGATTGAAAGACTTAGAAAAATATCGCAAGCATTATACTCTCGAGACACAAAATCCAACTTTCACCTATTTTAAATGTTCTTATCTAGAATAGTGATGCATTTTTAATATTTCTCCAATGCAACTATCCTTCAGCAGATGTGAGACATGTTTCAAAAGCTAGAGTTTTTAAAATAAATGTATGTAAAAAAATTGAATTGATAGTCGTTGTGTAAACGATCATTATGATGATATTAACTACGCCATATTCTTTTAAACCCCTATCAAATGTTTATAATAAGCAACATAAAATTAAGCACTACACCAAGATTTCATGAGATATTCATTCATATTAAAACAATCTGCTTAATATTTACCTCATAACCAACGCGTTGCTAGTTGCTTAAGATCTCCTAATGTGTCATAAAGCCATTTTTGTGCCTATATTTAAAAATTTGACGCAAAAATCTATTGATGGCAAAGGGAAAATAAAAAGTATCATATCGCAACTATTAAGCATTACCTCTGAATTTTCGATCAACAATATAAGAAAAAACTGAAATGCTCCTGTATTATATTTTCAAAATAAACATTTACCCTTTTTGAACAAATTCATCCTCAATAGAATATTTCTTGCAATTATTGAAGTACCAGCCATCTTCATAATTATTCCACCAATACAATGCAAATTTGAGATGTCTCTAGCCATGTAAACGGAGGAGCGAGATAGAGCTAGCGAACAAAAACAAAGAGAAACACACACAAATTAAACTCATGCATATTCCGAATTTTCAATGACCAAACCATCTTACCCTGGGAAAAGAAGGAATTAAGGAGAAGGTTTCAAGAGGAGAGGGCGAGAACCCTGGATGGAAGGGGAAGACAGGGAAAATTTAGGAGGGGAAGAGTTGGAAGGGGAATTTTTGGAAGGGAGGGAAATGAAATGGAAGGTTTTGGGAGCGGAGAGGGGATGAAAATATCTGGATATTGGGGTAAATAGTGTCAGATCCCTGGCACATTCCAGGAATCAAGGAGCCAGATATATGCATGTTCTATTGTTATTTAAGAGTTATTTACTTTGTTTTTAGATTTGTATTTAGATTTATTTAGTTTGTAGGAGCTCTGTTATTTTAAACAATTAATCGAAACTTAATATAAAAAATATAACATCGTGTCATCTGGAGTACCCTCCTGATGCTCAATGCTCTTAGCTACTAGTACTGTGATTTATTTAGAGATTTTGATTACGTTTCCTGTCTCTTGTGATTTTTAATTTGGTAGTCGTTTTCCTTATTCATAAATCTTCTATTTATAATTTTTATTTGGACCATACATTAAACAAAACTTATACGATCTACGATGCATCCTTTCTCACCTATTATGGAGTGCCACGCGTTAAGAATACCTGTACTCGTGCGCGTGGCGCCTGTGACAATTAATTTACGGTATTTCGTCATAGCATTTAGTTCTTTTAAAGCCCCCAAAATTTCGCAGCGGAAGAAGTTGCCTCGGTAGCTTAGCTGTCTAAGCACTTGATCATACATCCAGAGATCCGGGTTCGAATTTTGGTCAAGGTGGATAATTTTTACGCTGTGAAATTTTTCCATGTTCATGTTTTTGAAAATGAAATTTTTCTGCATATTATTTCCACTTCCCTCTGATCTATTCCGCTTTTATTGAATAATTTCCTTCCTTATTCTTTTTTATCTGTTCTATCTCAAAGTGTTTTTCACATTATTATGCAGAGCGCTCCACGATGTTCGTTTGGCGCCAATTGTTTTTAGGTTTTATTGACCTCCCATTTAAGTGTTTCTCTCTTAAGTCTTCTCCAGCTTTTGCGAGGTTTTTTCATCCTTTTATTCTGATTTACATGTTTATTGAGTGATTATTGCTAATGCTCTATATTTACACTCTATTTATGTTCTTTATTTAACTTTCACAATATCACACTTCTTATAGTCATTTGAGTCGCAATCAAAAGATCTCATTCGCTGAATCATTCCCATTGGGAGAAGATAAATGTCTCCGGGATGATGTGCGACTTGATTACGCTGTTTATAAAACTATGCCTCTCCGGAATGTGACCTAACTGGTATTGATCTGTGGCAATATGTTTCCATAAGAAGACCAGACCACATGTCAGCATGAACTCCCTATTTAACACTAGATCTGGGTTCGATCTATTTGTCTGCGTTCTTTAACTCTACTAAGAATATATTGTCGCCCACTTGCTAAACATTCAGTTTCATACTCCATTGTTCTTTTATATGTCTACAAGTCCGCAAATATTATAGGAATATTCAGCGTTATCCCTCCGTCATACTTCGCGAAAACCTATTACACCTATATTTTCGTTTTCTTTTTCCCTTTTATTGTTTTCAAATTACCTTATTGTAAGCATCGTTCTAACATATCAGGTTTCTATTCTAACAGTTACCATCGTCTTCTGTGTCTAATTTTCTGCAGCCATCAACTAGGTTGTGCAGATATTTTGTGAGTTAACAACAGTGGAAGCCTTCCCACCTGGAACTGTGTGAGCCCTGTAGTTTTCAGGATTTATTATTCATATTTTTTAGCCCGTCATACAGTCTTGGGAAAATAAACCGGCTGATTTTCCGTTTCCATTCGCAATATAATTTTTAGAGAGTCTGAAAAATTGTAATTGGCATACCCACTGGAGAAAGACGCCTTTCAGAGCCATGCGACTCAAGAAGGGAGTTGGAATAAACTGCAGATACTACACAGATTTACAGTTCGATAATTATTGGGTTCACTGGCTTACTAAGCAACGTTTAAATCAAAGACTCACTCCGAAACAATGCCGACCGACATTTTTCAACAATGTACTAATTGCTGAAAAATCTCAATCATAGATTTTTTTGGAAATAATAAAAAGTGAATATTTAATAATTTTTATATTGTTTTACTTGGCGTTATTATTCAGAAGCTGTTGGCCTGAATTCAGAAAAAGATAATTCTCTTGAGGAAGCCAATGAATCTTCTGCGTCCTGTAATAACTCGCAAAACAATCGCTAATTATGGAACATAATTACGGTACGTTTAATCGGTCGCCAGCAGTCATTAGCGTAACAGGTAAAATTTTATTCTTTTTATTTTGCTGGACTACTGATATTCTTCAAACCTAAAGCCAATTTGCATAACTATACAGCGGAGGTTATTTTTGGAGTCTAATCACTAACAGTGTTAATGGGCATATTATTAATTTCATTAGCTCTTTTCGATAAATTAGTAGGAAACTATCGTTGTTCATTTCACTGGTCATTTACTGTCATAATAATATGGGAACTATGCACATTTATTTACGTATTATAAACAAGTATTAATTTTGTCCATCAGTGATAATCCTTCTACTTATGTCAGTCAAATCTGCTCTATCTGTCGAATATTTTTCCGATATCAATGTCGAATATTTTACCATGACTCAACTAGCGTAATCTTTACAAAAAAGATTGAACTATTATATTTAACAGTTAAGTTGTATTTACTTCCTTAAGATCTGGCCTACTAAATATTTATCATCTCATTTACACTCGACGGTACTAATTTTTCAATATCCTTGTCCGTATTTTCCGATTCTCCACTGCTTTCCTTGATCCGCTCGACATTTTCCCCACTTTCTTCCTATGTGGCATTGCATGTTGGCAATAGAATTTCTCAAGTTATTTACCAGTCCCAGGAACTTCAAATAACCTCGTTGTATAGAAAGTGAAATTTGCTAAAAATAGAAACAAGCTTGCAACATGTTTTCCATCTATGAAATCACCGTTTGTTAATAAATAACTGATCGTAGCACTTAACCACTGCTTAAAATTTATTTTACGACCGGGTTTCGATGTATTACATTATCATCTGGTCATGTAATACAACGAAACCCGGTCGTAAAATAAAGTTTATCCAGTGGTAAAGTGCTACGATCAGTTATTCATTATGCTCGACTTCCACCACATCACGCCTGAAACTACTCAATTTGACAATTTGTTAACTTACTAAACCTTAAGGATCTATGTAATCTATTTATCTCGCATTTATCCCATAAAAAAATCATAATTTCCAATATTAGTCTTAAATTCAGGTGAAACATTTCCTTAAAATTGATTACTCTCTCTCAGCCTAAACTCAATTCTGCGTTCGATGAAAAATGTATTACTGCAGAAAAAATATGTTCTATAAAGTCTATTCAGCTGTTATAACATTAAGGATTATCTAAGAAGGAAGTAAATGTCGGTATTGTAGTTAAGTTGACTGATTTTATTTATTGATAACAGATACTTGATAATTACTATAATCTAAAGATTTATGCGTAGATTTATCAAAATTGGCATGAATAATTTCACTTTCATGTTATGTAGCGTAATCATGGATATCTCCTGTGTTAGTTACCATGTAAAAATGGATATGTTTATTCGATCAACTTTGTTTAAATCTCCTCTGAGAAAACCTCACCATATTTCAGAAACCGATTTTTCCCATTCAAATAAATATCACGAGCATCTGAAACGACAACCAGAAATTAGCGAAATGTCGACGAATCGGGAGCAACACGCTGCTTTACTAACACATTTAGTGTTATGGTACAAAATACGTATTCACTTTTACTGGTTGATAAACTAACCAGCCCAATTTCATTGCGGTTTAATTTATATCTCATTCCAGTTGCAAACCTAAAAACGCCCGTTCTGAAAATGAACCCAGGGAAAAAAAGTTCCTCGAGGTCTGAGGAAAAATTTCACAGGCTTCGTGACTCGCCCAGTCGATTATGTCCAGTAACCTTGACACGTCACAGCCTCCATTTATCTTGCAATAAATATTAAACCGAAATTCGATCTTCACGTCACACTTAAACGAGTTTTCTTTAGATTAAAGCATTCAAAGATTAATTTTATTCGTATCTTTAGTTTTGTTACATTAAAATGTCCAATTATGAATTTTAATTTATGCGATTTACTCAAACCATCATTTACACTGAGAAAATCTTAAAATGTTTTCATCGCTAAATGATCTCATTGGTCACTGAATGGCATCAAGTCTATAAAATTTTGATTTTTGTTATTGTACGATGAAGAGAGGATAGTTTTTTTTGAAGCGATTCATGTATTTTAAAATACAAGTTGAAATGAGTGAAACTGTCACCTTTGCTACCTACGAAGTTTTTTTTCTATGAAATATAATAAATTATAGAGTTAACAGTACTAAAATATTGGTGATAGAAGAAGATATCAAAATTTTCCGAGGAGAGAAAAGAAACTTGAACATTGAAAATAAATCATAGAATATTTTTTCTCTATTTAGCCAAATGAACTATTTTAGTATGATAGGTTTATGCTGCTAGATCGGTGGTCCGTCCAGAAACCAGGGTTGTGTCGAATTGTATGTGTAGTGGGCCCCAAACTGATAATTCTTTATGGATCCGGTCCTAGTAGTCCCCTAACTGTTACCAGCGGTACCGCTGCCAAACCTAACGGATTATCGCATTCTCATCCGTTTCCTCATTGTTGAAATACAGTCAGCAAACAGAATACCACCACCCTTAACATACGTTCCGTGATCGACAATCAACCATTATCAATCTTTTAACTCTTATTAGGACTCTAAACCTCATCACTGAAGTCTGCATTATTCAATTATTTTGACGATACAATACGAAGCTTTGCAATTTTACCCATAATCCTAATCTGATAATCGTTTTAAAACAAGCATCATTTTCATTTCCATAGTTTATATTAGACTTTATGTCTTCCTCTGTTCTTCTTGGAATTTCATTATTTTCTATTTAAATTATCTACACATGACCCTTGTCATTCCCCGCTAGCGGGGCTACCGGGGAATGGCCACGATAGAATATATACACCGCTAGGTTATGTCAGGTATACTGAAGTAAGTACCTCTAACGTCAGATTAATTCTGCGAGTGACTTCATTTAACTGTGTTATTGAATAATACACTCACTATTAAACAATTGGTAAAATATATTGTTGTTTCTTTGTTCCAAATTAAAGATTATGAAAGCATACAGTTACCTCTCAAGCCTTTTACAATTGCTACAAACTACAAACTACAAACAGCATGCTTTGCGTGTTATTTAAAAAGAGTGATATCCCTAAAGTGATATCGTTACACGGAGTTTTACTGCAGCAAGAAGATATTTTTTTGGAGAAAGACTTCAAACTGAATATATGCCCACAACGAAGATTCAATTAAATTACATTCTGCTCAATGATTCACTCATCTAAGAATGAGAAGTTCTTTTTATAATGGGGAATAAGTTGTCGTACATAAACATTTTCATTTATTTCCTGGTGATAAATATCTACAATTGGAAAAGATTTCTTTACATTTAACAATCTAGTGCTGCATTTTGGTGTCCTAACCTACCGCATAAATTGGTTTGTTTGGAAATTATCAGCCAGGATTTCCCCGTAAGAACACGTACCTTCCGGTTAAAACGCTTTCCCAGTTGTTGAAAGATTTTTTCCTAGAACCTTGTTTTTAATTCCTTATTTGCCGTCACTCATCGCTTCGAAGCGTACTCTCCTACAAATAGCCCAAGCGGCCTTGTGGAGTCCATCTGAAGAGTCGTCGAGTCCAAAAAAAGCCTTTCAACGGATGCAACTACCCCGTTTGTTTACATTCGTGTTGTGAATGCAACCGCACGCGACCATGCATCACTCTTAAAAGAATATTATTGTTGAAGAGTGTTTTTATCAACAAAACATAACTGTGGGTTCATAATTAGAAATTAGATAAATTAAATATTTAAAGTATCTCTGAAACTAATAGATTGTCATTATTTAATTGCCAATGAAATCTGAAAAATATAAAAATTTAAAGAACTGGAATTATAAATTTGTTCTAAAACTCATCCTGAAATTGCTTTCACAGAAGAAGTTCGCGTGAGAGAACTTCAAACGGAAGAGAAAAAATTACTGCTGACAAAAATGACTACTCTTCATTAATAAGATATCATATGATAAGGGTAATCTTCTTGAGAAAATCCAACACTGTGAATGTTCGATACCTTACCTTGTCAAATACGTTGAGGCCGTTTGACTAGGACTAGGTTAATTGCATAAAATCCGTTTCTGAGGTCAAACCTATTTCCGAATGTTAAAGATGATTTTTCCAGTTAAAACTAAAATAATTTCGAATGAGATAATGTTCAGCTGATGAAGTAAATTCCGGCAGATTTAGTTTAATAAAACCCGACATAACGTTTGCTCGCATCTTACCCGCAATTGATTGAACTTCGACTAAATTTGCAAAGCAAAATTATTTTCGGGCTTGCATTTCATGCTGGTATATGCGTTAGCATATTATTGCTAGAAAGGAACGCATATCCACCAATAAATAATCTGTAATTAATTTACTTCATTGCATTCTGAATTCAAACCGATGCATTTGGTAAATATCACGATGCATGGCGTAATGGCTTATCATTTTTTTCCAATATTTTGGAAAAGTGAACACGTTTATGAGTACGTCTAAAGAGCAAATATTCATATTTTACGATAGTTTTAAATTGATTAGTTTCTCTTTAAATAACAAAGTTATTAAAATTTCATTAGGATATATATATATATATATATATATATATATATATATATATATATATATATGTATATATATATATGTATATATATATGCATATATAAAAAGGCATACTATTCATTAACTTTATTTATTTCCACCATCTTATCATTACCGATGAGTTCGTGACATATATTTATTAGAGTTAGGTGACTGGAAATTTAAAATTATACAGCATAACACCAAAATTCACCCCATCATCGTTGATAATACCTGTCAATTTTACAAACCTCTTAATAATTACCAGATTCCGCGAACTTAGTCGTTGGTGAAAATTTAATTTCTCCTTTCATCATTTATAGAGTCGTAAATTTTTCTCATGAGTTCCGCTGTTTTCGGAATGATGCACTAGTAATAAGTTTGTCTGTGTAACAGGCAGAGAGAGTGAGATTCACATAGAAACATAATTCTGTGTGTATTGACTGAAACCTAAGTAAACGCTTGATTAAATTAAGATGCAAAACAGAGTGTACACCTCAAAAGTTAAATAATATGCACGATAAATAACAACCAAATTGTATTTGCGATCATTGTTCCTATAAATCACGCATGCTACCGCTTTGAAATGTGCGTTTCTGATCTGTTAGGCGAAATATTTACGCGCAAATTCCAGCAACATCCCGTATATATATATATATAAAGTCGGTTTTGTAGCGTAAAAGAAGTAGAAATGTGTGACTATGAGGGCACTGGATCACATTTGCTTACCTCTTTTCCGTTAGTCCGACTTCGCTCTATCTCAGGCGTCGAGCTTCACGTTTGGAACGGCACTCGGAACGAAAATGTCCACACGGATCGAACTCACTCCCTCTTTCACCGCGAGGACGTTCCCACGACACTGCGTATCGCCGGCAAGAGCACTACCGTAATTTCCTCCGAAGTGAAAATTCGGCGAGAAGGGAGAGTTCAGGATGATGTTGGAAGGTCTTGTCGAACTTCCTGTAAACGTGCCGTTGTCGGAGCGTCAAGTGGGAACTGCCTCATGGTCGCAGGGGATGATGATGTGAGGGGAGGCACGCTGAGCCGGACGGAACCCGCTCCTCACGCAGGATGAAGAGGCGTTGAAATCTCCGGTGGAGTGGCCAGCCCAAGGTGAACTCACATACGACGCATGGAGGTTGATGTCTTAGACGGGAGCGTCACAAGTTCTCCGCCCCGATGAATGCGAACCACCCACCATGTTCATCGTCTCTCCTTCCCATGACCGGCGAATGCGCTCACCGCATTACGAATGTCACGGCCAGGAGAACATTCGAGGTTAATTTGTATTCCAAATCAGACTGAAGTAATCATCCTCGCAAAAACGCAGCAAAAATCTTCGTCCTCATTATCTCATCTGTCAGTCCTTCATTTGAAAAAGGCTTCAATTCGCAATTGTGAATGGATCATGCCAACACTGTGACTAGTGAAGGGAAAAAATCTCGTCCATTTAAATGTGTAACACTAATCGGTATCGGAGACTCCTTAAGGTTTTCAGCATAAGGACCAAGCCAAGGTTAACCACTCAAAGAATTCCGAATGGTGGAAATGAGCACGACTCGTTGCAAGGGAGGGACATCACTTTGTAAAGGAGAATCATATATTTAGGAAAATATTTCTAAAATGAGGAAAACAGCAGGTATCATTACCAGCAGGCAAAGGTACGAATATTTACTAAATATTGCCGAGATGATTACATCAAGTTTTACACCAAGTGCCTCTGAATGGCGATAAGATTGAAAAAACTAATGTTGGATGATGAAAGAATAATCACTGAGAAACTAACACTTATTCTATATCGTGTAATTTAGTTCTACTTCTTTAACAATGTACGAATTCATTATATTTGAGCTTGCGTCTCCTCCGAGGTAAGGTAAGATCTCCTCGATTCAAGAAATTTGTTGAGATTGAACAATGAATGCCGGAATCAATCCTCGAAAGGACAGTGGAGCGGAACCTACCACCATAAACCTTCACCGCTCGGACGGCACCCACCTCGACTACTGGGACTCACGGTGCTTGTCTCGGATGGAGCGTCTGAGGGACAAGAGGCCATCGCGCTCACAGTTTACACAAAGCTCTTAAAAGGGAAAGGTGGGGTGGGAGGAACATAGGGCGAGGAAGGAACCCGGGAGAAGGGCTCGAGGGCTGATTTGCTCATGGGCTGAGGCAACTGAGTGTGTGGAGGGAGACATGAAGAATTCGGAGTTAAGAATAATACGAAATTAAAGGACCATTTAAAAGATGGGCATATTTGTATTGCACGATGTTGAACACTTGCCTGAAAAAAACTTGAATAGTTTTACCGGACGCCACTGACATCAATGTATTCAAAGCCCTGTCGTTCTAGCTATAAATTGTATTGAAATTAAGTCTAGTTTCTCCCCTGATTTTTGGAAGACACAAAACTGCGGTAGACTATTTTTTTAGAGTTGATCCGAACGGAGATTTGGAATCCAAGAAAAGTTTCATCTCCTCCACTTCCAACGATAAAAAACTTTACCAGGAAGTATGTGAGCATTAAAAAGCTAAAAAATAATATTTAAATTGCTGAAATTTCCTGGAAATCTTCTTGACGAAAAAATAGGAGTTGCCGTTTGAAGGAAAAATCACGTTCATGTAAATGTGGAAAGCCCATCAACATCGGGAAGTCTTAAGGTTTTCATCAGTGAGTGCTCCAATCAAGGTTAACTTCTCCGTGAATTCTCACTCGTGAAAATGAGCGCAGCACGTAAATGGGAGGGAGTTCCCTTTGAAAATTATAACGATATATTTTCGAAATACTTTTGAAATGAGGAGAGCAGAAGAAGGAAACAGAAATTTACTCTCAGAAGGCATTGGCACGGAAATTTTCTGTTGGTTGCATGCCTTTAAAAAAATTATTTTTACACAATAAAAGTTTCTAGTTGAAGGTTATGTCTTCAAATATTGGCACATTATTAATCTAAAAATAAATATATCGAGTAAATAGAACTCATTACGGAATTAATAAACTTAGTATTTTTTCATACAAAAATACCAAGTGTACTTATTCAGCGATGATGAATTTTCACAAAGTAGAGCCTCAAACCACCGAATTCAAATAAAATTGACTTTATTGCGTTGTCCACTTACGAATTGAGATTTCTTAGTCCCGTCAGTCCATATAATTATACCCATATTATCGCTTACCTTCACTAACTTCACTCATTTCTTCATTTACTTTTTTCATTCAACATGAGTTATTTATAGTGGTGATGAAAATTTAATTTAACTTCCATGGGAATTACAACTTTGTTCAATAACAATAATTTCGTCCATATACCTGCTCTCATGATAAATGTAGAGTTTTATCTTCACTAGACATACAGATCGCTAGTGTAATTTATCTTTTGGTCCAAATTCATTATTAAATGTCATCTGCAATTTCATTTTTGAAAAACTAAATCGTATCACTTAAAATTTAGTTTTGAGCGCGCCTATTATACTGATGCTCGATTCGTATGCTCTGACGCGTTCAAATTCATGTGTCCTTCTGTGACTAGCCTCGTCCTTGGATGCCTACCTTAGGTGTAGAACACGGATAGTGGTTCGGAGAGATAGACTAGATGAAAATAGATAAAGAAGACGGATAAGCTTAAAATAATAACGAGAGGAAAATATTCAGCCACCCATTTTCATGCGCATAGTAACCGATATTCTCGTTACTATCCGTTGAAGTACTTCCGTTGAAACATGTTGGTAGCGTTTGGAGAATCTTTTCTTGATGCCTCCACAATGGATAGGTGAATTAATTTTTAAATACTTAGTGAATTTGATGAGCTAATTAATTTATATACGCTATTTAAATGTGTAAATATTATGTTAATGTGCTTTCTTTCCAAGCTTTAACAACTTTTAAGTCTTTCGCAAGTCATTTTTTTAATTCTTCTTTTTTATTGAAGTTTTTCATAAGTTGGCTGTATTTTAGATTCTTTGTACCTGGGAGCTCTAAGATTTTCTTACGATTCACATTAATTTCCATGGGTAACACCTTTTATTTTGATTTTTCATTCTTAATCTTTTATTATTCACTTCTTTGTTTCGTTCAACTGAACCAAGGTTAATAGGAAAGGAGGAATAAAAGGTAATACATTTGCACAGATGATTCGTTTACATTAAATCTTTTGAAAACTAAAAATAATGAAATATAATGGCAGACATTTTTTGGCAAAGATAAAAAAGAATCAAAAAATAATCAGCATGGACTCAATTCGTATTCAAAAATAAAAACTCCACCTAATTTCACATCCATGAACGGAGATACTGATATATAATAATTATTACATTTATACATCTATATAAATACATAGACGCGTGTGCACTCGTATGTATATTTATTATGAACAGCCATATCATAATCAATAATTATTATATTGATATTCATGACTTTGAGCAAGACCAATGTTAATTGAATCTTACTCTAAATTTGGAACACATAAAGCAGGTATAAAAATGAAAAATATCAAAACCTGAAATTATTATAAATTTAAAATCAAAGCCTTATATACTCTTTTTCAAAATAAGCCCGTTATTTTTGCATTCGATACTTTAAATTACAATATTAATGCAAACATAGTCGTCGCATCATTTCAAGGTCTTGAAATAGACTCATTATATATGTGCCAAAATACCTCACTTTTGGGGATACTGAGATTTTAAATAGGATGATTCATTATAGTCCCAATCAAATAAATGCAGGATATTTATAGAAATGTATCGAATGAATTGATTGATGATAAAAGAATAAATCGTACAATAGAAAGCATCGCAGGGAGTATACCTTGGAGTGTACCATCGCAGGGAGTGTATTTAATATCTACCCTTCCTTCGCAGATGGGATTGAAGGTAAGTAAGGAAGGGATGGTAGAAAGGAGAAAAATTACGATAAAAGGGAAGTCTGAAGCCCTGCGGGGCTAAACACTTCACTTTTGAAAAATGTCCAAGAGTGGGTTGGCAGGGAAAATAGGAGGAGCGCCCGTCGTGGAGTACTAACGGACACTTTCCAACTTAGAATAGCTTCGTGAGAAAGGGCTTCATCCTCCTCTCTGGAAAGAGTTCCCAGGCTTATCTGCTGCGAATTTCCTTTTCACTCTCACTCTCTCCATAGATACACAAGACGACTCTCCAAATGCAAGCGCACAGCAACGACTCGGTCAGAGAGAAGAGGTCAATCGATTCGCGACACTACTGCTGAATGACCGATATCATCAACATATACCGATACAAGAAATGATGATACGTTTTCATATTTGAATCTTCCGCACGCATATTTTTCTCAGGCCGTTTTAAACAAACGTCCATTCATCAACATTTGCTGTGTCCAGCGAGATCGACGAATCCAAGATAAAGCCTCCATTATCCATTGTTTATTGTACTGGGATCTATTTTTAAAAAAACATTAATTACAGGATTGAATAGGGTACAAAGAAAGGCCGCTATGATTGTGAAAAACTCGTACCTAAGGACTCAAAGCGTCACACTTTTAAAATAGAATCTGGGGTGGGAACCTTTAGATATGTGAAGATTCAGGGCTAGATTAAACTTATTACAAAGATATAAAGCGTGTGGTTTTGCATTCAACACTGGAGATACGGCCCCTAATTACATTGCTAAGGTCAACAATTGCTATAAAATTAGAGATTTAGATGGTCGAACTGATAGATTTAAGTATTCGTTTTTCCCGCGCACTATTCGCGACAACAATAAAAGAGGGAGCACCAAAGAAAACAATAGGTACGCGCTGTCGAAAATTGAGACATTCAAGATTAAATTCCCTTCAATACCACTCTCCAAGTCTGTGTTACGCCCCCCGCCGTGTGCCCACTATTACCATCCAGCTATAAAAAAACTCGTAAAATTCCATCTTTACTTTCCAAGTTTATGTACAAGTTACTCTGCTATTTCTTTCAGAATATTATTTATAACGAGTCTCCTTTATGCTTGAGATTGTCATTTCACCAGTAATGGTTAATCAATGGAGTTGTATCAACAATCATTTATTTTGTATGCATGTGAAATATACATACTGAGTAAGGCCACAATTCGGAATAAAATAAGAGAAGTACATATTTATATCTTACGTGTGCGAAATATATTGTGATACTCGGCTATTTAGACGCTTGAATCTCATAAGCGACGTAGTAGACGATAGGGAACGGCAAGATCTTTTGACATGTCCTGTGTCGACAAGGTCGACGAAGATCGATGACGATATCATGAGAGGTTCTTAGGCCCTAAGGACGTCCAAAAGCGGCAGTCCGGCCATTCCAGTTTGGCTCTATGTTTCACCACCACTAGGAAACTAGTTGGCATATTGAAAAACAAGAATATGCGGATTTTGAACTCCATCAGAAAAACGAAAGTAAAAAAAAGTACTGAAAGAGTCCATTAAGAAAACACCATTTCCATAGCCATGCCTGTGGAAGAAGTAGGGACAGTAGTTAAACAAAAAAATAGAACTTTAAGTGGACTTTTTATTTTACAACATGGACCAAATTCTTATTCATCCAAGTAATTAATGATGCCATAACATTAACGCCGCGCACTCCACTGATAATGGTAAAATTAAAATGTAAACAGTCACAACTCTATCAATTGAGCACATATTTTTATTGACTTTATGGTTAACAACTGAGAATTCGTCTCTGTTAACAAAATGGATTTGATTCAATTTGGATCGAATCTCCGCCGAGTTGGCAAATTGATCCAATGGTCGCTTATGGTTGCTATACCAACCGTTATGTTGGACCGATATGAATTTCGTTTTCGTGAAATATGTCGTTGAACAGTTCGTTTCCTTACTTCCTATAATTACTGATTTTTTTTAATCATCGGTGTATTTTTTGTCCCATTTTTCTGTTTTTTGTTTCAATATTGTTTCAATTACTTCTCTATTTGTATCAATGCAAATTTATTTTTGGAAGGTATCAAAAGTTCTTTCACTTTCCTAGTTTGATATTTGTCGTAAGGTATAGTTCTTTTGGAAAATTTAGAAAAGTTAAACAAAGATATGAAAAGCACCACGTGAGGACGATTTTTAATGCTTCATCATAACCACAAGGGTTGCACTGAAATCAATGAGATTCTATTAAGTGATCTTTGAGAAAATTTATCAATCAGAAAAAGTGACTTCTATCACCTGTAATTACGGGTACTCAACGTAAAGTAAATATCACAGGAATCATGTTTTAATACATGTTTAAGATATTTTCCCAAATTTACCCATTAGTATCTTGGAATAGGTTTGAATGTAAGAAATAATTCCATTTCAGCGTCAGCCATTCATTCATCCCCACATGATAACCAGACTACGGCTGAATTAAATAACCTTAAGGCAATCATTCATATCCGAAAACGATTGCTTATAAAATCTGGGACAATACAGGAGTCGAGTGAGATCAAACATGGGTATAGTTCCGTTTGGAAATATAAGTGAAAGTTTTGACAAAGGATTCTGGAAAACCTGAGTTTTAGCCCGGTGTTGTCATCTAAGAAGCGTCCCAAGGAACTAATATTGACTCTTCTAAAAACGTTAACCCAACAGTTCACCCCCTTCCTTCCCTTGAATCCATGGAAATCCAAGTCAAAACTCCGAAGAAAATAAATACTTGGACGGTGTGTTTTGGAGTCCTGTTCCATGTTTTGCATAATTCTTTTCCTTGATGCCTCAACCTTCATTCATTCATGTCACACCGAAGTGCGTCGATGTCCGGTATTAGTTCACCATTCAAAAGGAAAGTGAACTATTTTAAAATATGAACTCTACGTAAATACTCGTACACTCCCCGAGATGTCCTAGGGGTTTGATTATTTGTGTGTTATACCGTAAAATGTACGGGATACACTAATAACGTCTATAAACCTTGTTCAAGTGCTGCTTCATAACGTAATATTTTATTAAATATTCCCATAGTTGAATCATGGTGGAAGTACGCCTTAGCATATTGTGATAACGGTTATTATGAGGAGGCAATTGACAGGATGGGTGATAAGAGAATTAGGGAAAGGGTTGGGAGAAACCCAGGCACACGCATTTGCATGTTCTTCACGAAAGGCGACCAGGGGCACGCAATTTAACGTCCCATCCGACGGACGGTATATTCCACTTGAGATACTCTCCATATGACCAAAAATAGGGATCGGAGCATCTATGAAAAATTCTGCCACCGCCCAGAATCGAACTCAAGTCCTCGAGGTGGGAAGCCGGTACACTATTCGTCACACCATCCTAATCGCATAATAACATGTCCACCAGTACTGCACCAAAAAAATTCCTTTTTCAGAAGTTATCTCTAATTACGATGCATATAGGAAATGCTTCTCACGCTTGTAAAAATAAAGGTACCCCGTGAAAATTAAATTTAAAAGCGATATTTTCCAAAGCAAACCAGCTTGTATTTTTTTATTCAGTCAAATTATTTTTTTAAACATTTTCAAAATGGAAAACTACATTTTCAGATCCGAAACGGAAAAGAAATCCGCTCCAATTTCATTGCTCTATTTGGCAATGCTCTCCATCCCTTCCTCGTCGTTCTCAAAACTCTTTTTTCATTCGGGGAAAATTTTCAATCACAAGTTGAGAGCTTCACGGGGATGCGTGATAATATTTTCCACCGAAGTTTGTGAAGAAGCATTGCACAACAAAAAATATCTCCGCTCACTCTTCGCCGTCTTCCATCATTAATGATCTTCCTTTATCTTTTGGGCGTCGCACAGCACGTTGTTCAATAGGTACACCACTTTTCTGCATGAACATACACATCAAAATGTGATCAAGGGTCATTGGCCTTCTCTGTGTTCCATGGTTTCCTTTTTCTTTTCCCATTAACGGCCCCTATATTTCTTTTGGGGCTCTCGATATCCCTTTCTTGATACATTCACATTTTTCTTCGATACTGCTCGGCTCTTTACCGTCATCCATAATTTTCTCTACAGCCTTCTGATACTCATTCCTTGTCAATCCATTTAATGCTTCTACATTCCATTTTCTAACTCGCCGCCCCTGCCTTATCTTTTTGAAACGGACGCTACATTTCATAACAACTACATTGTGGTCAAAGTCCGCATCCGCTCCCGGGAACCTGTGCGAATTTATCACAGTGTTCCTAAACCTGGGCCTAACAAGAATATAATCTAACTGATACTTTTCTGAATCACCTGGCATTTCCCATGTGTACTTCCGCCTTTTGTGGTGTCTAAACCCAGAGTTGGTGATGACTAACCCCTATCTCCTACAGAACGCAATTGCTTTCTCCCCGCGGTCATTCCTCGTGCCTAAAACGTTGTCCCCGACCTCATCACCATCTCTTCCTTCGCCTACCGTCGCATTCCAATCCCCCATCACTATAAAGTGTTTCCATGTAGGAACTGATCGTATATCCCATCGACTTCTTCCTCCTCATGAGATCTTGGTGGGATGTACGAGGTCTGTTCAAAAAGTATCAAGATTTGTGTGTGTTTTTTTAATTATTCATTTATTCATGAATATCTATTTTTCCCCTTCAAAGTAATCCCCATTATATATCATACACCTGTTCCAACGTTTTTTCCGATCCTCGAAGCACTTCGGAAAATCATTTTTTGTGATCTTGTTCAGCTCCTCCTTCAATGCAGTCTGTATCTGGTCAATCGTAGCTCATCGTCGTTCTTTCATGGGCCTCTTCGTTTCGGGAACAAGAAAAAGTCACTTGGGGCCAGCCAGATCTGGGGAATACGGTGACTGCGGCATCATTAGTGTGTTGTTTTTGGCCAAATATTCGTGCACAAGTAACGATGTGTGAGCAGGGGCGTTGTCATGGTGCAAAAGCCAATTTTTGTTCTCCCAAAAATCCGGGCGTTTGTGGCGGATTACTTCGCGGAAATTGCGCATGACTTTCGGGTAATATTCCTTATTTTACCGTTCTACCCTATGGCAAGAACTCGTGATGCACCACGCCCCTGCAAAGCCAAAAAGCGTCCAAGCAAAACAGCTGTAAACAATTAATTGAACATTCAAAATGGCCGAACTTTTCGACATAAGCTAAATAACGCCACAAAAAAATCGAAAATCAAATATGCGTAACATGCGGAAATTCAAATTTGATCGTCCTATCATCGTCAGTCTTGGTTCATCTAAAACCTACCCTAAACAGTAGAGTACCAAAGTAAATATTCTGGTAAAGTAAAGGCGGCGTAAGGAAAGAAACTGGCCCCAACCATGCTTACGAGTGAATATCACTAGTGCTAGGTGAACTTCACCGTCGCCTATTGATCTAAACTTCATGGTTTGGATGTTTTAATATGGGATAAATGTCCGAAAATAACTGTTATTTTTTTTTAATGTAGGATTTGGATGGATACTCCTGTTAACCACAGCTATATTTATAAGCCTTGCCTAACAAGACGCAACACCCAGAAATACTAAACCCTTCTAAAATTCCGCATACATTTACATTACCTACTACGTCTCTCCATTCCTTCTAACGTCCCTATCCCATTCCTATCCCTTCCTCGCTTGCCTAACATTCTCCCCTATTTCACAGTCTTCCATCCCACTGCCAATCGAAATGCTCTTTGCCCATCTTTCCTGTCTCCTTCAGATGTGTCCCGACAATCTTTTCTCCATCCATTTTATCATACCCAGTACCTATTCGTTTGTTTTTCATACAATACCACGCTCCTCATTAAGACTTTCCCTTGTCTTTTCTTAACTTGCTTCACCAACGTTATCATCATCAATTCTTTAAGCTTCTTCAGTTAAGAGGTTCTTAACGTTACGAAATCCATCTTTTTATGTCCCTACTTCTTTGGCCATCGTATTTTAAAAAAAAACGGTAGTTTAACTTCCGAAATAATGAAATTACAAATTTCTTAAAACCCAAATTCCTTTTTAATTTTTAAATGGAAATTCTTTTTGAAAAGTATTTTTTGATGTGTACAATCCTGTGTTTTCTTCATTCCTAAAAACTAATTTCGCTGTTTTCGCCTCTGTTAGAAAATGAATATCTACTCTAAGGTAAAACTGTGATTTTATTCCTTGATATACCCGCGATAGTTTTCATAAATTAAGTATTTTTTTTACTTTTTAATTCCTTGTCATTTCAATTCAAGTACAAATTAAATTATAAGTTTTTTATTGCTTGTGAGAGGATACTAGCCTCACGCCTTGTAGCGCTGTACCATGTGTGCAGACATGTAGGGCATGTGGAGGGGGAAGTTAGTTCATGATCCATCGGTATAATTATTGATTTTTATGTCGTCAAATATGTTTTACCCCCTGGTGCTAAGGACTTTGGTGCCAGGAAAAAATTACTATCTGTGGCGACCGGTGCTGTAGTCAATTTCCCTTCTCTCTCTCTCTCGTCTCGCCTACAAATGTTATATGTACGGCAATAGTGCTGATAGTGCTATTACTTCCAAGTCAGCATTGAATTAATCAAAGTATTTGTACTTTTCTGCAAGTTAAAGTTTCGTCTGAAATAATATTTGTCTATTTCTTCCAGATTTATTTAATATAAAATCGGTAACGTATAAAATAAATCACCATCCCCAAATTAAATCCAATAAATCATATCAATTATATGGTTACATATTTACATGTAAGTGTATATTTGCACGCACGAATGTTTGTTGTATATGGATTAATGTATATTCAAATGCAAGTATGAACCAATATTTCTGCACGTATGACTGGTGACCTACCACCCCCCGCCACACGCCTTGAGAGGGCTTGCGTGGTATTGTATAGATGCATATGCAGATTCGTGTGTTCAATGTCAATCAACACCTTCTAGTAAAAAGTGACTCTTTCTTTTCGTTTTTCATAAATATTCACGAAATCCCCCTGTAAACCATGTAATTCTCCTCGTAATTATAATTTTGTTTTATTTCTACTTTCACGTTATGTTGAGCTACCAGCTCTTCATGGACGACACAAATAATGACTTCTTACTGATTGACTTTCCCGTAACACTCGTCCTTCATAGTGGCCTGAAGAAGAAGACATCCTCTGCGTGGGTGGTTGGCAGCCAAGGGAGTCTCATCAAGATGTCCGCCGAAATGTACGAAGTAAATCATACCGCTCCTTCAATTGGAGTTATACCCACTACAATAGTCACAGCCGCGGCAGAGGTGGCTCAACAATAAGCTGAACCGGGCGTTGAAAGGCAACATGCACTAATGGCTGAACTTTAAACATGGCTGCCTGGGACTCTTGACAGAAAAGCGAGAGAACGGACCACATCATTCAGGAGAGGTCCTCGACCTTTGCTGAGGTCAAGTGATTCGTACACTGATGAGCATCATTTCCCTGAGTAATAGAATTTCTTGCAGTGAGTGACCCCGTGTAATAATCCCATCATCACTGGCTGAGTTTCAGTTGCCTCCTCAGAAAGACATGAGTAAAAAGGATAGAACTCAGGGCTTAGAGATGAGTTTTGCACCATTGCCCTTTTCAGATGGACCAATCTCTGATTTGATGTATTTAGTTTTTGTATAAATTTTTGTCCGTGTGAATGGTTTTTATCCTGATGATCAGCCAATACAGTATGTTTATCATAGTTTTATTTGTTAATGTACTCAGGAATCATTTTTGTTGGACATTATGTGAATTGCTTACAACTCCTGACTCAAAAAATGCCAGTAAGCACCACCTAAATTCATCGTTTAGAGAGTGTTTCAATTCTCCTACAGACTCTCTTCTCCAAGTCCGAACAGAATCTTGTGTCTATGACTTGTGAAAAAGTGGAGTGTTGAGAAAAAGTGGCTGGGTGGCCATTGAAGGCGATGAGAATGAGTTAGCACAAGAAAAGTATTGGCAAGATTTGTGCACAATTGACGCACGTCATGAAGTTTCTTGACAGGTGTTTGTTTGAAAGTGGTCTCTTAAAGTCTGTTTGTTCATATATTTATGATAAATGAGTACCTGTAGTATAAATACTTTGAGTTTGGATTGTATCCAATTGTTACTTGTCAAATTAATTGAAAGCTTTATCCATTATTGTAAGAGTGTGCGTGTGTCTTCGTTTTTATGCGTATCTGATTGTTGTCTAGTCGCTAAGACGGGATGGCAAATTATTTTTTGCCATTTAAAAAAAATATTCAGATGAAAAATCTCAATAATTTTTTAATGTAAATAGTTGTTGTGAGAAATTATTTTCTTAATTGTGTGCGAGTTGGATAATTGAAGGAGCCTTTTCACTGCACTGATGGGTGTACCTTTCAGAAAATTTTAAAAGCGCATCCTCTAACGAAAGGTGAATTAATTGCAGTTTTCACCTCAATCTATTGATTGATCCTCTCTAATACTGTATTAATCTAGGAAAAATGCATATTTTGGCTGTTTAATGTCATTTGTTGAGTCTAAAATGTTTTCATTTAAAAGAAAATGTTAATATATTTAATGGCGAGTGTATGGAATGTAAAGATTTTTTTTGTAATTTGCCATAAGTTTAAACCTCTAAATTTGCATCAATTGTACAGGCAAAATATATTGATTCACAAAAAAGTGTCTTCTTTTACTTAAACATCTCACCTAAAAGCAATGGAGGAAGGATTACCTATGTAAACTTTCGCCGAAGAAATATGGTCAAAAGTCGGCCATTCTGCCGGAAAACTGGGACATAAGCCCTGAGTGAAGGAATGAGTCCTTGAAAATATTCACACGTATATCCGAGACGTTGTCTCAAATATCATGAAAATATATCCTCTATATCAAATATGTTAAAGCATTGAATTTATGACTTTTGCGAAATTAATTTCCTAAAGAAATACGAAATTAGAAATCATATGTCTGTCAAAATAAGAGGAAATTGCCCAAAAATTAAAAATCGGAGTTCTACGAAAGATAGTACAGATTAGTCCTACTTATTGCCACGTTATTATTAATGGGTATATCATAATTTTGATGAAAGATGTTTACTTTTTTACCACCAACACATTACGTTCCCAGGCCTTTTCTCAAATGACTGCCGCCCTTACATCCTCTGCCAAACTCCATCGTGTAGTAGTAGAAAGAAAAAAGTTAAATTAACGGAACAGTATTATTATTATACCATTGCATTAATATTTTGAGTTATCGGTGTGCTTAAGGTTTCTACGGCCTTTTTCGAGTGACGATTTTGTGAAGGTGTTGGCGAAGTTGATTTTCTTCCCTTTTCGTATCCCAATGTTATTGTAGCATAGATTAAAATTACTATCCTAGTTTGTTTTTGTTCCAAGCTAGTGACAAACAACAGAGACTAGGGCTGATGCGGCGCTTGGATACACCCAATCTCCTTAACATGACAATATATCAATCACTATGATATTCATGGTATTTAATCGTAATATCAATAATATATGGTAAAAGGTTGTTTTTAGCTACGAAATATCGAAGAGTATTGGGAGAGAAGTTTTAACTCTGAATAAATTGAGGAAATATAGTATATCAGAACGTCAAGCGAAGCCGAGAGCGAAACCAAACTAGCGAAATTCGGAGTTTTACGAAGCCTGGTATTAGGCGCGCATAACGTGCTAGGAGGTATGCTCGTAGAAGGTGCCACTTGACTTAGGCTCTTCTTATAGCCGGATAAATTCCCATCCTCTTACCCTCGAGGTCGTACACAATTGGCCGAGTCATCCTGTGGGTGGAGCCATGTGAAAGAATAATGGGCTAAGCTCATTGGCTGGGTGTTCCGACAGGGACTGAAGGCTCCGCCCACACGTTATATGAGCCAATGTCTGATGGGTATCAGGAAACTTTCTCGCAGCTAGGATAGTAGGAGTTAATGGGAACCTTCTACAAGGATACCTCCTAGCATGTTATGTGCGCCTAATACCAGGCCTCCGAAACACGGGTTTTCCGCTTGTAAACACGGGCTGCTCGTTTTTCGCAGGAGCTCTCTCGACTGCAGTCCAACGTCGTCATTTAATTATTGTTTTCTTATTTTGGCTTTTACTGACCTTATTGTTCAAAATTACATTAAAAAATACTCATTCTATTCACTATTCACCGTGAATTTTTCCAAGAAATTTCAAGTCGATCAAAAGTTAATAGCAAATTGAGTTAATAAAAAATGCGATAAACTGTCACCAGGCATTTAAAACTGTACGCACAAATGTTATGTAAGCTAAAATACTATTATATTAACCCAAAAATACGATATGTATAAATGTCACTTATATATTTATCCATGCAATTGTATAAAAATCGCAGAGCTCAAAAATTTATGAGAAAAAGATAAGCCGGGTAAATGACACCATAATAAAATATCGGTTCATTATGGAAAACAATGACAAGAGAGAAGCGTAAGTTAAATGAATAAAGTACTTACATAAACATAAATGAGATCATAAAAATCACTGCGAGAAACCTACCAGTTTGCTTAAAAATATCAATATTTAATCTATTCCGAACACCTTTACAACTTTCTTGCAGCAATATTTCTAAACACAACAACCATCTTCGGAATTTCTTCGGAAAATATATCATAAATAATGAATAGAAAACCTGTTTATCTTTTTATTGTCAAAGAATATTGACTAGGCTATTGGCTAACAGCATCAATGGGGCTTAACAAATACCCGCCTTACGTTGCAAAGTATGAGAAATAACTTACTGTGTCTTTGATGAAATCGGAATCCTCTGTTGTTGCTTTTCTAATGACGGAATAAATATTGAATGAAAGTCATGATTATCTTCTTGCTCTTTATTTTTCTCTTCGTCTATCATTTCTGTTATTTAAATCTTTAAGTATGACGATCCAAACAAGTTCCATTGGTTTTAGCATTATGTCACTTATCTCTGTTTATTCTGCCTCGGCCCCGCCGTTTTTTAGTTTCAGATGCTCAATTTTCATTTTCCTCAGGGGTAATTTTAGTTCAAACTCGTGCCATACGTTTATTAACTGTTGAGAAAATAACTTGCGCGCAAATACAAGAATAAATCCACAGTAAATTGCTATATATCGTAATGAGCGTCATTGTAATTATTTACAGATATTTTTGGCATCGTCACTCAATCTCCTTAACATGACGAAATAATCAAGTTATGATCATGGACTTAATTTGTTATTCTTGGAATGTAATCTTATTATCTATAATAAATCGTAAATACGTTGTTTGTTTTTACGATATTTCGAAGATTATCAGGAGAGAGGCTTTAAATTATGAATAAATTGGGACATACAGTATCCACCTGCATATCAAAACGTCGAGGCCAAGAGAGAAAACATTCAAAACTAGCGGAATTCGGAGTTTTACGAAGCCTGGTATTAGGCGCGCATAACGTGCTAGGAGGTATGCTCGTAGAAGGTGCCACTTGACTTAGGCTCTTCTTATAGCCGGATAAATTCTCATCCTCTTACCCTCGAGGTCGTACACAATTGGCCGAGTCATCCTGAGGGTGGAGCCATGTGAAAGAATAATGGGCTAAGCTCATTGGCTGGGTGTTCCGACAGAAACTGAAGGCTCCGCCCATGCGTTATATGGGCCAATGTCTGAGGGGTATGGGGAAACTTTCTCGCAGCTAGGGTAGCGGGAGTTAATGGGAACCTTCTACGAGGATACCTCCTAGCATGTTATGTGCGCCTAATACCAGGCCTCCGAAAGTCTGGTTTTCTCGCTTTCGCGGGAGCTCGCAGGCCTCCTACCAAATCTCCTACCAAGTTATTATTAGTATTATATAATTATATCCCTATTTTGTCTTTGGCTGACATTTAAGTCCGATATTACATGATAATACCCTTTCTATTCATTATTCGCCGTGAATTTTTCCCAGAATTTCCAGGCCAAGCAAAAGTTACTAATAAAAAAGTTAATATATTTTACAGATCGTCACCAAGCATTGAAAATTGAATGTGCAAATATTAAATTGTGCTGTTCTGTTTTCTTAAAAAGACGATAAGGTATATCCATGTCATCTTTACGCATATTTTTGCAATTGTAAAATCGCGGGATCCAGAAATGTATGAGAAAAAAATAAGTCTGGTAAATGACACAATAATGGAATATCGGTGTATTGTGGAACACTATGACAACAGAGAAGCGTAAATTAAATGAATAAGTACATAAAATTATAAAAATCTCTGCGAAAGACCGACCAACGGTTAGCACAAAAAATTTATAGTCAATTCAACAATGAAATTCATTTCGAACACCATTACGACACTCTTGCAAAGATATATTTAAATACAGCAATGCAACAGCCGACTTATCTTGAACATAGAATTCGCCATTATAAGTAACGATTATATTTGGCGATCGGAATTTCTTCGAAAAATTTCTTACATTTTAATAAACAATAGAGTCTATGAATCTTTTTAATTTCGACGAATATTAGGGTTATTGAACAATGAATGCTAACGAATAATCGCATAAGATTACAAAGAATAATAATAACTAACTGAGTCTTTGTTGAAATCGGAATGCTCTGTTTGCCTTTTGTGAGAGAGAACACATATTAAATTACTTCACGATCCTCTTCTTATTAATCAATCTGCTCTTCGGCCCACATTTCTGGCAATTAGCTCCCCGTCTATGATGGGCTCTGGCTTAGACGATCCAAACAATATCCATTGGTTTAGCCCTATTAAACGTGCCTCTGCCACGACCATACCGTTTGGAGTCCTAACAATTGATGCTGAATTTTCACTTTCCACAGTGATAATTTTAATTCAAATTCGCGCCATGCATTTCTGAACCGTTGAGCAAATAACTTGCGCTCAAATACCACAAGAATTAATCCGAAGTAGAAGGCTATGTATCTTAATTAGTGTAATTGCAATTACTTGCAGATATTTTTGACACGTAGTAAAGGTAGGTTTCCCTCACGGATATATGTAGTAGGCAAAAGGGTAAATGGTCCCTTAGTCACATATTATATTAGTCAAAGTACAATTTAATCTTTAGTTTGTATATGGTGAACTTATTTCATATTCTTTCCTGTTATAATTTGTTGAAAGTTGTAACGTAAATTTAATGCTTTCACCTTTTATTAAGTATTTATTATTTCTTTTGAAATTGAAACTAATGATAAACAAATAAAATAATAAAATGGAAATACATTTTCTGGCATTTATTCTCGTATAAGATAGAAAATGTTGTCAGTTAAAAATCCTGTTTAGGAAGACTGACATGATTTGGACTTATTAATCGTTTACCATAATATCTCCTACATACCATATTATAAGGCTCCTGTTTGGTCAATTTAATCAACACATATTAATGGTATAAAGGGGGCAGTATTTAATAATATAATATTTATTAAATAATTGGTGATTAGTGGATTTAAGCAATTTATTTCCAAAGAAACCTATTATTTAACACATTAGAGGGGCAAACTGCCCCCCTGAATCCACTTGTCACCGAGGGTTAAGTCACGGTCTCCGTTACTACCATCCTTACCATTTACAGGGAAGGATATACCTGTCTATCATCATGCAAGGTACCTGTATATCATCGTAAGGAGCATGATTCCGGCCCTGAATTGGTGAAGAAAAAAATTTATTATTAGATCATTGGTAGCGGGTGTGAAAACGAGGCCCAAGAGTGACAGATCCGGAAAGATAGGCGTAGCCAGAATGCTTCAGTTGCTAATGTAATCGGATCCAGGGGGGCAAATTGGGATATGACCCCTTCGAGATACTTTCAGCGACATATTTGTTTCATCCAAGAAAGGGTCAGAAAATAAATTCCACGTCGAGCAGAAGTTAATAATAAAATATTTAATATACAAATGCGATAAGTCGTCGTCTGGCATTAGACATTGTATGCACAAATGTTATGCAAGTTATAATACTATTCTATTAGCCTAAAAAGACGATGAGATATGCATTCATGTCACTTTAAGATTCATTTATGCCATTCTATGACAATCGCGGATTTCTAAAATTTATATCGATGTATTTTGGAACACCATGACATGAGAGAAGCGTAAATTAAATGAATTAAGTACATTCACAACTACCGATAAAAGCAAAAAAATCTCTGTTCGTAGCGATTTGTATTATATTTTTGATAGATACATTGCAGTGATATCAATGGTTTGCACCAAAGTATCAATTAAATTTATCAATCCATTTCGAAAATCTGCGCATCTTTCTTGCCGCAATATTTACCATAGTCAACTTATCTCGAGCATATGATTCGCTATTTTAACTAACGATCCAATATAGTGGACCAAAAATTTCTTCGGATAATACATTTGAATATTGAATAAAAACACTGCTAAGAATATTATTTTGAAGTATTTTAGCAGAGTTAATAATTTACGATAACAAGTAACCATTATATGTAATAGCTTGACGTCAATATTACTAATCGCTTTTTCTTGTTTGAAATCGAAATGATCCATTGCTGTCTTATGTGAAAGAGAAAAAAACTGTAGAATCATTTCATAAGTATTCATATAATAAGCATACATATTTCAGGCGTCCAGGAGGGGATCTGTGTAGGACGATCCAGATGACCGCTTACCTCCGGCCTTATTCCACTTACCTCTGCTCATTTCTGCCTCGGCAGAATGGGAATTCATCACGCTGGTAAGTAGTTTCAGACAGAAGCCAGCAGAATGATTATCCATCACTGCCACGAAACATAAGGCAGAATCTGTCGCAGCGCTGGAGTGTGAAAGAATTAAGAGATCGTCATCTTTAATTCATTAATGAAAGCATACTGAAAGTTGAAGGTTTATCTGTTTGCCTGGGGTTAATTCATGGTAATTTCTCGTCGGGATTTCCATCGGGTTAAGTTCCGCGTTGCTGCATAGCGTCTCGCGTCACTGCACTCCTGGCCGCCCCTGGATCGGCACTGCCCACAATTCTATCACCATTTCTACGTCATTCTTTATCGGCTTTACCATCCTAATCGTCTAAATCATCATCACACTGTTTAGGAGCATGGAGATGCCGGCCCTGGATGTGCCCGAATTTTTTTTTTTTTATACTATCGGAAGCAGATGTTAAATCGAGGGTCTTATCAGTGACCTCAAGAATTTCGTCGGGCTTTATCACCATTTCCAAGATATCGCGTCTTATATATTTTTCGATTTTCGGCCACCGAAAACCCTTTAAGACGCAATACCTCGAAAACAGCGAAAGAAGGAGGAAAACGCAGTGAATTTGGAGGCAAATACAGTAAGGAATGAACCCCCTTACCATGCTCCAATGAAAAACAAATTTGAGACACATCCAGGGCCGTATTGCTCCTTCAAAAGAGGGTGACGTTCATTTAGACGCCTCGGATAGATCGGTAGAGGTCTTTATTATGGCGAAATTGAGACCAAATGATAACTTCTTAGATTTTACCTATCGGTATATCATTATTATATTCTCTATAAAATTTATAATTACATGCATACACTTAAATGCATAAATACAGACAGACGTTCATAACACAGATTTGCACATCTAAAATATATATATGCATTTATATATAAATCAATTATACAACTAGCCATATAGAAATACACAAAGTAAATTACAGGGAAGAAATAAAACAATAAAATAGGAAAATTCTAAGCAAATAATGAGGTTTGTTGGACAAGCTAGGGAGAGCATGGCATTGTTCACCTAGTAAAAACCCATACAGGAAAACACCCACAAAGAGAAGGGGGGAGTGAAAAACCAGCGAAAACCCTATGAATTAGAAGAAAGATATACGATATTTTTCACGTATACATATTAATATGTTCATTGAATGAAGAACACAATGTATATTTCCACTTTTCTTTATTTACGTACAACTAGTTTCAACGCTTAGGCATCATTATCAGGTACAAATTAATCAAGTCGCGGTCCATTTATATACCATTCATGAGGTAGAGGAGGGGTGGGTGAGAAAGGGGGGAGAAGGAGGGGAAAAAATTGGGGTTGCAATCCGCATTAATGGGAAGGGGGAGAGGGGTGTTAAGCATCAGGAAAGGTGATTGGTGGGTTCAGTTGGGGGGCGGCGGTTGTATCTTTCTAGGTATTCAAACAATAAATCGTTAACCGAATGACCCGTTTTTAAATTCTTCCTGATTTCCAGCTCTTCCCATTTTTCTATCTGGTGTAAGAGTTCTGGGTCAAAATCACTCCCATGATTGTCTTCCCATAGATGCTTGGCGAAGTGAGATTGTTTGAGGTCACAATTTCTAAAACAGCGTTTATGTTCCTCCACCAATGTTTTTAATGATCACCCTATTTGGCCTATGCTCTCCAGTCCTTAAGTTAACTAATAAATGCCACCTTTATTTTGCATACATATTTTGTCTTTGGTGGTATTCAAGAATGATTTTCAGTTATTCATAGAGTAAAAAGCTATTCAAAATATTTCCCTAAGAAAGTGGTTGGCTATCTTTTGTGAAATCAATCCTTAATAAGGGAGTTTGCACCATTTGTAACCTTTTTCCTCTGCATTTAATCTTTAATTGTTTTGAGTCCTTGTATCCATCAACTAAAAATAATGACACAAAATCCTACTGCTTGAAATGGCAAAAGAAAAAGTAAAAAAGGTGACCAGTATAGCAGTTGAGTGAAAGGAGGGAAGGTGTAATAGTTAATTTTGTATTATTATTGTATAGGATAGGAATACAAATGGCGTAAGATTGTAAACTGTGCCAGATTCAGGGGTGGCCCATGACACAATATCCATGATGTGGCATTTCTTTAATTCGTTTCAAATGCATTGCTTGTCACTCAAAAGCCAATTAAATTGTATTTTAAGAAAACTGTTAATACGCTTCAAATTCATACTTTCTTCGGTATCCTCATCCTCCTGATCAACATAAGGGACCTTCCAAAAGTCAACCCAGGACGGCTGGAGAGCAAATAATGATTTTTGCAATGCAAAATTTTGATCCTTATCAACATGAAATGGGGTAATCATGTCATTAGAAAGATTTTTGGACCCAATCCTATCATAAATTCAATCTTAACACCACAGATTAATGTTAGAAATGACATTTTTTTAAGTAGATACATGAAGACATTCATTAAAATTCAGTTAATTGTTACATCTCTTCAATAAGATTCACATTACCTTATATTTATTTTCAAACATCTGCAGTTGACTTGAAAAATTGTTAACTCTTAAAATGAGGTAAAGTCTCCAAAATTGAAAGCATAAAAGTAGATCTGTGTAATTGCAATTAAGTATTGATACATGAATGTAGGCCAAATCAGTAAATTAAGACTAATGGTTAGGACCTCCCATTCAACTGTATCTAATTGAATGTAATTTCAAGAGTGCTCATTTTATGTTTATGTTAGCAATTTATTCGTCAGAAAACTCAAAGTGTCTTAAAGGGAATCTTTATTTCCCTAGTCGAATACTTAATGGGTAGATAATATTTATTCATTTATAACAGACATTACAGAGATTTATGTTGAAAAATAAAAATGAATCTACCCAAATAATTTTTTGTCATCTTAGGCATAACTTTATGGAATTTGCATAACATATTGAAACGAAATAATTTACTTTGAAATTCCACAAACTTTATTAAAAAAACACAACCCAGGTTTTGCCGTTGAACATCATCATCAGGTGGTCCTCATAGAAACTTCTATGATGGCCACATGATGGTGACGTTCAACATCTAAACCTGGGTCATGTTTTTTAAATAAAAGTGTGTGAAATGACAAAGTAAATAATTTCATTTCAATACACCTAAATAATGTTTTTATTTTTTAAAATGGACTTGTGCAATGAACTATGTATTAGTATACCTAATTAATATTTCTCAAGATTGGGTCCTAGTAGTAAAAATATTAGAAAAAGAAAATTATTTAATGGAATTAAATGCTCTTAATAAACCAGTTCCATGATATTAAGATAACCTATTTATTGTTTGTGCTACTCACCGTCCCTTTGAGTGTGGCCTTACCCAAGATGACTGCTTGAAGCCCACTCTAGTTTCATTTCATATTTCCACTACCTTACTTGTTGAATAACTCATTTCTGCATTCAACTGGGCAAAACAACACTGCCAGGTGATGCATACAACATATTGTTAATTAATTTAGAACTTAAATGGATCCATGGGAGCATATCATAGCCATTAGATTATCATTATTATTTTTTAAAGTATTCTACATTCAGGTTTTCTCCATTTATATACAATAAAATGAAAATGGTTTCCAGCATCTACTGAAATAAACTGCTTCATTTATTCAACATAGTGATGTACATACCTGTACATCACTGCAAAAGATGTTAATAGGTTTAATGGTGGATATTATTTAATTCATTTATGCAATGACAACAACATTGTCAACTTTTTGAATATGTATAATGTTGATGTGCATAATTTTCTTTTGTCTTTGTTTGACATCCAAGCATGAGAGTTGTCATACTTCCCCTGCTAACATTGCCATTTCCAGGGTTCGATTTCTTTCATGAATTCTATTCTGCCATAAACATCCATGTTATGTCACATCCACATTAACTAACAATAGTCGCTAACTAAATATAATAAAACAATTGATCATATTTCAAGAATAATATTAGCCCATTACATTTCCCTTTAATTAGGCATGTAGTCTGTTTACATTTCAGTACAATGAACCCGTAAAACATGAAATTAAAGTACTTTCAACAAATCAAACGCAAAATAATGCCTACTGTTACGTGAACTGTTAAGCAATTAACAGTTTAAATTAATCGCTAATGTTATGGCATGGAGTAACATTATTTCCCTTAGGGTGGAATTAGATGGTGTTCGTAACTGGTTCAATGCAAATGAGTAGTAAGAGAATGCACTTGGACAAATGACATATTGAAATACACCATCTCATCATATGAAAATCTAAAATAAAATCGAAATTGTTTCCAAGAAAAGTATTTGCACTGTAGGCTCTGCCTTTGGCCTTACTAATTTCTAGTTCTTCTTACCTTTATTTCAAATGAACAATCTCACATTTTTCAACATGTATACATCTGTAATAATTTATGTCTCAATGTACCTTACCTGTCATCACGGTTGTCAATCATATTGCACCCGATTTAAATCCATGGAGATGTGCTCTATGCCATATCTACTCACCGTATTAGATTGCAGATCATTAGCTTAAATCAAGCTAGGATGCTAAATTGGCAGTCACAGCTAATTTATTGATTTAGAAAGTTGTGATTTGTGGAAAATTTTCAACTATACTGCTGTGACATCACTATTCATGGAATCAATAAATTCATATTTACTCTTATGATACTTCCACAACATTTAAGTTTCTATTAGCGTGATAGAATGTATTTCAGATAGGGAATGTACCTTGATACTAATTGCTCTCCATTTATATCCATCACAATTTCTCTTTTTTGATTTTGGAGTTTAAAAGAAAGGTATTGTCTGCTATCTCATACAAGCCTAAAATGGTCCACAGATACATAGGTGTCTGATAAGCATCAGGAAAAGGTGCCAAATTTGCATAACTTTTTTGCCTTTTTCACCGAGTGGTACTAAAATAAGCTTTTAAAAGTACAAATCTAGTCCTACTAGGAAAAAAATTAGTTTTTGTTTAGTTTGAGACAATGGTAAAATAACTATACAATCCCTCCTAAGGACAGCAACCTTAATGTGGTGGAAGAGTTTGAGCATTCTGTTGACCACCAGAGCTGTGCTGGCAGGAAGAATAGCATTTGCTCCATGTAAGGTCACCCATGCTAGATATTTCAAGGATGGGAGTCAAATAAAAGGTAGTCCATGCAGCATCTATTCTACAGTAAGACAGCTACAATGGCTTCGGACCCCAGTGGGGCAGGCATTGAGTGATGCTGTCATGTTAAAAACACTTGAGGAAGACAACGGGACGCCAACTCAATTATTATTCCCAAGATTTTTATGAGGGACTCCTTAATGGAAATGAGTCCTAGCAAACTCCCATGGGAGTCAGCCCAATCTCGGCCATGCCTCATGCCAGGAGAGGCAAGCCTTCTGCAGTAGTCACCTCACAAAACCCTGCAAAGATATAGTGACAGTGGCAGCACAGAAGATGACCAAATTAGAATAGGTAATTGGAATGTTAAGATGATGTTCAGGGCAGGAAAATAGATACATAAAGAGAGAATATAAAGTGAGAGATGATATGAGATCCTTCCATCACACCTCACACAGATTACATCTGTGTGAGGTGCGATGGAAGGATGGTGGGGATCACTGGAGTGATAGTTTTAGAGTAATATATAGTGAAGGGGAAGAGGGCCAGTGAGGGGTGGCAATTGTTCAGATATACATACATCAGATCAGATATGCATACATCCAAGCAACAATAGGGAGTAAGAAGCCGGCAGGGTGTGCAATCAGAGGACAATTACAGGTATTCCTGAGGGGATTGGATAGTGACGGGGGATTAGAACAGGTAGGTAGGTAAAGTAAGGGATGAAAGTGCAGCAGAGGACTTTGGTTTAGGAAAAAGGAATAACTACGGGAAGAAAGTAGTTGAGTTCTGTAGGAGACAATGATTAATGACCACCAACACTTGGTTTAGAGGCCACAAAAGGTGTAGGCACTCATTGAAAATGCCAGGGAATCAAAGAAGGTATCAGCTGGACTAGATTATGTTCAGGCACAGATTTAGGAGCAGCATGATTTATTTGCAGTTTCCTAGGAGTGGATACAGATTCTGACCACAATTCAGCAAATGTATAGTGTGGCAACTGATTTAAAAGGATAAACCAGGGAGACCAACAGTCTTCCAGGGAATGGAACGTTGAAAAACTGATTGGATCGAAAAAAGGGTGAGTATCAACAGGCTTTAGGGAAAATCATTAGTGAGGAAAGAGAGCTGGTACTATATAGGAAAAGTGGGAATGTATCAAAAAAAAAAGAAATTGAAAGCTGTAAACGAAACTACAGGAACTGTTAATACGAAAAGAACAAGGAAACCATGGATTAAGGTTGAGATGATTAAAAAGGTAGATGATTGACTGAAATGGAAGAATATAAATGTAGAGTTAGGTCGAAGAAAGTACATAGAGTTAAATAATAAACTGTGCTGGATAACAAAGAGCAAAAGAAGCATGTTGGCAGATGCTGTGTGAGGATATAGAGTGTCTAATGATGATTACAGGTAACTGGTGCACTATACAGGAAGGTTAAAAGCCTGCCCGGAAGTAAGAAGGAAAAATTGTAGCAAACAGTCATAGAGGAGTCAGGAAAAATGTTAGTTTAACCAGAAGAGATTCAAGAGAGGTAGAAGGAATATGTATTTGGGAA
This sequence comes from Hetaerina americana, assembly GCF_022747635.1. NCBI lineage: Eukaryota > Metazoa > Arthropoda > Insecta > Odonata > Calopterygidae > Hetaerina > Hetaerina americana. The sequence goes on from NW_027286315.1 coordinate 881,543, forward strand.
ATGTCCAGTCAAGAAATTGGATCAGTGAGGTTAGACAAAGAATATGATGTAGATGAGGATAGATTAAGTCCAGGCTTATCAGATGGTGAAATAGAATGGGCATCGTCAGAAATGAAATCAAGTAAGTCAGTGGGAATAGACAAACTCTAACGGAACAACTGATTTGTTAATGATAATGTGGAACAAAGAGTTTTTAAGGGCTGATTTGTAGCATGTGCGTGTATAAGAGAGGAATCAGGCCGGAAGATTATCAGATCAACATTAGTTCCTATTTCTTAAATGGTAAAGGTTACACTATTTCAGAACTACAGAACAAAAATTTTGATTTAACATGCAACTAAATATGTTGCTCTCAGGATCATCAATGAGAGTATGGAGAGTAGAGCTAATGACTACTTAGAGGATGATGTTTATGTTCAGGAAAGGACATAATTACAGGTATTCCTGAGGGGATTGGATAGTGATGGGGGATTAGAACAGGTAGGTAGGTAAAGTAAGGGATGAAAGTGAAGCAGAGGACTTTGGTTTAGGAAAAAGGAATAACTACGGGAAGAAAGTAGTTGAGTTCTGTAGGAGACAATGATTAATGACCACCAACACTTGGTTTAGAGGCCACAAAAGGCATGCATGATGCCATAGCGGTAATGAGGCCACTACAAGAGAGGAAAATATAACACAACGAGCACATATTTGTCTGTTTGGGAGATATAAAAAATATTTTTACAGAGAATTAAGAAAAACTAATGAATGTATTGCAGAAAATAGGAATAGATTGGAGGGACCTGAGACTTATCCGCAACCTGTACAAGTCTCAGACTACTCTGGTGTGAGTGGGGTACATAGAGTGCAGATAGGCAGGGTTAAGAAGAGAAGTAGAGCGCCAGGTTGTCCATCACCTGTGCTACTCAACGTATAAGCAGAGGGGATGGTCAAAAGGCATGGGTAGAACTGGAGATAGGAATAAACGTCAGTAGAGAATCCATAGAATCAGGTTTGCTGATGATCAAGCTTTAGTATTAAAGTCAGCTAAGGCATTGCAAACTCAGCTGAGTTCACTGAAAAGTCAGTGCAATAAGTATGGGGTACGAATATTTGTAAATAAAACTATGGTTATGTGATTTTCCATGCAGAGAAAGGCTAAGCTAAATGTTATAATAGGAGGGCAAAAACTAGAGCAGGTTGAACAGTTTACGTATCTAGGAAGTGTTTCGGACCAAAATCATCAAAGTAATATGGACATTAGGTGAAGAATTGCACAAGGCAAAGGCTTTCAAAAGGAGGAGGAAGTTGATGGCAGGGATGTTGAGTAAGGATGTTAAGGAAAGGCTAACAAAACTTTTACATAAAGTATGGTTTTGTATGGTGTGGAAGCATGGTCACTGAAGCAGGATTTTAGACATAGATTGGAGGCTATTGAAATGTGGATATGGAAAAGGTGAAGTGGAAAAAAAGAAAAACAATGAAGAAAATGCTAGGCATGGTAAGGGGAGGAGAAGTGGTTGTTGGGCAAAAATCAGAAGCAGAAGGAAAAGATGTGTGCAGAGTGTTTTGATGGGCAGCGGGAGGTTGAAGACTGTAATAATATTAATTGAAGAAGGTTAGAAAAGAGAGGCATGGCCAGGAATAGGATTTTGACTGTTGGAGAGAATGAAGGTAACAATATGCAGAATTAAAGGGGCTGCTATTTTAAGATTGGATGTTGGGATATATTTATTAAGGGAGGCAATGGAATTGGTGCTGTAACATTTGGAAGATGGTATCCATCAAAAAACTACCTTAACCAGTAGCTTACAGGTAATAATAATAACATTAGTCAAATTTTTAATTCTGCAAAATTAGTTAACCTCTTTACAGTTACAATGTGAAGAAGAAGTACATTGTTTGGTGGGTATAGCTGTGGTAGTCAGCCGACAGTACCCAAAACACAAGTTTTTAAATGCAACCACATTCAATGCCGTGCATTGTGTACAGTTTGACATCAGTTTTATTCTCGATGCTGTTCAAAAACACAGCCAGCCTTGCTGGAAAATTTCAGTCATTGCTACCCAGATAAATGAGAGTTTCCGTTTGAAAGCAAAATCTTGCAGGAATTCACAAAGCACATATTCATAACCTCTTTCATAAGTACAAAAGGGATTTTCACTGTGAAGCACCCACTGTTATTCAGAATCCATTCTTCTTAGTCCTACAACACAATGAAATAGAAAGCACTGACCAATAGCTGAAACATGTAATGAACAGCCACAATGACACCAAGTACTTCACAGAACAGTTACATTCATCAAGTTTTCTTCAACTCACCAAGAGTTATGATCTGCACCAAAATAGGCAAATTAGGGGTTGCAGCTCATGAAATACCAAAAAAAAGGAAGATAGTTTAATATTACAGATAACAAATACCCTTCACTCCCTTAATTGCATCAAAACTACAATTTATTTCATAAATGGAAATACTTTGTCAATGTCATTTCAAATATTAGTGAAAGGATCATTAAAGATTCCTTAGTACTCTTTGTATACAATCACAGATTGGAGCAATTTGGTAAATCTGGACTTCACACTAAAATATTTTAACAATATTAAATTAAACAATAAAAATTGGAATGGTTGGTAAAACATTAAATCTGAATGTTTCATTAATGCCTAAAGTAAAAAAGTCATTCAAAAAATTAAACCACAACTTGAAAAGAAAGGAGACCACGACATCATTTTGGTTTAAGATATCCAAAGACTTCTACACATTGGATACATATTCTACATTCCTAAATTTAAATCATATTTTCTAAATAAGAAATGCACACACACATTCTGAGCAAAACAAAATTATTATGAAAAGGCATAATTCCTCAAGCACTAGCACTAAAGAGGGCAGTTTACAAAAACTAGGCCAATTGATATGAAATTTTTATAATGCATAAAACAATGAAAAGAAATAGTTAATTTTCTGCAATATCCCTATTTCTCATTACTAAATGTTTTCTTATTCATGAAGTATTCATAAAATTTCATTTTTCAAGGTAAGTTTTAACATAAACACCCAGGAAAACTATGTCTACACCTTATAATTAGTTTGGAATCCTTTACATTTTACTTTACATATAATTGGCAAATTCAAAATATTTTTTTGGTGCAAAAGTAGAATCAACAATTACATTCAGCTTATTGCAAATTAATCCCAAACAACAGAAGAATTAAAAAAAATATATACAAGCCAACACAATAAGCCGCCTCATTGCTTTTTTGCTGTGGAATTTATAAGTGGAAATGAGGCATAGGCTTGTGTGCCCTTTAGTTTGCCTTCTTGAGTAACTTTCAGCCTAAAAATATTTAAAAAAAAGAGAATGATTGAAATAGAATTTCATTCAATCAACTGCATACATACAGCTGTTCTAGACACCCTCACTTCACAAAAGACAAAACGAAATGGAGAGGCAGCCAGGATTTATCCATTAATAATTCAATTAAATCAAAAATACCTACTTGTTGGGAAAAGTGGATGATGACTGGTATGAATGACTACAGAGAATCAGGAAGGATCAAAAGAGTGTCTTTGAAGAATTTAGCCAGGATTTCCTGGAAAGTTGGCAGGGTGTCCGAAGGACTTGTGTAAAAGATGGAATTGAAAGGGCTTAAAGCATAATTTCAATGCCAATATTAGAAGCTAAGGATGAGTTACCATCAAAAGGTATACTTGGTAATGTGCCAGGAGAAATAATAGATCCACTTATTTCATTTAATTGTGATTCAGGTGACCAATTTCTTGGATTCCAGTGGTCAACCTATCCGATCATATTGTTATACGCATTTGTACATAATAACATGCACATAACCTATACATGAAACCAATAATGATATAACTAAGAAGACTAACTACTTCAACAAATAAAGTATCAAAATTCTACGTTTCCTGTCATATAGGCCTTAAATATTCATGCCTTTGATTCCTCACGAATTTTCTCAGTTCCCTCCTTTCTCCAGCCTCCACTCCACATAAGTCTTCATCTATTCTTCATATCTTCCACCTCGGCTTCATTCAACTCTTCTCCATTAGCTTCTACCTTAGATTTCCTTTTCAAATAGGCCTCAAATATTCTTTCATGTTCTTAGAATAAACTAGTTTCAAACTTTCTAACTCCGCTTCTTTCTTCAGCCACCTCTTCACTTAAGCCTTCATAATCTCTTCATGTATTAGAGCTCAAATATATAATCACTTTGCTTCTTTCTTTGGCCTCCAGTTCATGATATCATTCATTTTTCTTCAAGCCTCTGGCATACTGTGATTATAACCCTCCAAAAATACCTAAGGTCTTAGGCATTGTCTTCTTAATCAACTTCCAAGAATGCCTCCTTCATCGACCACCTTTTCACATGAGACTCCATCATTTGTTCATGTCTTCAGCCACAAAATCATACAAATCTTCTCAGTTCCTATTTCTTCTTTCTTCAGCCTCCTCCTAATATAAGCCTTAATCTGCTCTTCATGTCTTAGGCCTTAGCTTCATCTTAAGCTTTCTCTTCATATAAGCCCCAATAATTCCATCAGGTCCCTAAGAGTAAGCTTGCTAAAATCTTTGAGCTTCATTTCTTTCTTCGGCCTCCTCGCAAAATGCGCCATCATCTATTCTTCATGTCATCGGCCACAGCTTCTCATAAATCTTCATAGTTCAATATTCTTCTTTCTTCGGCCTCCTCTTCATATAAGCTTTCATCCATTCTCCAAGTCCATGGCTTCAGCCTAATACAAATCTTCTTAGTTCGTTTTGCTTTTTTCTTCAGCCTCCACTTCATAAAAGCCTTCATCATTTATTCATGTATTCAGCCACAGCTTCATACAAATCTTCCGAGATGGTTTTCCTCCTTTCTTCGGCCTCCTCTTCATATAAGCCTCTATTTTTTCTTCGTGTCTTTGGCCACAGCTCCATACATATCTTCATAGGTCAATATGCATCTTTCTTCGGCCTCCTCTTCATATTAGGCTTCATTTATTCTTCATGTCTTCGGCACCAGCTTCTCACAAATTTTCCGAGGTGGTTTTACTTCTTTCTTTGGCCTCCTCTTCATATTATGCTTTATCATTACTTCATGTCTTCCGCCACAGCTGAATATAAATCTTGATCGTTCATTATGCTTCTTTCTTCGGCCTCCTCTTCATATAAGCCTTCATTTATTCTTCATATCTTCGGCCACAGCTCCATACACATATCCATAAATCAATGCTTCTCTTCTTCAGCCTCTTCATATAAGCCTTCATTTATTCTTCATGTCTTCCGCCACAGCTTAATACAAATCTTCTTAGATTGTTTTACTTCTTTCTTCGGCCTCCTCTTCATATAAGCCTTCATCATTTCTTAATGTCTTTGGCCACAGCTTCATACTAATATTCCGAGGTGGTTTTGCTTCTTCATAGTTCAATTTGATTCTTTCTTCGGCCTCCTCTTCAAACAAGCCTTCATTTATTCTTCATGTCTTCCGCCAACTCTCCACACATAACTTCATAGTTCAATATGCTTCTTTCTTCAGCATCGGCTTCATATAAGCCTTCATTTATTCTTCATTTCTTCCGCCACAGCTTCATACAAATCTTCTTAGATTGTTTTGCTTCTTTCTTCAGCCTCCCCTTCATATAAGCATTCATTATTTCTTCATGTCTTCAGGCAGAGCTTCATACTAATCTTCCAAGGTGGTTTTGCTTCTTTCTTCGGCCTACTCTTCATATAAGCCTCCATTTATTCTTCATCTCTTCGGCCACAGCTTCTTACTAATCTTCATAGTTCAATATTCTTCTTTCTTCGGCCTCCACTTCATGTTAGCCTTCATCTATTCTTCATGTCTTCGGCCATCGCTCCATACAAATCTTCATAGTCCAATTTGCTTCTGTTTTCGGCCTACTCTTCATATAAGCCTTCATCTATTCTTCATGTCTTCGGCCACAGCTCCATACAAATCTTCATAGTTCAATTTGCTTCTATTATCTGCCTCCTCTTCATGTAAGCCTTCATCATTTCTTCATGTCTTCGGCAACAGCTTCTTACAAATCTTCATGGGTCAGTTTGCTTCTTTCTTCGGCCTCCTCTTCATATAAGCCTTCATCCATTTTTCATGTCTTCGGCCACACCTTCTTACTAATCTTCATAGTTCAATTCGCTTCTTACTTCCGCCTCCTCTTCATATAAGCCTTCATGTATTCTTCATGTCTTCGGCCACAGCTCCAAACAAATCTTCATAGTTCAATATCCTTCTTTCTTCAGCCTCCTCTTCATATAAGCCTTCATCTATTCTTCATGTCTTCGGCCACAGCTCCATACAAATCTTCATAGTTTAATTTGCTTCTATTATCTGCCTCCTCTTCATGTAAGCCTTGATCATTTCTTCATGTCTTCGGCCACAGCTCCATACAAATCTTCATAGTTCAATTTGCTTCTTTTTTCAGCCTCCTCTTCATGTAAGCCTTCATCATTTCTTCATGTCTTCGGCCACATCTTCATACAAATCTTCCGAGGTGGTTTTGCTTCTTCATAGTTCAATTTCCTTCTTTCTTCGTCCTCCTCTTCCTATAATGCTTTATCATTTCTTCATGTCTTCGGCCACAGCTCCATACATATCTTCATAGTTCTATATGCTTCTTTCTTCAGCCTCCTCTTCATATAAGCCTTCATCATTTCTTCATGTATTCGGCCAAAACCCAATACAAATCTTCATAGTTCAATAAGATTCTTTCTTCGGCGTCGTCTTCATATAATCCTTCATTCATACTTCATTGCTTTGGCCACAGCTCCATACAAATCTTCTCAGTTCATTATGCTTCTTTCTTTGGCCTCCTCTTCATATAAGCCTTCATCTATTTTTCATGTCTTCGACCACAGTTTCTTACTAATCTTCACAGTTCAATTTTCTTTAGCTCTACAGCTTCTTACAAATCTTCATTGTTCAATTTGCTTCTTTCTTCGGCCTCATGTTCATAAAGGCCCTCATCTATTCTTCAAGTCATCGGCCACAGTTTCTTACTAATCTTCACAGTTCAATATTCTTTAGCTCTACAGCTTCTTACAAATCTTCATTGTTCAATTTGCTTCTTTCTTCGGCCTCATGTTCACATAAGCCTTCATCTATTCTTCATGTCTTCGGCCACAGCACCATACAAAACCTCATAGTTCAATTTGCTTCTTTTTTTGGCCTCCTCTTCATGCAAGCCTTTATCATTTCTTCATGTCTTTGGCCACAGCTTCTTACAAATCTTCAAAGTTCAATATGCTTCTTTCTTCGGCCTCCTCTTCATATAAGCCTTCATCTATTCTTCATGTCTTCGGCCACAGCTTCTTACAAATCTTCAGAGTTCAATATGCTTCTTTTTTTGGCCTCCTCGTCATATAAGCCTTCATCTATTCTTCATGTCTTCGGCCACAGCTCCATACAAATCTTCATAGTTCAATTTGCTTCTTTTTTCGGCTTCTCTTCATGTAAGCCTTCATCTATTCTTCATGTCTTCGGCCACAGCTTCTTACAAATCTTCATAGTTCAATATGCTTCTTTCTTCGGCCTCCTCTTCATATAAGCCTTCATCTATTCTTCATGTCTTCGGCCACAGATCCATACAAATCTTCATAGTTCAATATGCTTCTTTCTTCGGCGTCGTCTTCATATAATCCTTCATCCATACTTCATTCCTTTGGCCACAGCTCCATACAAATCTTCTCAGTTCATTATGCTTCTTTCTTCGGCCTCCTATTCATATAAGCCTTCATCTATTTTTCATGTCTTCGGCCACACCTTCTTACAAATCTTCATAGTTCAATATGCTCCTTTCTTCGGCCTCCTCTTCATATATGCCTTCATTATTTCTTCATGTCTTCGGCAACGCCTTCATTCCATTCTTCCTCCTTAGCTTCATCCTCAGTTTTCTATTCATATAAGTCTCCAATATTCCATCAGTTCTTTAAGAGTCAGCTTCCTTCAAATCTTCTAACTTTGCTTCCTTCTTCGATTGCATCTTCATATATTCAATTAAACAAATCCAAAACATTTTCTGGTGCAAAATAGATTCACCAATTAAATTCAATGTATTATCAAATTTATTCCAAACAACAGAAGAATTAAAAAAAACTTTACAAGAGACACATTAAGCCGCATTATTGCTTTTTCGCTATGATATACAAGTCAAAATGATACAGGTTTGTGTGTCCTTTAATTTGCCTTGTTAAGTAACTTTCAGCATAGAAATATAAAAAAATAAGAGAAAGAATGGAATGAATTTCATTCAATCACCTTCATACAAAAACTGTTCTAGACTGCCACCTAGGTTTAATGGAAGTTCCCCTACATGGCGTTTGTTTCAAACCTGAATTGAGTCAACCTTATGTCAATTGGAATTTTTGCAAGCATATTACCCATGGCAAGCAAACTATTAAGCATCGTTGCTTGAGCAAAAAGTCAATATATTGGCAAAGGAAAATCGAAAATAAGAGTCTCCCAGGATTTATCAATCAACAAATTAATTAAATCAAAGTTACGTTCTGGTTGAAAAAGTGGAATATGTCTGGTATAAATGACTACCCAGAAACAGGAAGGATTAAAATGGTGTCCTTGAAGAGTTAAGCAAGGGTTCCCTAAAAAGTTAGCAAGGAATCAGAAGGATTAGAGTAAAAGATGGATATGAAAGGCCTTTGAGCATAATTCAAATGCCAGTAGTAAAAGATAACGAAAAGTAAACCTCAGAGAGTGAGCCTGGAAATGTGCATGAATATATAATAAATGCACTTAATTCAGTTAAATGCCATTCAGGTGACCAATTTCTTTGATTCCAGTGTTCTGACTAGCCTAATATATATTTACACGCAATTTCACATAATAAGATGTACTTTACCTATATGTGTAACCATAATAGATATAAAAAAGAAAGACTACCTACTAAAACAAATTAAGTATCAAAATCATATGTTTCCTGTCATATTGGCCTCCAACATTCCTCCATGCCTTAGGACTTGGTCTCTACAAAATTTCTCAGTTTGCTTCTTCCTTCAGCCTAATCTCCATATGAGCCTTCATCATTTCTTCATGTCTTCGGCCAAAGGGTCTTACAAATCTTCATAGTTCAATTTGCTTTGTTCTTCAGCCTCCTCTTCATATAAGCCTTCATTTATTCTTCATTTCTTCCGCCACAGCTTCATACAAATCTTCTTAGATTGTTTTGCTTCTTTCTTCGGCCACCTCTTCATATAAGCCTTCATCATTTCTTCATGTCTTCAGCCACAACTTCATAAAATCTTCCAAGGTGGTTTTGCTTCTTTCTTCAGCCTCCTCTTCTAATAATCCTCCATTTATTATTCATGTCTTAGGCCACAGCTCCTTTACACATCTCCATAAATAAATATGCTTCTCTTCATCAGCCTCTTCATATAAGCCTTCATTTATTCCTCATGTCTTCCGCCACAGCTTCATACAAATCTTCTTAGATTGTTTTACCTCTTTCTTTGGCCTCCTCTTCATATAAGCCATCATCATTTCTTCATGTCTTCGGTCAAAGCTTCATAAAAATTTTCTCAGTTCATTTTGCTTCTTTCTTCGGCTTCCTCTTCATATAAGCCTCCATTTATTCTTCATCTCTTCGCCACAAGCTTCCCCCAAATCTTCCGAGGTGGTTTTACTACTTTCTTCGGCCTCCTCTTTATATTATGATTTATCATTACTTCATGTCTTCCGCCACAGCTGAATATAAATCTTGATCGTTCAATATGCTTCTATCTTCGGCCTCCTCTTCATATAAGCCTTCATTTATTCTTCATGTCTTCGGCCACAGCTCCATACAAATCTTCATAGTTCAATTTGCTTCTATTTTCTGCCTCCTTTTCATGTAAGCCTTGATCATTTCTTCATGTCTTCGGCCACAGCTTCTTACAAATCTTCATAGTTCAATATGCTTCTTTCTTCGGCCTCCTCTTCATATAAGCCATCATCTATTTTTTATGTCTTCTGCCACACCTTCTTACAAATCTTCATAGTTCAATTCGCTTCTTTCTTCGGCCTCCTCTTCATATAAGCCTTCATCTATTCTTCATCTCTTTGGCCACAGCTTCTTAAAAATCTTCATAGTTCAATATGCTTCTTTCTTCGGCCTCCTCTTCATATAAGCCTTCATCTATTCTTCATGTCTTCGGCCACACCTTCTTACAAATCTGCATGGTTCAATATGCTTCTTTCTTCGGCCTCCTCTTCATATAAGCCTTCATCTAGTTTTCATGTCTTCGGCCAGACCTTCTTAGAAATCTTCATAGTTCAATTCGATTCTTTCTTCGGCCTCCTCTTCATATAAGCCATCATCTATTCTTCATGTCTTCGGCCACAGCTTCTTACAAATCTTCAGAGTTCAATATGCTTCTTTCTTCGGCCTCCTCTTCATATAAGCCTTCATCTATTCGTCATGTCTTTGGCCACAGATCCATACAAATCTTCATTGTTCAATATGCTTCTTTCTTCGGCCTCCTCTTCATATAAGCCTTCATCTATTTTTCATGTCTTCGGCCACACCTTCTTACAAATCTTTATAGTTCAATTCGCTTCTTTCTTCGGCCTCCTTTTCATATAAGCCTTCATCTAGTTTTCATGTCTTCGGCCACAACTTCTTATAAATCTTCATAGTTCAATTCGCTTCTTTCTTCGGCCTCCTCTTCATATAAGCCATCATCTATTCTTCATGTCTTCGGCCACAGCTTCTTAGTAATCTTCACAGTTCAATATTCTTCTTTCTTTGGCCTCCTCTTCATATAAGCCTTCTTCTATTCTTCATGTCTTCGGCCACAGCTATAAACAAATATTCATAGTTCAATATTTTTCTTTCTTCGCCCTATTCTTCATATAAGCCTTCATCTATTCTTCATGTCCTCGGCCACAGCTCCATACAAATCTTCATAGTTCAATATGCTTCTTTCTTCGGCCTCCTCATCATATATGCCTTCATCATTTCTTCATGTCTTCTCAGTTCATTATGTTTCTTTCTTCGGCCTCCTCTTCATATAAGCCTTCATCATTTCTTCATGTCTTTGGCCACAGCTTCTTACAAATCTTCCAATAGGGTTTTGCTTCTTTCTTCGGCCTCCTCTTCATATAAGCCTTAATCATTTCTTAATGTCTTCGGCCACATCTTCATACAAATCTTCCGAGGTGGTTTTGCTTCTTCATAGTTCAATTTCCTTCTTTCTTCGTCCTCCTCTTCATATTATGCTTTATCATTACTTTATGTCTTCCGCCACAACTCCATACAAATCTTCATAGTTCAATATGCTTCTTTCTTCGGCGTCGTCTTCACATAATCCTTCATCCATACTTCATTCCTTTGGCCACAGCTCCATACAAATCTTCTCAGTTCATTATGCTTCTTTCTTCGGCCTCCTATTCATATAAGCCTTCATCTATTTTTCATGTCTTCGGCCACACCTTCTTACAAATCTTCATAGTTCAATATGCTCCTTTCTTCGGCCTCCTCTTCATATATGCCTTCATTATTTCTTCATGTCTTCGGCAACGCCTTCATTCCATTCTTCCTCCTTAGCTTCATCCTCAGTTTTCTATTCATATAAGTCTCCAATATTCCATCAGTTCTTTAAGAGTCAGCTTCCTTCAAATCTTCTAACTTTGCTTCCTTCTTCGATTGCATCTTCATATATTCAATTAAACAAATTCAAAACATTTTCTGGTGCAAAATAGATTCACCAATTAAATTCAATGTATTATCAAATTTATTCCAAACAACAGAAGAATTAAAAAAAACTTTACAAGAGACACATTAAGCCGCATTATTGCTTTTTCGCTATGATATACAAGTCAAAATGATACAGGTTTGTGTGTCCTTTAATTTGCCTTGTTAAGTAACTTTCAGCATAGAAATATAAAAAAATAAGAGAAAGAATGGAATGAATTTCATTCAATCACCTTCATACAAAAACTGTTCTAGACTGCCACCTAGGTTTAATGGAAGTTCCCCTACATGGCGTTTGTTTCAAACCTGAATTGAGTCAACCTTATGTCAATTGGAATTTTTGCAAGCATATTACCCATGGCAAGCAAACTATTAAGCATCGTTGCTTGAGCAAAAAGTCAATATATTGGCAAAGGAAAATCGAAAATAAGAGTCTCCCAGGATTTATCAATCAACAAATTAATTAAATCAAAGTTACGTTCTGGTTGAAAAAGTGGAATATGTCTGGTATAAATGACTACCCAGAAACAGGAAGGATTAAAATGGTGTCCTTGAAGAGTTAAGCAAGGGTTCCCTAAAAAGTTAGCAAGGAATCAGAAGGATTAGAGTAAAAGATGGATATGAAAGGCCTTTGAGCATAATTCAAATGCCAGTAGTAAAAGATAACGAAAAGTAAACCTCAGAGAGTGAGCCTGGAAATGTGCATGAATATATAATAAATGCACTTAATTCAGTTAAATGCCATTCAGGTGACCAATTTCTTTGATTCCAGTGTTCTGACTAGCCTAATATATATTTACACGCAATTTCACATAATAAGATGTACTTTACCTATATGTGTAACCATAATAGATATAAAAAAGAAAGACTACCTACTAAAACTAATTAAGTACCAAAATCATATGTTTCCTGTCATATTGGCCTCCAACATTCCTCCATGCCTTAGGACTTGGTCTCTACAAAATTTCTCAGTTTGCTTCTTCCTTCAGCCTAATCTCCATATGAGCCTTCATCATTTCTTCATGTCTTCGGCCAAAGGGTCTTACAAATCTTCATAGTTCAATTTGCTTTGTTCTTCAGCCTCCTCTTCATATAAGCCTTCATTTATTCTTCATTTCTTCCGCCACAGCTTCATAAAAATCTTCTTAGATTGTTTTGCTTCTTTCTTCGGCCACCTCTTCATATAAGCCTTCATCATTTCTTCATGTCTTCAGCCACAACTTCATAAAATCTTCCAAGGTGGTTTTGCTTCTTTCTTCAGCCTCCTCTTCTAATAATCCTCCATTTATTATTCATGTCTTAGGCCACAGCTCCTTTACACATCTCCATAAATAAATATGCTTCTCTTCATCAGCCTCTTCATATAAGCCTTCATTTATTCCTCATGTCTTCCGCCACAGCTTCATACAAATCTTCTTAGATTGTTTTACCTCTTTCTTTGGCCTCCTCTTCATATAAGCCATCATCATTTCTTCATGTCTTCGGTCAAAGCTTCATAAAAATTTTCTCAGTTCATTTTGCTTCTTTCTTCGGCTTCCTCTTCATATAAGCCTCCATTTATTCTTCATCTCTTCGCCACAAGCTTCCCCCAAATCTTCCGAGGTGGTTTTACTACTTTCTTCGGCCTCCTCTTTATATTATGATTTATCATTACTTCATGTCTTCCGCCACAGCTGAATATAAATCTTGATCGTTCAATATGCTTCTATCTTCGGCCTCCTCTTCATATAAGCCTTCATTTATTCTTCATGTCTTCGGCCACAGCTCCATACAAATCTTCATAGTTCAATTTGCTTCTTTCTTCGGCCACCTCTTCATAAAAGCCTTCATCATATCTTCATGTCTTCGGCCACAGCTTCTTCTTTAACTTCCGAGAGGGTTTTGCTTCTTTCTTCGGCCTCCTCTTCATATAAGCCTTCATTTATTTTTCATGTCTTCGGCCACAACTCCTTACATATCTTCATAGTTCGATATGCTTCTTTCTTCGGCATCGTCTTCATATAAGCCTTCATTTATTCTTCATGTCTTCAGCCAAAGGGTCTTACAAATCTTCATAGTTCAATTAGCTTCGTTCTTCAGCCTCCTCTTCATATAAGCATTCATTTCTTCATGTCTTCCGCCACAGCTAAATACAAATCTTCCTAATTCAATATGCTTCTCTTCTTCGGCCTCTTCATAAAAACCTTCATTTATTCTTCATTTCTTCCACGACAGCTTCATACAAATCTTCTTAGATTGTTTTGCTTCTTTCTTCGGCCTCCTCTTCATATAAGCCTTCCTCATTTCTTCATGTCTTCGGCCACAGCTTCATACAAATTTTCTCAGTTAATTTTGCTTCTATCTTCGGCCTCCTCTTAATAAAAGCCTTCATCATTTCTTCATGTCTTTGGCAACAGCTTCATACAAATCTTCCGAGATGGTTTTGCTACTTTCTTCGGCCTCCTCTTCATATAAGCCTTCATCATTTCTTCATGTCTTCGGCCACAGATTCTTATAAATCTTCCTTGAGGGTTTTGCTTCTTTCTTCGGCCTCCTCCTCATATAAGCCTTCATCATTTCTTAATGTCTTCGGCCAAAGCTTCTTATAAAACTTCCGAGAGGGTTTTGATTCTTTCTCCGACCTCCTCTTCGCAAAATGCTTTATCATTTCTTCACGTCTTCGGCCACAGCTCCATACATATCTTCATAGTTCAATTTGCTTCTTTCTTCGGCCTCCTCTTCATATAAGCCTTCATCATTTCTTCATGTCTTCGGCCAAAACTCCATACAAATCTTCATAGTTCAATATGCTTCTTTCTTCGGCGTCGTCTTCATATTATCCTTCATCCATACTTCATTGCTTTGGCCACAGCTCCATACAAATCTTCTCAGTTTATTATGCTTCTTTCTTCGGCCTCCTCTTCATATAAGCCTTCATCTATTTTTCATGTCTTCGGCTACAGCTTCTTACAAATCTTAATAGTTCAACATGCTTCTTTCTTCAGCCTCCTCTTCATATATGCCTTCATTATTTCTTCATGTCTTCGGCAACGCCTTCATTCCATTCTTCCTCCTTAGCTTCATCTTCATCCTCTTCGCAAAATGCTTTATCATTTCTTCACATCTTCGGCCACAGCTCCATACATATCTTCATAGTTCAATTTGCTTCTTTCTCGGCCTCCTCTTCATATAAGCCTTCATCATTTCTTCATGTCTTCGACCAAAACTCCATACAAATCTTCATAGTTCAACATGCTTCTTTCTTCAGCCTCCTCTTCATATATGCCTTCATTATTTCTTCATGTCTTCGGCAACGCCTTCATTCCATTCTTCCTCCTTAGCTTCATCCTCAGTTTTCTATTCATATTAGTCTCCAATATTCCATCAGTTCTTTAAGAGTCAGCTTCCTTCAAATCTTCTAACTTTGCTTCCTTCTTCGATTGCATCTTCATATATTCAATTCAAACAAATTCAAAACATTTTCTGGAGCAAAGTAGATTCAGCAATTAAATTCAACGTATTATCAAATTTATTCCTAACAACACAAGAATTAAAAAAAACTTTACAAGGGACACAATAAGCTGCATTATTGCTTTTTCGCTATGATATACAAGTCAAATTGATACAGGTTTGTGTCTCCTTTAATTTGCCTTCTTAAGTAACTTTCAGCATAGAAATATAAAAAAATAAGAGAAAGAATGGAATGAATTTCATTCAATCACCTTCATACAAAAGCTGTTCTAGACTGCCACCTAGTTTTAATGGAAGTTCCCCCTACATGGCGTTTGTTTCAAACCTGAATTGAGTCAACCTTATGTCAATTGGAATTTTCGCAAGCATATTACCCATGGCAAGCAAACTATTAAGCATCGTTGCTTGAGCAAAAAGTCAATATATTGGCAAAGGAAAATTGAAAATAAGAGTCTCCCAGGATTTATCAATCAACAAATTAATTAAATCAAAGTTACGTTCTGGTTGAAAAAGTGGAATATGTCTGGTATAAATGACTACCCAGAAACAGGAAGGATTAAAATGGTGTCCTTGAAGAGTTAAGCAAGGGTTCCCTAAAAAGTTAGCAAGGAATCAGAAGGATTAGAGTAAAAAATGGATATGAAAGGCCTTTGAGCATAATTCAAATGCCAGTAGTAAAAGATAACGAAAAGTAAACCTCAGAGAGTGAGCCTGGAAATGTGCATGAATATATAATAAATAAACTTAATTCAATTAAATGTTATTCAGGTGACCAATTTCTTGAATTCGAGTGTTCTAACTAGCCTAATACATATTTACACCCAATTTTACATAATAAGATGTACTTTACCTATATGTATAACCATAATTGATATAAAAAAGAAAGACTAACTATAAAAACAAATTAAGGATCAAAATAATATGTTTCCTGTCATATTGGCCTCCAACATTCCTCCATGCCTTAGGACTTGGTCTCTACAAAATTTCTCAGTTTGCTTCTTCCGTCAGCCTAATCTCCATATGAGCCTTCATCATTTCGTCATGTCATCGCCCACAGCTTCATACAAATCTTCTTAGTTCATTTTGTTTCTTTCTTCCGCCTCCTCTTCATATAAACCTTCATTTATTCTTCATGTCTTCGGCCAAAGGGTCTTACAAATCTTCATAGTTCAATTTGCTTTGTTCTTCAGCCTGCTCTTCATATAAGCATTCATTTCTTCATGTCTTCCGCCAAAGCTCCATAAAAATCTTCCCAATTCAATATGCTTCTCTTCTTTGGCCTCTTCATATAAACCTTCATTTATTCTTCATTTCTTCCACCACAGTTTCATACAAATCTTCATAGATTGTTTTGCTTCTTTCTTCGGCCTCCTCTTCATATGAGCCTTCATCATTTCTTCATGTCTTCGGCCACAGCTTCATACAAATCTTCAGAGATGGTTTTGCTTCTTTCTTCGGCCTCCTCTTCATATAAGCCTTCATTTTTTCTTCATGTCTTTGGCCACAGCTCCAAACTAATCATCATAATTCAATATGCTTCTTTCTTCGGCCTTCTCTTCATATAAGCCTTCATTTATTCTTCATGTCTTCGGCCACAGCTATACACAAATCTTCATAGTTCAATATCCTTCTTTCTTCTGCCTCCTCTTCATATAAGCCATCATCTATTTTTTATGTCTTCTGCCACACCTTCTTACAAATCTTCATAGTTCAATTCGCTTCTTTCTTCGGCCTCCTCTTCATATAAGCCTTCATCTATTCTTCATCTCTTTGGCCACAGCTTCTTAAAAATCTTCATAGTTCAATATGCTTCTTTCTTCGGCCTCCTCTTCATATAAGCCTTCATCTATTCTTCATGTCTTCGGCCACACCTTCTTACAAATCTTCATGGTTCAATATGCTTCTTTCTTCAGCCTCCTCTTAATATAAGCCTTCATCTAGTTTTCATGTCTTCGGCCAGACCTTCTTAGAAATCTTCATAGTTCAATTCGATTCTTTCTTCGGCCTCCTCTTCATATAAGCCATCATCTATTCTTCATGTCTTCGGCCACAGCTTCTTACAAATCTTCAGAGTTCAATATGCTTCTTTCATCGGCCTCCTCTTCATATAAGCCTTCATCTATTCTTCATGTCTTCGGCCACAGCTCCATACAAATCTTCATAGTCCAATTTGCTTCTGTTTTCGGCCTACTCTTCATATAAGCCTTCATCTATTTTTCATGTCTTCGGCCACACCTTCTTACAAATCTTCATAGTTCAATTTGCTTCTTTCTTCGGCCTCCTTTTCATATAAGCCTTCATCTAGTTTTCATGTCTTCGGCCACAACTTCTTATAAATCTTCATAGTTCAATTCGCTTCTTTCTCCGGCCTCCTCTTCATATAAGCCATCATCTATTCTTCATGTCTTCGGCCACAACTTCTTAGTAATCTTCACAGTTCAATATTCTTCTTTCTTTGGCCTTCTCTTCATATAAGCCTTCATTTATTCTACATGTCTTCGGCCACAGCTATACACAAATCTTCATAGTTCAATATCCTTCTTTCTTCGGCCTCCTCTTAATATAAGCCTTCATCTATTCTTCATGTCTTCGGCCACAGCTCCATACAAATTTTCATAGTCCAATATTCATATTTCTTCGGCCTTTTCTTCTTGTAAGCCTTCATCTATTCTTCATGTCTTCGGCCACAGCTCCATACAAATCTTCATAGTTCAATATGCTTCTTTCTTCGGCCTCCTCATCATATATGCCTTCAGCATTTCTTCATGTCTTCTCAGTTCATTATGTTTCTTTCTTCGGCATCCTCTTCATATAAGCCTTCATCATTTCTTCATGTCTTCGGCCACAGCTTCTTACAAATCTGCCAATAGGGTTTTGCTTCTTTCTTCGGCCTCCTCTCATATAAGCCTTCATCTATTCTTCATGTCTTCGGCCTCCTCTTCATATAAGCCTTCATCCATTCTTCATGTCTTCGGCCAGACCTTCTTAGAAATCTTCATAGTTCAATTCGCTTCTTTCTTCGGCCTCCTCTTCATATAAGCCTTCATCTATTCTTCATGTCTTCGGCCACGGCTCCATACAAATCTTCATAGTCCAATTTGCTTCTGTTTTCGGCCTACTCTTCATATAAGCCTTCATCATTTCTTCATGTCTTCGGCCACAGCTTCTTACAAATCTGCCAATAGGGTTTTGCTTCTTTCTTCGGCCTCCTCTCATATAAGCCTTCATCTATTCTTCATGTCTTCGGCCTCCTCTTCATATAAGCCTTCATCCATTCTTCATGTCTTCGGCCAGACCTTCTTAGAAATCTTCATAGTTCAATTCGCTTCTTTCTTCGGCCTCCTCTTCATATAAGCCTTCATCTATTCTTCATGCCTTCGGCCAGAGCTTCTTACAAATCTTCATAGTTCAATATTCATATTTCTTCGGCCTCCTCTTCTGGTAAGTCTTCATCTATTCTTCATGTCTTCGGCCACAGCTCCATACAAATCTTCATAGTTCAATTTGCTTCTATTTTCTGCCTCCTTTTCATGTAAGCCTTGATCATTTCTTCATGTCTTCGGCCACAGCTTCTTACAAATCTTCATAGTTCAATATGCTTCTTTCTTCGGCCTCCTCTTCATATAAGCCATCATCTATTTTTTATGTCTTCTGCCACACCTTCTTACAAATCTTCATAGTTCAATTCGCTTCTTTCTTCGGCCTCCTCTTCATATAAGCCTTCATCTATTCTTCATCTCTTTGGCCACAGCTTCTTAAAAATCTTCATAGTTCAATATGCTTCTTTCTTCGGCCTCCTCTTCATATAAGCCTTCATCTATTCTTCATGTCTTCGGCCACACCTTCTTACAAATCTGCATGGTTCAATATGCTTCTTTCTTCGGCCTCCTCTTCATATAAGCCTTCATCTAGTTTTCATGTCTTCGGCCAGACCTTCTTAGAAATCTTCATAGTTCAATTCGATTCTTTCTTCGGCCTCCTCTTCATATAAGCCATCATCTATTCTTCATGTCTTCGGCCACAGCTTCTTACAAATCTTCAGAGTTCAATATGCTTCTTTCTTCGGCCTCCTCTTCATATAAGCCTTCATCTATTCGTCATGTCTTTGGCCACAGATCCATACAAATCTTCATTGTTCAATATGCTTCTTTCTTCGGCCTCCTCTTCATATAAGCCTTCATCTATTTTTCATGTCTTCGGCCACACCTTCTTACAAATCTTTATAGTTCAATTCGCTTCTTTCTTCGGCCTCCTTTTCATATAAGCCTTCATCTAGTTTTCATGTCTTCGGCCACAACTTCTTATAAATCTTCATAGTTCAATTCGCTTCTTTCTTCGGCCTCCTCTTCATATAAGCCATCATCTATTCTTCATGTCTTCGGCCACAGCTTCTTAGTAATCTTCACAGTTCAATATTCTTCTTTCTTTGGCCTCCTCTTCATATAAGCCTTCTTCTATTCTTCATGTCTTCGGCCACAGCTATAAACAAATATTCATAGTTCAATATTTTTCTTTCTTCGCCCTATTCTTCATATAAGCCTTCATCTATTCTTCATGTCCTCGGCCACAGCTCCATACAAATCTTCATAGTTCAATATGCTTCTTTCTTCGGCCTCCTCATCATATATGCCTTCATCATTTCTTCATGTCTTCTCAGTTCATTATGTTTCTTTCTTCGGCCTCCTCTTCATATAAGCCTTCATCATTTCTTCATGTCTTCGGCCACAGCTTCTTACAAATCTTCCAATAGGGTTTTGCTTCTTTCTTCGGCCTCCTCTTCATATAAGCCTTAATCATTTCTTAATGTCTTCGGCCACATCTTCATACAAATCTTCCGAGGTGGTTTTGCTTCTTCATAGTTCAATTTCCTTCTTTCTTCGTCCTCCTCTTCATATTATGCTTTATCATTACTTTATGTCTTCCGCCACAACTCCATACAAATCTTCATAGTTCAATATGCTTCTTTCTTCGGCGTCGTCTTCACATAATCCTTCATCCATACTTCATTCCTTTGGCCACAGCTCCATACAAATCTTCTCAGTTCATTATGCTTCTTTCTTCGGCCTCCTATTCATATAAGCCTTCATCTATTTTTCATGTCTTCGGCCACACCTTCTTACAAATCTTCATAGTTCAATATGCTCCTTTCTTCGGCCTCCTCTTCATATATGCCTTCATTATTTCTTCATGTCTTCGGCAACGCCTTCATTCCATTCTTCCTCCTTAGCTTCATCCTCAGTTTTCTATTCATATAAGTCTCCAATATTCCATCAGTTCTTTAAGAGTCAGCTTCCTTCAAATCTTCTAACTTTGCTTCCTTCTTCGATTGCATCTTCATATATTCAATTAAACAAATTCAAAACATTTTCTGGTGCAAAATAGATTCACCAATTAAATTCAATGTATTATCAAATTTATTCCAAACAACAGAAGAATTAAAAAAAACTTTACAAGAGACACATTAAGCCGCATTATTGCTTTTTCGCTATGATATACAAGTCAAAATGATACAGGTTTGTGTGTCCTTTAATTTGCCTTGTTAAGTAACTTTCAGCATAGAAATATAAAAAAATAAGAGAAAGAATGGAATGAATTTCATTCAATCACCTTCATACAAAAACTGTTCTAGACTGCCACCTAGGTTTAATGGAAGTTCCCCTACATGGCGTTTGTTTCAAACCTGAATTGAGTCAACCTTATGTCAATTGGAATTTTTGCAAGCATATTACCCATGGCAAGCAAACTATTAAGCATCGTTGCTTGAGCAAAAAGTCAATATATTGGCAAAGGAAAATCGAAAATAAGAGTCTCCCAGGATTTATCAATCAACAAATTAATTAAATCAAAGTTACGTTCTGGTTGAAAAAGTGGAATATGTCTGGTATAAATGACTACCCAGAAACAGGAAGGATTAAAATGGTGTCCTTGAAGAGTTAAGCAAGGGTTCCCTAAAAAGTTAGCAAGGAATCAGAAGGATTAGAGTAAAAGATGGATATGAAAGGCCTTTGAGCATAATTCAAATGCCAGTAGTAAAAGATAACGAAAAGTAAACCTCAGAGAGTGAGCCTGGAAATGTGCATGAATATATAATAAATGCACTTAATTGAGTTAAATGCCATTCAGGTGACCAATTTCTTTGATTCCAGTGTTCTGACTAGCCTAATATATATTTACACGCAATTTCACATAATAAGATGTACTTTACCTATATGTGTAACCATAATAGATATAAAAAAGAAAGACTACCTACTAAAACAAATTAAGTATCAAAATCATATGTTTCCTGTCATATTGGCCTCCAACATTCCTCCATGCCTTAGGACTTGGTCTCTACAAAATTTCTCAGTTTGCTTCTTCCTTCAGCCTAATCTCCATATGAGCCTTCATCATTTCTTCATGTCTTCGGCCAAAGGGTCTTACAAATCTTCATAGTTCAATTTGCTTTGTTCTTCAGCCTCCTCTTCATATAAGCCTTCATTTATTCTTTATGTCTTCGGCCAAAGGGTCTTACAAATCTTCATAGTTCAATTTGCTTCGTTCTTCAGCCTCCTCTTCATATAAGCATTCAATTCTTCATGTCTTCCGCCACAGCTCCATAAAAATCTTCCTAATTCAATATGCTTCTCTTCTTCGGCCTCTTCATATAAACCTTCATTTATTCTTCATTTCTTCCACCACAGTTTCATACAAATCTTCATAGATTGTTTTGCTTCTTTCTTCGGCCTCCTCTTCATATAAGCCTTCATCATTTCTTCATGTCTTCGGCCACAGCTTCATACAAATCTTCCGAGATGGTTTTGCTTCTTTCTTCGGCCTCCTCTTCATATAAGCCTTCATTTTTTCTTCATGTCTTTGGCCACAGCTATACACAAATCTTCATAGTTCAATATCCTTCTTTCTTCGGCCTCCTCTTAATATAAGCCTTCATCTATTCTTCATGTCTTCGG
Source organism: Hetaerina americana (assembly GCF_022747635.1). Taxonomy (NCBI): domain Eukaryota; kingdom Metazoa; phylum Arthropoda; class Insecta; order Odonata; family Calopterygidae; genus Hetaerina; species Hetaerina americana. Next base: position 903,629 of record NW_027286315.1, read on the forward strand.
CCACAGCTCCATACAAATTTTCATAGTCCAATATTCATATTTCTTCGGCCTTTTCTTCTTGTAAGCCTTCATCTATTCTTCATGTCTTCGGCCACAGCTCCATACAAATCTTCATAGTTCAATTTGCTTCTATTTTCTGCCTCCTCTTCATGTAAGCCTTGATCATTTCTTCATGTCTTCGGCCACAGCTTCTTACAAATCTTCATGGGTCAGTTTGCTTCTTTCTTCGGCCTCCTCTTCATATAAGCCTTCATCTATTCTTCATGTCTTCGGCCACAGCCCCATACAAATCTTCATAGTTCAATTTGCTTCTATTTTTGGCCTCCTCTTCATGTAAGTCTTCATCATTTCTTCATGTCTTCGGCCACAGCTTCTTACAAATCTTCATAGTTCAATATGCTTCTTTCTTCCGCCTCCTCTTCATATAAGCCTTCATGTATTCTTCATGTCTTCGGCCACAGTTCCAAACAAATCTTCATAGTTCAATATGCTTCTTTCTTCGGCCTCCTCTTCATATAAGCCTTCATCTATTCTTCATGTCTTCGGCCACAGATCCATACAAATCTTCATAGTTCAATATGCTTCTTTCTTCGGCCTCCTCTTAATATAAGCCTTCATCTATTCTTCATGTCTTCGGCCACAGCTCCATACAAATTTTCATGGTCCAATATTCATATTTCTTCGGCCTTTTCTTCTTGTAAGCCTTCATCTATTCTTCATGTCTTCGGCCACAGCTCCATACAAATCTTCATAGTTCAATTTGCTTCTATTTTCTGCCTCCTCTTCATGTAAGCCTTGATCATTTCTTCATCTCTTCGGCCAAAGCTTCTTAAAAATCTTCATAGTTCAATATGCTTCTTTCTTCGGCCTCCTCTTCATATAAGCCTTCATCTATTCTTCATGTCTTCGGCCAGAGCTTCTTACAAATCTTCGTAGTTCAATATGCTTCTTTCTTCGGCCTCCTCTTCATATAAGCCATCATCTATTTTTCATGTCTTCTGCCACACCTTCTTACAAATCTTCATAGTTCAATTCGCTTCTTTCTTCGGCCTCCTCTTCATATAAGCCTTCATCTATTCTTCATCTCTTTGGCCACAGCTTCTTAAAAATCTTCATAGTTCAATATGCTTCTTTCTTCGGCCTCCTCTTCATATAAGCCTTCATCTATTCTTCATGTCTTCAGCCACACCTTCTTACAAATCTTCATAGTTCAATATGCTTCTTTCTTCGGCCTCCTCTTCATATAAGCCTTCATCTAGTTTTCATGTCTTCGGCCAGACCTTCTTAGATATCTTCATAGTTCAATTCGCTTCCTTCTTCGGCCTCCTCTTCATTAAAGCCATCATCTATTCTTCATGTCTTCGGCCACAGCTTCTTACAAATCTTCATAGTTCAATATGCTTCTTTATTCGGCCTCCTCTTCATATAAGCCTTCATCTATTCTTCATGTCTTCGGCCACACCTTCTTACAAATCTACATAGTTCAATTCGCTTCTTTCTTCGGCCTCCTCTTCATATAAGCCTTCATCTATTCTTCATGTCTTCGGCCACAGCCCCATACAAATCTTCATAGTTCAATTTGCTTCTATTTTTGGCCTCCTCTTCATGTAAGTCTTCATCATTTCTTCATGTCTTCGGCCACAGCTTCTTACAAATCTTCATAGTTCAATATGCTTCTTTCTTCCGCCTCCTCTTCATATAAGCCTTCATGTATTCTTCATGTCTTCGGCCACAGTTCCAAACAAATCTTCATAGTTCAATATGCTTCTTTCTTCGGCCTCCTCTTCATATAAGCCTTCATCTATTCTTCATGTCTTCGGCCACAGATCCATACAAATCTTCATAGTTCAATATGCTTCTTTCTTCGGCCTCCTCTTCATATAAGCCTTCATCTATTCTTCATGTCTTCGGCCACAGATCCATACAAATCTTCATTGTTCAATATGCTTCTTTCTTCGGCCTCCTCTTCATATAAGCCTTAATCTATTTTTCATGTCTTCGGCCACACCTTCTTACAAATCTTCATAGTTCAATTCGCTTCTTTTATCGGCCTCCTCTTCATATAAGCCTTCATCTAATCTTCATGTCTTCGATTACAGCTTCTTGCAAATCTTCATTGTTCAATTTGCTTCTTTCTTCGGCCTCCTCTTCATATAAGCCTTTATCTATTCATCACGTCTTCAACCACAGCTTCATACAAATCTTCTTGGTTCATTTTTCTTCTTTCTTTGGCCTCCTCTTCTTATAAGCCTTTATCCATTCTCCATGTCTATGGCCTCAGCTTCATGCAATTCTGTTCCCTTAGCTTCATCTTCAGTTTTCTCTTAAATAAGTCTCCAATATTCCTTCATGTCTTCGGGTTCAGCTTCATAGAAATCTTTTTAGTTTGCTTCTTTCTTCGGTTTCCTCTTCATTTAAGCATTTATTTTCTCTTAAAGCCTTTGGCTTTCTGAGCACATAAGCCTCCAATATTCCTTAATGTCTTAGTCGTTGCCCTCTTATACGTGTTTTAGCTTCGCTTCTTTCTGCGACCTCATATTGATACAAGCCTGAATCTTTTCTTGAGGTCTTCAGCCTCAGCTTCATACAAGTATTCTCAGTTTCTTCTTTCTTTGACATCCTCTTTATGCAAGCCTTCCTTTTTGCTCACGTTTCCAGCCTTGGTCTCATTCAAATCATCTTACTTTGGCTCTTCATTTTTCTCCTTTTCATAAATGCTCTGCTCTTTTCTTCCCATCTTTGGCCTAAGCTTTATTCACATCTTCTCACCTGACTTAATTCTTTAGCCTGATATCAAGTACTCTGACTCCTCTTCATATGAACTATTGTCTTTACCTAACATGTTTTTCCTTCACTTGAATCAAATCTCCTTAGTTTAATTCATCCTCTATATTCCTTTTCATATAAGCTCCATCTTTGGTTCACATTTTTGTGTCAACTTCATAGAAACCTTCCCTTACTTCTTTCTATAGTACCACTTCAAGTAAGTCATTATATATTCTTCATATCTCTGGACTAATCTTTACAATTGATCTTTCTTTCCTTCCCCAGTTGTTTTTGATTTATGCATAGAAATCTTCCTGTTTAATATTTTCAAAATCTTTACTTTATGGATGTGTATTTTTTATTTCAGGTATACTGGCTACTAGTCATTTAGCCCTCCTTCTTATGTTTTTATTTATATTAGTTCTTTCTCTAAATCTTTGGCCTTTTAGGAAATAGCAATGTTTCATAGTTTCCTCAGATTTATACTCCTCTTCATATGTATCTTTTATAAGTCTCACTTTAAGACAATTTCCCTGTTCATATCTTCTATGTTCTTTGTTTTCAATATTTTATTAATTTTATCTTTCACACACTACTGGAGCCTATCCTTTTTGTAGAATAATTAATTTTGTTATATTCATTGATTTTTCTTAATGCCGAATTAGGAAGGTTACCCAAAAACTACCACTGGTTTGCAGCATGATGGGTATGTAATTGCAGATAGTAATATTTCTTACATGGAAGATTGAAATGCCTTATTTAAGTTTTTGCACCTTTTGTTAATCCATCATGTAGGGAGAGTAACCAATATTTCACTAGAAAAATGAAATATATCCCTACTATCCTTAGCTTTATTATATTTGAATTTTCATATACTTTTTTATCCAAAAAAACACCTAGTAAACTTCTTTTAATATATCTACCCTAATCTGCTGAAACATTACCCAGAATGAGATGAATTACATTTGATGTTTCCACCAATATTATTCAATTTTTTAGTAATTTCACCCATATTTTACCCAGCTACCTTTAGTTTTCAATTAAATGGCTAAGTAATAAGATTTTATTAATATGTACATGGAAAAAGGAAATAACTTTTCCAATTCAAGTAATTTCTCTTCAAGCAATCATGTATATAGGGTAACCTCTATTTGGCAAGAAAAATTATAAAATTTTTAATCCTTCCTAATAATATTATACAAGATGTTCCCTAAAGCTGATTCAATACAAATACAGTTTAAACATAACACTAATTAAGAAATTATGGAAAAATTTTATAGGAATGCTTCTTGCTTGATAGGATTTTAATTCTCTTGCTAAAATTTGCCATTTAACTACAAAGGAATAATGCATATTCTTTGATATTTGAAAAGCAACAGTTCCAATTTTCAAGAGTTATCAACGGTGAAAATGTATTTGCTGCTTTCTTTGATGGCCTGAAATGTAACTATGCTGCAAAATGCTTCACCTGACCATAACACTAAATCAATTTTATCTTAACATGATTTTACCTGACATTGAAAAGGAAGAATGCTACGCTGAATCACATTAATGAAGATTCCTTTCCATCAAAGGATTTGCAGAGATATCTAAGAAGATATCAGGTGTTGTCAGCCATGAGTCAGAAATGTTCACAGACAAGTGCTGGAATTTTCATGCACCTCAGCTTCATCCTGAAAAAAAAGAGTTATGAATTAGTCAATAATAGACTTAAATTGACTAAATCAGTAGGGCAAGGACAGTTTTATATTTACTGGGTAACCATATATTCAAAATTTTCTTCGCAAATACAATCCTCATTTAACTAAAGTAACATTCACTGATACAATTTTTCATTTCCAAATGAATTTAATTTTATGTGAAAAGGGTATTCCAATTCATTTTTATTTTAATCTGGTCAAATTTAAGCCATCAAAAGAAGAATTCTTTAGACATCTAAGTGTTTTCCAGCATATTTAAGTGTACCAAAAGCTATGAAGACTTAAAAGAGACACCTTAACCACTTACAATCTACAAAACATTGCTACTGATTAGTGGTGGGAGCCTATAACTGATGCCCAACTATAAAACAAAAGGGTTGACTACTTTTTATCCTGCTAACAACATGCCTAACAATTCTGTTAAATTATATCCATTCCTGAATGTAATCTCAATGCTCAAAAGCCAAGGAAAGTATGTCAATATCCAAGGAGAATGGGAAATGTGGCTGGAAATAAAACTTTGCTTGCACTTGCAAAAAATTGGGTGGTAAGAGCACTAACATCCAATCTCTATTTCAATTTATGCCAAAATCTTTGTTTGCATACTGGAGGGGATGATGGCGAGTGCCAAGATAAGTGATTTATGGGTGATGAGGCAATGTGCTTAAGGTAATACACCCCATCAGGTAATTTTTAGGCAAGAAAACAAGAGGCAGGCTTCAAATCACGGAAAACTTTTGGGAGGTAAGGCATGCAATATCATCAACTCTCATTACAGATTTTGGAATTTGGAGGGGGGGGGGGATCAGGAGAATCTTAGTCAAAAATTAATCTATTATTTCGGTCACTGCCTATTAAGAAGACTTTAAATTATGCTTTATCACCAAAGAAAACAACACAAATATTAATTAATGAACCTATTACTTAAGAGTTATTTAATCATTCAGGAACCTGATGAAATAGTTTTAAAATGTTCGTAGAAAGTTTCAAAACATCCATTTCATTTACCTACATGTATTTTTATTCCATAAAAAACATGGTAATGCTCTTTTTCAGTAAAATCATGCAATCAAAGTGACCAGAAGATAATCATATAGAAAACCTTACTCCAAACCTACATGTACATTCTCCTTTTTTAGCTTCTCTGACACATGATAATGATACCTATAATAATTAATTAAGATGGGAAGGGAAAGGGAATTAATTCAGATGGGATGGGAAGGGAAAAAAATGAGACAGGAGACAGGAGGAGGTAAGACATGTCTTTCAAGACATGTGTCTTATAGACTCATGGTAGTAGTAGTATTTAGGGAAGGCGACCGACAGCCAAGGTCATTTGCGCCATAGGGGATGGATAGGAAAAGATGAAGGGTGGAGGGAAACCCGGCGTCGGCATTAGCCTACTCTTTACGCAAGGCGCCAAGGGGTCCGCAGCTTAACATCCCATCAGACAGACTGCGTACTCACTCAAAGTGCCCTCCACAAAGCACCTCAAGTAGGGATCAAGATACCTCTGAAAAATATTCAACACCGCCGGGATTCAAACCCCGGCACTCTGGGTAGGAAGCCAGCACGTTGTTCCCCGCACCAACTCGATCCCCTTATGGACTCATGTCTTGAAAGGTCTGTAACTGGTTACAGTGAGATACCGTGACCAGAAGGAGAGCATTCAAAACAGACCATTAGTTATTTAACTGAATCTACCCGATAGATTTCCATTAGTTCACAGATTTTTGTACATGGCTTTTAAACTAAGATGTCATCCTAACATACTTACAGCTACAATCATTTTCAAACAACACCCCTTACATAGAATGCCTGCCGACAGGTGACATTTCTGGATACACATGCTAAAACCTTTTGGCAATAATGGACTACCTTCAAATCCCAATTCACTCATCAATGTGATCCTTCCACTGCTGCCTAGCTCAACTTTTGAAGCATTGGGTTGATACATTGATAGTTTGAGATTACATGAATACAGAGGGTTATGTGAGCACACAATGTATTTTAGAAGGAATGGCATACATGTCTGAACAAAGCATTAAGTTTTCCCATAACGTTATAGCCAATGACACTGAATTGAAAAGCTATTAGTGTAGTTGATAGGTCAGATCCATGCATAAAATTAAATCAATTCTTTTTTTAGATTTAACTACTTAAGATGGCCAAATGTACCTTTCCCTTTGTCCCAATATATGCTAGGAAAGTGTTCAAGACAACCAGTTGACTCTTGTATGCTACGGCCAATGAATATCATATTTGCCTACCATACAGCTAGCAATTTAGTTCAGCACTAAGGGTATTATGAGCATAAAGGCCAGGACAAAAAAAATCTCAAAAATGCTCTTTTGATGTAATGCTAAAAATTTTGGGTTTTCCATCATATGATGCAAAATTTAAGTTGTTTCACGTAGATCAGCCAATGCCTTTGCCTAAACAGATCTAGGTTTACTGATCAGAGTTGACCATTAATTGAAATGTTTTGGCTTCTTTGCATCATGTATTGCAATTATTTACCACAAACGTTATTAAATATTTGAACTTTAGTTCTGATTGTAAGTGTGAAATATAAAACCATAACCACAGTCATCAACAAACAGGTCAGCAAGATAGGTGATGGTAGAGTTCACCCATTACTTAGCCCAACAAGGCATGGTGAAATTCATACGTCAGGATAGGGGGGCAGATCCTTTCCATGGCTACCTATTGGTTCCCCATAAACTTCTGGAGCTCAAAAAAAATCACAGTTTGGGTGAAAATGAGGGTTCTCAGGATTGGAACCTATGCCTTCCAATCAGTAATCCAACAATCTACCCCTGGACTATCATATCCATTTGTAACACTAAAATACATTTCTTTTAATTCAATGAGCACACTCCTATTTCAATAATGAGTAACACAAAACAAAAAACGCAATGCAAATTTCTAGGACATACTTTTTTGAGTAGAGAGAACCACTCAGACCTTTGTAAAAGGTCAAAGTATTCAAGGTTATAAAATTCTCTATGAAAATTACTTCAAGCATTAATTTAAACACAACCTCCTTTTTGGGTACAGCAATAAAGCTGGAGCAATGGGGAAGAAAACTGGCAGTTGCAGAAGCCTATGCTTTGTGAAAATATGTTTTATCATATCGCCTGTCAAGTGAAGACAATCTCTTGCTATCAGTTTGTCACTTAAAGAACAGTACTAATGAATACAAATGTTTAATTACCTAGGGGCCACATTAAAAGCAAAATGACGAAAAGAAAAATATACAAGGGTGCACCTTGCCCAGTTCTGGATTTCACCAACTTATTAACGAACTGAAAATAACTTTCTGTGACTTAAATACAAAGGCAAAACTAAAAACACAGTTTTACTGGACAGGGAAGAAAGTTACATCCAATTTCCCAGAGTATTTTGATGAGTCTCTCCAGACAATTTCTGAGAAAAGAATATCTCACAAGATCATTGATAACCATTACAAAACAATAATCTGCAAGAAAAATATCAGTAGCTGAACACCAAGCAGTTCAATCAACGAAAATGAAAACTTCTGAATTAATTACAAAAAGTTGCTCAATATTTGCAAGTTAAAAAAAGGTGAGAATGTATATACAGTGCCATCTACTGAAAGAGGATTTCTCATGGATCAAATATAAACACTTAAAATGTGGCTTGGAATAACTAATAAAACTTACCAATCTACTTTGGCCAAGAAAAATGGAGTATGAAAATTGAAGAAGGTAAAACATCCAGACTTCAAAAAATCAGATTAAGACACTACCGAAATTGGGCGAGACGAAGGTTTAAAAAATAAAATATATACAAATAAATAAAACAAAAAACCAAGAATGGGATCGGAATACAAAGCATTAGTTACCAATTCAAACAAACCAAAACCAATTCAACATACGTTAGGACTTCATTGGCTACAGGTTTGATTTTGCACCCAGCATAGTTGTCACTTTAGATAGACCATAAAAGAATGGATAGGCGACCAAATGATTTAGGGATGATCATTTTGAGCTAGAGAAGGGAAGAGGTATATAATACTTGATACCTTAACATGACACTGGTAGAAAAAATAAAAAACTGGGTTACGGTTTCCCAGGATGATCTGGTACCCAAAAAATTACATAGCTTGGGTGGAGCTGCAGGTGCCCAGAGTGGCTTGTCCAGGAATCGAACCCAGGCCCTCCGATCAGTAATCCAACACTCTACCCCATGGACTACCCCGACCCACAATAAAAGTAATATAAAAATAAATTGAATGAGGATGTATTTATTTGTCTTATGGATTTCAAGGAGTTCAATGGAGTAATTTGGTTTGTATCAATGAGTGTAATACAGAAGTTATGATTAGGCAACTTATTCACAACCTGCACAAGTCTCAGGGCATTTGGATGCATGCGGTGGACAGTTGGGATGGGCAGGAAGTTAGGATTAGGTGAGGCAGTAAAACAGTCCTTCAAAAATTATTAACTGTGCTTTGTAACGTGTACATGGAGACAAAAGTAAAAGGGGCATGGGAAGATCTTAAGTTATTAATGATGGTCAGTTGGAAATACATAAAATCAGATCAACAATTTGTCATTATTTAATAAGGCAGCCAAAGAGCTAAATTCACTGCATAGCTTATTAGAAAATCATTGTTACAGGATTTGGATAGGTACAAATGTAAGTAGAGGTGATTAGGTCTTCCAGGAGGAGGAAAGCTAAGATGAATGCAATAATTGTAGGACAAAAATAGCAGGTGGAAGTTTGCTTATCTAGCAAGTGTTTTTAACAAAGGTTGTCCAAGTAGTACTGAATATGACAAAGAATTTGGGAAAACAGCTATCATATGGAACCAAAATTTGATGACAGGAATGTTAAGATGCTCAAAAACATTATTTGAAAACTTTGAACATGGAGTGTGGTTTGGTACAGCACAAAAACTTGGTAATTAGTACAAGATAATATGCATAGATGCTTTTGAGATGTGAATGGGGAGGAGGAATAGATAAAATGAATGAAAAAGAGCAAATGAAAATATAATAAGCATAGTGAGGGAGGAGATGGGTTTTCTCTAGGAAGAAATCCTAAGGTGACAGGATAGATGGATGCAGAGAATTCCAATTGGTGATTCAATGCTGGAGACTGTGAGAGTAGAGAAGAGAACTTAAGTAACTGACAGAGTAGAGAACTTAACGCAAGGTAAGGGAAAAGAATAGCCATTTCGGATGGAAAGACGGAAGCAAAAAGTATGAGCAACTGAAAGAGTACTTCGGTAAATAATAATAGTGATCACTATTAGAAGGTTTAACCAGAAATACCACTAAACACTAATCACGCCACAGGATTGGATGTCCCTCATATCCCTCATTCGCCGGATATTACATAATTAGATGCTCGAAATTGGAAAATGAACTGTTAGAATCTCTTAATAAAGTTATTAAAATGAAATTTCAAAGAATACCGAGGAATAATTGACAATCTTTTCGATGCAAAATGAGCCAAGAGTTTTTATTTAAGCAAAATTTCTTCCAAACGAATTCGATCAACTAACATAACCGTTCTTCATTCCAGTATAATGCATCCAAAAAACCCAACAACGACTAAAGTATAACTGCACCACAAATTGGGAGGCACCAACTCATAAATCGAGAAATGCAGACAAATCAAGTTACACTTACTTGCGCCTGGAAACTATTTCGATAAAAGTTGCATGCTTTCCATTATCAGGTGGGGTAAAAATTCAAATCATAATGATGAGCAAAACTGAGGAATCCTGTGGAATTCATCTGATGGTCCGGTTCGCCACGAAAAAGCTAGAATTTAGTCAATTTTCACCATCACATTTCTCTCACCAAATGATTCAGCTAAGGTGAGCTCTGCTGCTGTCTCGTCGGAATTGATTCATCTATTTCCTATCCATTGATTTTGAAATGGAATGTAATAATTAGTTCAGTTTAAGATCCGATTGAAATTTCAGAAACGCCCGGCTACCACGGCTACCGACGGAATTTCAGAAACTACGGTTAAAGGGAGATTTACCATAACTTGTGACGTCAAATGCGATTTATTACCTTCATTTTTCTGGGGATTAAAACCTCAAGGAAACAGTAGTCAGACATTCTCATTCTTCGACACTAACAATTTAGATGATACAATGCTGTAACTACACTAAGACGTCCTGAAGTAATGGAAATTTATCAGGCTTACTCTTGTGACAACGATTTTGAAAATCGAAGTCGCACTGACTGCGATTATCGACCGATGGCGTCATTACGGTAAAGTGCGGGAATTGTGAGATGGTAGAACAATCTCGTATTATAAGACGAATCGCTTCAGTGATTCACTTGATATATTTCAGTTAACCCGACAATTGCTAATAACTTAAATATTCACTAATTCTTCTAATAAATATCAATACAATAGTTTTGTAAGAGTGTTTTTCCTTCCATTCAAGTTAATACAACTGTACACCTTTGTAAACACACTGTATGCATGTGAACATTAAGTTTCGATTTGGGATCAGTATTTGCTGCGGAATTATTCCTAGTCAATGATCCACCAATCGATTTTAGAGCAAAAGTTTAAGTTTACAAAAATTGCATTTATTTGCTATTATGCCATGTCCCAGTGAATTACTATTACAATAGCCCTGAACAACGAAATACCTTGGGCATTCACCGTTCAGGTAGATACCATGATTCAAACTAACTGGCGAAAGTAATCTGATGTAAAAAGATGGAAGAGGTTAGAGGCCTGACAAGTGAAAATGATTTCAGATACATAAATCCTATATTTGGAGTGCTATCAAGCGATCGATGTCGAAAAAGGGGATTTTTCGCCCATTAAAGAGCATGCCGTTAATACTATATTTGAAAGTGCGCACATCACCCTGAAAAATGACGGAAAATGGTCGTTTCGTAATATCAAAAGAAAAATCTTGAGATCAGGTGACACGTACTTGACTCTACCACGTGATTAGGCTAGTGCTTTCAACCGCAGGATAATTGGTTTACCAGTTTCGTGAAAAGTTGATATTCCCCATAAGCTCAACAAAGGTACTAGCGTCTCTGGCACTGATTGGACCGTAATATTTTCCAGCTGCTGTAATGGAAACACATTTCTAGAATATTTTGGAATGTAATATTTCCAAAAACCGAAATCAAGCCCAACTTTTAAAGAATGAAAGTTCATATTGCGTAATCGAACTGGTCAGAGCTCTGATACTCTCTGAATATATATAAACGCAGTAAATATTGCGTGGTGCATCGATTTAGTTGATTTCATAGCCTTCGGTTCTCCGCAACTTTTCATCCCAAATGTCTCAACTTTGAATGCCCTCACCCCCTTCACGCCCTCTAGCTCTTTCTGCAATGTAAACTGAGCTATAGGTTTTTGTGGTAGTATCGAATCCAAAGTAGTTCTATGTAAACTTGAAATTAACCATTGAAAATATCTGCTGCTGTTGGGATTCGAACCCTTGCTCCGGATGTAGGAAGCCAGTACTCTATCCACATCAACAAACCGACCGAGTCGATTACTTATGACCATCGCACTCATCTATCACAGAATAGAAGAGTAGTAGTAGTACGTTGGGGAGGCGAGCGAAAGCCGAGGTCATTAGGGATGGATGGGAAAAGGAGGGAGGGTGGAGAGAGACCCGACGTCGGCATTGGCCTACTCTTAACGAAAGGGGCCAAGCGGTCCGCAGCTTAACGTCCCATCCGACGGACGGCGCGCTCCCTCAAAGTGCCCTCCACAAAGCACCTCAAGTTAGGATCGGGATATCACTGAAAATTATCTTCCATCTTCGGGATTCGAATCCGAATCCTCTGGGTGGGAAGCCACAACGGTAGCCACCGCACCACCCCGTCGGCCGCATGAGTACGCCGTCCGTCGGATGGGACGTTAAGCTACGGACCCCTAGGCGCCTTTCGGTAATAGTAGGCTAATGCCGACGCTGGGTTTCTCTCCACCCTTCATCCTTTTCTGTCATTTCCTTATGGCGCAAATGACCACAGCTGTCGGTCGCCTACCCTAAATACTACTACTACTACTCTTCTATTCTGAGAGAAATAAGTTCGATAGTCATAAGTAATCGACGTCCTAAACAATTTACTTTGCATATTTTGGAATATATGTTATGGTATTCCATGCGGATTCTTGTATCGGAGAGAGTTGGTAATACCTCGCCCACCCCACGCGACGGAGCAGGATTTGTTGCGCACTTGAACACAAGCTACTTAATTCCCATCCCAAAACCATAAGCACTGAATAGAATTATTGCTAAATATTCATGATAACCGATATACAATGATGTACTCACCGATTTACTGTGTAGTAATCTCTGAATCCATTCCTTTAAACTAGGCACGTTCCAATAAAGCGTAATTTCGCACACACCTCCGAGAAAAACCTATGAAATGAAATTGGATAACAAAAATTAGATCGAGCAAAAATGGAGCTCTCAAACGTTTTGATAAAATATCATTTCCCTGAACAAAGAGAAAGAAGTCAAGTTTTTTTAACGGATGAAGACATCGAGTATTACATACCTATTCCCTGCTTCACGAACTGAATCCAGCTCTCGCCGATGCGACCCACACGCGAGCGAAGCTATCGTAAAAATAAGGGGTTCGTTACGTCAGACAGGAGAGGCGGAGGTGCGCACTTTTCCGCCAAATTTTTGGACGTGGGGTTAAATGGGGGAGGAGGATTGATTCTTCGCGAGTTCAAGCGAGACATGGTCGACGAGCATCTCGAAAGTTCTATTAGATCCACGCTGGCAAAGTAGGGCCCCGTTTCGTTCCCAATCTAGAAGTAGTGATTACATCAGTGACGGACACTCGATGAAGCGTGGTGTGCCCCGAGTGAGTGCGATAGGGGCAAACATTCAGAGGAAGAGAAAGCGTCGGCGAGTGAGAATTGAAAAGATGGGCATGGTGAAAAATGAAATCTGGGCATTAAGACGGATCAAGTAGGAATTCATAGGTCTGTATGAATTCTAGGAATTATTAAGTATATAGTTTAATGCATAATAAGCCACGAATTGTTCAATTTTTACTTCCAGATAAACCTGTCAACCTGTTAAACCTGTCAAAGGTGGCTATTGGGAATGCGTATAGGTATAAACCTATCAAAGCCGAAAGTATTGTTAATTCTATTTATAATGATCGCCTCTGTTAGATGGAGCCCGATAGATATTTTTCTAGTGATTGAAAATAGCATTTCGATGCGTGAAATATGAAAAGAAAATTTATGATAAAAATATTATGTAGTTCCGTTCGAGGTTGGAGATTTTTTCACTATTTTGAACATTTGAAATCATTTGAAAGCTTCCCCAAACTTTTGGAGAATTCCATTGAGAAAACTCAAACCTTTATTATGATAGCAAGAAATAATGAGCTCTACGGCCTCTCAATTAAAGAAGAAAGGGGAAGAAAACTCCAATGGCCGTAAGAATTAGTTGCCAATCTCTCGTCAGACCAATTGTTGTGTTGGTGTGACGGGAATCACGTCAGGGACCAACCACAACCTCTCGACCAGAATACCCTCTGTGGTGGTTTACGGGAAATTAATCCGCGTCAGGGACCAACACACAGCCACACGCACACTATCCTGACTGAAATCCTTCACGAGGCTGTGAGACCCTGTTAAAGAATTTCAGATGGAGATGGAATCCTTCACGAGGCTGTAGAGTAGAGTAGCGGGGTCTACTCTACAGCCTCGTGAAGGATTCCATCTCCATCTGAAATTCTTTAACAGGGTCTCACAGCCTCGTGAAGGATTTCAGTCAGGATAGTGTGCGTGTGGCTGTGTGTTGGTCCTTGACGCGGATTAATTTCCCGTAAACCACCACAGAGAGTATTCTGGTCGAGAGGTTGTGGTTGGTCCCTGACGTGATTCCCGTCACACCAACACAACAATTGGTCTGACGAGAGATTGGCAACTAATTCTTACGGCCATTGGAGTTTTCTTCCCCTTTCTTCTTTATTATGATGGTTGGATGTATGGTTGGATGACGAGTTTTAATTACATACACCTTTTTTCATTACACCTCAGTGATTTTATTAAGGAATTGCGATGCGAGTGAGCTAAGAATACTGATTCTCATTGTTGAGGTACTGAATCTGAGTGAATAATCACGGGAGATTTGAACGGATTTTCCGTAAGGAAGGGGTTTTCTGTCTTAGGTGAAAAAAATGGAAACGTAATAGAATTGTATTTAAGTTCATTGGTTTTAAATTTTTTTTGTTTCCGATTCTTAGGATCCATAAAAGGAAGACTTTGTTTCAATGGGAAGGGATAGTTTGTATCATCCCTTGGTGCCTATCCTCAAGATTAGGGTAATGTGGATTTCAGGTTTCTTTTAACCCTTCCTCCATTTCCAGAATTCCCTAACCCAACCAAATTACCACCTTAACTATAGCGTATTACTTGTTACTTACCTAATTACAATGCTGTGAGGTGGGGAGGTTATTTTCTCTGTGTTAGGAGGAGTTTCCACTCACGATAATTAAGCCGCGGCGTTCGAATTTTGTGATGCATTAAATGCCAAGTTGAACTGTTATGGTGCCAAGGCTACCTGACAAAAAGTGTGATGCTTAGTCAGTTTAGACCACCCCAAGTGACTTTAAGCTGTCCTCACCTCGTTCAATACCCTTGGAAGTGGGTTTAGGCCAAAGGAAAAGGAGCATGAATTACGGAGCACCCTCATATTACCGAATTTCCTATTGGAACTAAGTCGATCAGTGAAGTGTTCAATTTAGTTATTTATTTATTTAACGTCTTTTATTGTTGGAGCGAGACTTTATAGTCCCTTCTTCCGCTTAACCCCCACATATTACTTTAGCGACGACGACGAACACCCAAGCCCTAGGTGTAGGGATACCCACCTACGGGAGAATCGAACCCGCGACCTCTGGGTTAGCAGGCGAGGACGTTATCCCGGGGCACCGAGGTCTGCGAAGCGCAATGATGTCATGGAATGCAGATGTCTTGAATAGAAGGAAGTTATTTTGAGGGTGACAGTGCAGAATTGTAATTCTATTTTAATGAAAAAAATTTAAAATATCAGTCTCAATACTTAATTTTCAGACCTCGTAGAACCCATTAGAAAAAACTATTTCACTAAAAAAATCGTTACGAACAACTAAATGACTCGAGCGAGTTCAAACCCGTACTGAAGGAGGATCACATGTTCCCCTGCCGCCCCTCTAGGCCCAGCGCCTTCAGTGTTGCCAGATCGAACGCTACCTTGCCAGTCCCATTACTTAATCTACCGACCTTGTATATCAGCACTGGCTTGACTAAGGAGTTCATTTCATCTGGATGAGTCAGATTAAAGATATCCTCTCGCTAAGGAATGTGCGATAAGTTTGAAGACTGAATCTAATAAGGATGTTTGCCCTAAGTCATTCAGAGATTTTTGGCTTTCCTGTTGCAAAAGTAAGGATACAAGTACTATCGCGTTTCTCTGGTTTTCAGTCATGAGATAGAGATCATAATTTTGTTGAAAAATTCCGTCGTGATGGAATGTAATTGATCTGTGACTGATTGAATCAGATAAAAACTTTGATATGGAAATTGGTTTTCATCGTGGTTTGGAGACTTAAGTACGTGGGCATGGAGAAAGTTGGAAAAGGTGAAATTGAATGAAAGGAAAAGAAACGAGGAAGGGCTGGGTATGGTGAGTGAGGAGAGGGGATTTTTAATAATAATAATTAATATTATTGTGGTGATATTGAGACAAGATAATCCCTTTCCCACCTAACCCCTATTGCTCGGAGAAATCATATGGAGATAGGAAAAATGAATGAATAGCAAATTGATTGGCAATGGGATGTTGAAGTCTATGATAGAGGGGAAAATTTATTTATTTATTTTGCATTATTCCGAAAACAGCACTTCGACCTCTACATCGGACTATGAACATTGATATAACAACTTGATATTTACATACACCCAAACCCCAGGTGGAGGAAAAACCACCTAGGCGGGAATCGAACCCGCCAAACGATGCACGTTTTAGGCAAACGAGGAAGGGGCAGAAATAGGATAGGATGTTGGACGGAATGAAGGGAGGAAAGAAGTGTGCGGAGGTTAAGAGAAGTTTATTGTAAAGGAGGGTGTTGGGTTGTGCTTTGTTATTAGAGACAAGAGAATGATTTGGTAACTTGTGTCCATCCAAAACCTACCTTAAGCGGTGGAATACCAATAATAATAATAATGCAAGGTACAATTCCAAGGGGGAGGCCATCGGGCCCGGGAGATTTGCCCTTCTGGAGGCTGCATCCGATATCACATTGAGGTCCTCGCCGGAGATGTCCCACATTATTACATCTTCCAGTTTGTTTCCCAGAAGGGGGAGGGTAGGAAAGGGCGGGGTTTCCTTCTGCCTGCCAATGAGTGCACCTGCATAAGGTTTTGTAAAGTGCTGCCGTGCATGCATTAAGGTACGTGCACAGTACCTTGCGTGCTTCAGTGGTCTGATTGTCTAGGAACTGCTCCCAAATAGTGTTCTTCTTTAGAGAAAGGTGCACTACTTGTACTAAATTAACGTGACTAGATCAGAGGCTGATCTAGAAAATCTCCGAAGAGGGAAAGGGCATTTTAGAATCAACAAAAATAATTATATGACCATTTTTTCCTTTAAATAAATTGGAAAATCATAACAAAATTTAAATCAATTGCACAAACTTGGAGAACACAAATAAGCACTGCTGCAGATTTTGTATGCTCATGGAACAGCTGGTGTAAAAAAGTATTATATAATTTTGCCAAGTAATGTTGTTGAATGTTATTAAAGCCAAAATTATTCCCTAAGGTAAGTGGGCTCCTCTGTTGGATTTGCCCTAGGACTGGACCCCCACAGATTGGTTGCGGATTCGTACTGCCATTTTTGAGTTGCGCATTTCTGCGTTCCGTGTTCTAGAATTATATTCTCATGGGAGGTTAAGTCGTGGTGGGATTTGGCATCCTTTCTTGTGGCCTACGTCAGTTCCGCTAAGGCTTGACAGTGAAAGGTCTGATTCAAATCACAAGTGCTTGAATGCCCTCTCGGATTTTACCGTGGGCCTCCAGGTATTTGAGCATTCAAAGAACCGTAGGCCAATGCAACAATTTCAGAGTGTATAAGGCGAATGATTTTTACACTCTGAAATTGTTGCATTGAAATGCACATCAGCGGATGACTCCGTTAAAAAGTTACAGTTGCGACATCTCCCGCAGTTTCTTTGGAACAGTATGCCATATTAGATGGTGGAGATTTTGTTCTAGCGACTAAATCAATTAATTTGTACGGCTCATTCCAGAATAGTTTCTTCGCCATATTAGTTTTCAGCCTCAGTACATTATTTCTAACTTTGTACTTTCTTCTTCTTCATTTAGTGTAAACGCTCTTACCCATTTCTTCCTATAATATATAGCTCCTTTACCATATCCTCTGAAATCCATGGCTTCTTAATCCTTCTCATATTTACGGCTTCAATTGTTCCGTTTGAGGTTTTCACTGGCCTATTTTTAAGACGAAACTGATAGAAGATGATTGGTTGTAGCCTTGTGGCATCGTCGCCGATGAAGTAAAAGTTTTTCATTCGATTCTTTGTTATTTTCGAGATCCCCGGAAGTCGGTCAGGTAATCTATGACCCGGTCGCTTTGGTAAAAAAATCTTCGTAAAATATTGTTGTTTTTCCTACGCCAATTAGGTATCTTCCGGTCGTTGTGCGCTTTTAGGCTTGATAGCGGCCAAAATCTTCCCTTAGAGCACAAAAAACAAAATTCGGGTTCGGTTACCCCCGCTGAAAATTCATTTTGCAAGTGGACTGTTCATTGGTGGAATGCCTAATGGCACAGAAAGGAAGAGCGACAGTGACCATTCCTCCAAATAATATCATAACTCTATAACTCCGTTTCAAACAATGAAATCATATTCACGAACATACATGCATTTCTGAGTCACAAAAGTAATACAAAACATAAAATATGCTAGCAAGAAATAGTGAGCTCTACGGCCTCTCAATTAAATAAGAATGGGGAAAGAAAACTCCAATGGCCGTAAAAATTAGTTGCAAATCTCTCGTCAGACCAATTGTTGTGTTGGTTTAACGGGAACCACGTCAGGGACCAACCACAACCTCTCGACCAGAATACCCTCTGTGGTGGTTTACGGGAAAT
Organism: Hetaerina americana; assembly: GCF_022747635.1. NCBI lineage: Eukaryota > Metazoa > Arthropoda > Insecta > Odonata > Calopterygidae > Hetaerina > Hetaerina americana. The sequence continues at coordinate 922,253 of NW_027286315.1, forward strand.
TAATCCGCGTCAGGGACCAACACACAGCCACACACACACTATCCTGACTGAAATCCTTCACGAGGCTGTGAGACCCTGTTAAAGAATTTCAGATGGAGATGGAATCCTTCACGAGGCTGTAGAGTAGACCCCGTTAAAGATTCCAGGATATTCTCAAGCACACGCTTTGTGACTGGCACAGACCAATCACACACACAAGCACTCAAGAAACACACACTCAAAAGGGCCCAACTTCTGGGAGAATCTGGACACAGGTAAAGAGCGCAACCAAGGTTATGCGTCGAACACGCGTGTTTCGGCCACAAAGTGGCCCTCTTCAGCGAACCGAAGGGAAAACACCTTCAACACAAGGCTGAAAGTAAACAACCGGAGAAAAACGTCATATTTATATGGAAACTGTGGGAGTTAGGGAACCAATCGAATTAGTTAGAAGATGGAAAGGGGAGGAGTAATTTAAACGTATTGGCAAAGAGGAAGGAAGGGAGTAAGGTGGGGAGAAAAAGATACCAAGGGACTGAGTGGAACGGGAAGGAGTAATTAGTGAATGAGAAGGGAAAGGGGGGGGGGGGGTTGGGGCAAAAGTGGAAGGTATCCGAGTAACGGATTATGAAGGGGAATTGGGGGGGGGGTTTAAACTAAATATGCTAGCTTTCAGTACCTGAATTAAATTGATATAAGGATAGCAATTCCAATATACACATTACCTCGAAGCATAGTGCAAGAAAACAGTCGTGTTTCAATGATACCCAGGAATTTGACAATAAACTTCATTCCGCAGAAAAGGTTTCGGGTGCTAACGCATTACAGTATTTCATTTTGTGCGTACGCTCGGGTGCAAGTCAAATGCAATGCCATTAGATGGCAGCTTCTGTGGTATTTATTGGCCTCCATTTAATTCGGGTATTCGAGACTTACCACTTACCTTTGCAAACATATCACATATCATCTTCTGAATCGTCGTAAACAAGGATTATATCAGTGCGTTTTAAGGAGTGACTGGGACACGTCATTGGAAGGAGATGGATAAAAGAAAACGATGAGGAAACGCAAACCTCTCTCGTCGATGAAATAGCGGAGGTATTTTTTACTTTTCTCACAATCTCCAAAGTCAGTGATAATAAATTTGCGATGTGTGAACTCCTGGGATATAAATCTAGTCCGTATCATGTATTTGTCAAATCCGTCGTTTTAAAGCTTCCCCGCGGGTGTTCAGCTCTTTCATCGTCATCTAACCGCTTGGTTGCAGTTGCGGTGACATTTCTATACCAAGACTATTTTTCTTGTGAAGATCGAATAAAAGCCATAAAGTGGAACTGCACATTCAAAAACTTCAGATTCATACCAGATTCATTGTTGTAGTAGAACGTAATAGTGGTAGAATGTTGTCATATAGTAGAACGTGCATTCTATGAATGCCCTTTCCAAGGACTAACTACACGAAAAATACTTAGAATGTATTTGAGATTTGGAAAGAAAAACAAGAGCTTAATGAAAAAAGTTAGTTTAATTTCCAAAATTTTAAATATTTCATGAATTTTTAAAAGTATTATTCATTTTTTCCCTCTATCAGTAGAGTTTCTGATTCTACAAATTCAATTTTCGTGTTCAAATATTTTTTAAACTCATATCTCCACTCTCAGGAAATCTCAGATTTCATTGACAATACTAGTGGTGAGCCAGTGGAAGCCATGATCACTTTAACTTCTTGCGATATAAATATTCAAGCAATATGCACATAATAAATAAATAAGATAAAATTAGATAAACATTTTTAACCAACTGAAAAATAATGTCCTCACAACGTTTAATGTAAGCTATTTAGCATCATCATAGGATTAATATTTTGCAAACTAGTTTTGTTACCTTTCATCTTTGGCAGTATGCATAAGTTTTTTTTTATCTTCTTATGTACAGATATCTAAAAAAAATTACGTGTCGATCGATTGCGCGATAACTTATCTTTGCAATAAAAATTCATTTATCTTTAACCTCATGTACTCGTAGTATTTTGATACAAACATCGAGTAGGAAAAATGCGAAGAAAAAAGTTTACGTAAACTGTCATCACAAAAACATCTCAGACAATGAACAGCTTAAATTAAGAGTACGATTTTTCACCACAACAGCACAAACATCACACGAAAACGTCCATTTGAACTCAGACCTTCCGACACTTGGAAAAATGTACATCGAAATCATCACACACACACTCGTAGGGAACTGTCTAAAAGGAAATAACCACACGCGCCCGACTCTTTGGCTTCTTCAAACGAAGACCCGATGATTCAACGAGGACCTTCATTTACCTTGGTCGTAAATTGAACACTATGTAAACACACGCGCGTCCTATCAACCCTCTCTCTTCCTTTTGCACTTCTATCCGACGGCACTCCTGAAAAAAAACTCCGCTCTGAAATACTTAGCATGCACGATGAATGTGTTCCCAACAGTTTGAGGTCTCTTTTCTGTGGGATTCGCATTTTTTTTCCCTCAAATCCCAAAGATCAGAAGGAAGCGATGATCCCTACGATGCTGGTCCAAACTCCAGTCACAAATCCGAGTGTACCAAACAGGAAGATGATGATGTTCTTCCACATGATCCACTTGAACTTCCCGAGATTTTCGTAACGGTACACAGTTTCCAGAATGGCGGGGAACAGGAGTCCGGCCGTTGAAATGCACACCGCACCGATGAGTCCCATCAGCGAATCCAGGGCCGGGATTGCCAACGCAATGCATGCTAGAGAGTGAATGAAAAATGAGAAATAAACACAATACAGTAAGCGATTATGTGAAATGTTAAGTCGCAACTGAGAATATCCAGTCATCTTGTGATAAGAGAACCAAAGTCAGAGTTGATTTATTGTAATTAATTTTATACCCTTGAGATATCAGAGAGTTCTGTGTCGCCGTCAAGAATTTCTTCAGGGACCTGTTAAATTAGTCCTCACAATTAAAAATGAACCGTGATCCAAGAGAAGCGCGCCTGAATAGAAGTGCCTAACAAGTGTGGCATTGTAGCGAAAGTATTAAATTGTCGGTAAGCTCACTGGGAATTCCAGGAGAGAGACATTTTGATTGACTTTATAATGAAGATCAAAAAGTGCGAAAGGGGGAATATAAATCCTAAAAAATTATTTTTTAATATGCTACACATTCTTTGACGCGAAACGACTTGAGAAACTTAAAATTTACGCCGTCGCTAACCGCTATGTTATTCACGAACAGAGAATGTGTGAACTTGATAGGCATTTATGTAAAACGTTTAATTCAAAATATTCTACAAATCAAAGTTACATTTTGGACGATTCCTAAGGACTATTATCTCCAGCGTAATACGAAAACTTTCTAAACCAACCCACATCCCTTTCTATATTATTGAAATACACGTTCGTATATTTAATGATCTGGCTTCGGAAATTATGCCGTATCTATAAATCAAATTTAAGTAGTCGCTGGTAGATCACAAGGTTCCCAGAGATTGGCAAACGGCTCACGTAACACAAATATTCAAAAAGGGAGACAAGGACGAACCGAGCAATCACAAACCTATTTCCTTCACATCCATTTCGTGTAAGGTTACGGAACATAGAGTTGTTAGTTTGATTGTGAGACACCTCGATTATCAGGAGTTATTAATGAAAAATCAGCACGGTTTACGAAAGGTTAGGTCCTGCGAGACACAAGTTCCGCTTTTTGTTCAGGACACTTACTTCGGGAGAGAGAAATTTTCCTGTGAACGCGATGTTTCTAGAGTTTAAGAAAGTCTTCGGCAAAGTAACTCATAGTAAACTACTCACAATGCTAGAAGCATGCGGCATAGATAAAAATATTCGGGGTTGGATTAAAGACTTTTTGAATGGTCAGGTACAAATAGTAGTGATAGATGGAGTTAGCTCAAGTGCAGCAGATGTTACTTTAGGTGTTACCCGGCGACTCAGGGAAGTGTTATCGGACCAATTTTATTCCTGCTTTACGTTCACGACATTGACTCCGTAGTCACTAGTAAAATAAGTTCATTTGCTGACGATGCAGTGATTTATCGCGATGTCCGTGGTCCTGAGAGTACATAGGCTTTACTAGATGACCTTAATGCTATACAACGCTGGTGTGACAATTGGAAATCAGAATTAAACTTAAAAAAGAGCTTAGTGATGAATTTTAGGAAAAAGAGTAATTTCCTCCCGAACGCCTAATGCAACGGGGCCACCGAAATGGATTGTATAGACTCAATTAAAAACCTAGGCGTTAGCCTGGCTCACCATCTCTCCTGGGAGAAACACACACAGGGAATATGTGGACAAGCTAACAAAAAATTAGACTTTATTGGAAGAGTACTGGGTAAATATGATGTAAAGGTCAAAGATAAATGTTATCTCATTGAGAGAAGGTTAAATTACAGATTAAATCTCTTGCATAAATTGGAAGGATGTCTCTGTAGCAGTGGAGCTGAAAATGTATTATTACCCCTATCGTACTAGGGTAGGAGATATCATGTCAATACAATTAGACAGATTAAGTGTAGGAATAGATAGATTTAAGATTCCATTTTTTCCACGAACGATAAGGGATCAAGATAACATTGTCCGACCGCGATAGGGGTAAAAATTTTCGGGTCAAAATTAGTATGGTGTGTATTCAACCCCTGCCACACACCCTAGCGGTTACTTGCAGGGTACTAAAATATATAAATAAATATAATATATAAATACATTATATCTCTCTTTATTTCTTCGTATTTGATGCCTTTATGCTGTCAAAAAAATCTATTCCCTTCTTTCCAGAACCCCGTTCACCCTCAGTATTCATACCCCCTCCATCAATGTTTTATGCCTTCTGAGGATTCCTCCCAGTAACAACTTCCTCTCTTCGCCCACCCTGTTTCGAGTCTCGAAGAAGTTTGCCTTCTCTGCCCAACATATTATCTCCACTCGCCGCTGCACATCAACAGCTCAAAAGCATCCTCCACTCTAAACCCTCGTCCTTTGGTGGTCTGAACACCCGAGGGATGTCCACATACCCACTTTGAGCTTGTCATTGGATTTACTAGGAGCGTTAGGGTAGTGTCATTGAATCAGCGAACTTCGCCTTAATGCCCACTGTTTCTTCATTAGAATTATTGATTTTGGGAATGATTCCATATGGACTTTCGTTCGGTTTGGTGAATGCCATGATACATGCCAGAAACATGGAAACTGTGAAAGAACAGAAGTATTTGAAACGTGAGCATTGAGATCACATTGAAAGGATTAGCAGAGTGTAAAGGATAAAGGAATCAGAAAGTATTGGGCGGCATTTGGCGTGGAAGGAAATATATCAAAGCTTCAAGAAAATAAGCAGAGGAATCAAACAGCACACTGGTTCAGACGGAAATGCTTCATCTACATAATACCCCGCAAGTCAGCGCATGCGCGAGACGTCACCAGCCAGCTACACATTCACAATCACTATTGTACGATTAAATCTACACAGATATTAGTTAGAACATGCAATCGACCAAAGTAAGTCACCACGCAAGAAGCTACTTGCATGCATAAATATTGCGTAATAGGACAATATTCAAATCATGAGGGAACACCATTAAAAATGGGTATATTTAAAATGGTTGCATGACAACGACAAAGTACAGGTATATGCACTACCAATGCAAATCATCCTCTTCGCATCTGCGATCATATCTATTTTGATATGTAACTGTACGAGGAATAAGCGACATTTTTAATCTATCCGTTCTGCTATTTATCTCCCTGATTTTACGTTAGTGAACTGATCTCCCGTATGATGTAGTATTAAATAATATTTAATACATTTTTACCCTGCAAGGCACCACTAGGGTGTGTGGCAGGGGGAGAATACACACCATATTAATTTTGGCCCAAATATTTTTATCCCTACCGCGGTCGGACAATGTTATCCTGATCCCTTATCGTCCGTCGAAAAAATGGCAACTTAAATCTGTTTGTTCTATACTTAATCTCTCTCGTTGTATTGGCATGATCTCGCCTACCGTATTACGATGGGGGTAATAATAGATTTGCAATATCTCTGCCAAAGAGACAACAGTAATCGTAGCCAAACTTTAATTCAACGTATGATCTATCGTAGTAAGTCTGGACCTGTAACATGTCTTTAACATCCTCGGATAAGTGCCAGGTTCAAATTTTCACATTAAATTTAACCTATATTTCAACCTACGGTCAACTAGTGGTTCGCATCCTAATTTTTCCAATACTGTTGTTGGCAATGCTACCTTGTTCATGATAAATTTTCACAAAACTAGCGTTTTTCTACGTTGCACTCAATATAGCTCTGTAGAAGTTCTGTGGTTCAGTAGATCCGGATGATGCGGTAGTTAGCGTACCGGCTTCCAGAGGGTCCGAGATCGAATCCTGGAAGCGGCAGATCTTTTTCGGTGGTATCTTGATCTTTACTTGAGGTGCTTTTGGTGAGTACGCCGTCCTTCAGATGAGACGTTACACTACGAACCCATTGGCGCCTTTCGTTAAGAGTAAAATGCTGACGCCGTGTTCCTCTCCACCCTTCCTCCTTTCCCATCCTTTATCCATAATGGCGCAAATGTCCTCGGCTGTCGGTTGCTTACCTTAAATCTATTGCTAATACGACTGCTAGTTCTGTGGTCCAGCCTACTTCGTTAGATCCTTTACACTTCCAGCATACTCCTTGCATGTGAGGCCTAACTTACGTAAAACAACAGAGCTATTTTTAACCTATATCTTCAGCAAAAAGCTTGCTGGTGGATGACATGCACGGATGACCTACAGTTAATGATCAAAGGAAGAAGCAAGTAGAAGATTTTAGGGAAGGTAACCGACAGCTAAGGTCAGTTGCGCCATAGGGGATGGATGGGAAAAGGAGGAAGGGTGGATCCGGCGTCGGCATTAGCCTAATCATAACGAAAGGCACCAAGGGGTGCGCCGTCTAACGTCCCATCCGACGAACGGCGTACTCACTCAAAGTGCTCTCCACAAAGCAGTTCAAAAATGGATCGAGACACCACTGAAAAATATCTGTCGTCGCCAGGGTTCGCCATGGCACGCCAAGCCAGTAAGTTAGCCATGGCACCATCCCAATCCCAAGGAAGAAGCAAGGTCACTGAAAATTCTAGATGGTAGATAACATCAAAGGTGAAACGGAATTCTGGCAATATTTAGAGGACAGCAAAGTTAAAGGAAGCACTGCAGCCACCGTGGTAATATCTGCCAACATGACTGAATATAAATGATCATTTCATTGTACATAACCGGAGATATCAGTTGGGATGACATTTCGTCGTTTCTCCCGAGGTTGAATGCTCGTAAGGTATTTTTTTGGCTCAAATTTCTCGTTAAAGATTCAACACAATGGAAAATAAACACACATCAAACCTTCGGAAGCTGATACAGTATCTACGTATCTCTGCGGAAGGTTGCGTTCCGAAATGAAATGACATTTCTGCAGAACTCCGAAAGAAGTGACGCTATCTACTTTTTCAATGTACGAACAACTGTTTTGCGCATTTTTGCTTGCACTGTAGAGGAATACAAGACAGCTGAAAGAGATAAATGGCACAAATACTCAACCTGTGAAAAGGACGAGGAACATCCTGTAGACGTGCTCCGGCTGGAATGGTCCCTTCCACTCGGTCTTCAGTCTTGGGAACCACCTCTGGATACCTCCCCAGGTCATCTGCACGGCGACGTACATCTGGAGAGGATAGGTCAGGCACACAGCCAGCGCCAGCATCAACTTTGTTGACTGCGCCAGGCTAAATGAACGAAAAAAATTGAAACGAATACGCAATTAGGATGATCCATTCGCTGCAACTCAGGAATACACTACATTCAGTGCTTCTCGTAAATCGACCTTTATTCGGTTTGGACGGGATTTTTTCGGCGAATATATTTTTAAACGTATTTATCCATGCAATGAAAAATTAACACAATACCGAACCGGATATTGCGCCTAAGATTAGACACTATGGAAGTGGTTCTCAACCTTTATTTCCCCAAATTCGAAAAGGACTAAGGCAAACACCGCGACAGATAACTAACGGTGTCATCCAGTGGAACAAAAATCGAAAATGTTACAGCGTTAAAATCTCGTAGTTTCTCGTAGTTAAAAACTCGGTCGAACATCGAGCGATCCGAGTTCGAATCCCGGTCAAGGAAAATTATTTTCAGTGTGTTGAATTTCCTGCATTTATTCTTGCACTATTGCACCTATCTTGGAAACGTTTTCGACCATAATGGTCAAAGTATTAGGGACATAAAAGGCAGGATTGAGTTGGGCAAATAACCTTTAGCAAAAAGGAAAATAACGGCGGGGATCTTGAGTGAGGAAGTTTGGAAAAGACTCGTTAAAAATGTGACATGAAGCGTGGTTTTTACGGTGCAGAAATATGGTAATTTAATCAAAACTATAAGCGTATATTGGAGCCTTTTGAGGCAAGAGTATGGGAAAGGATGTAAATGGTGAAATGGATGTCTTGGACCAATTGTTTTTCAACATTTGGCCCAAAATATCCTTTCTTTGAACGTTGACAAACACAAGTGAAATAAACTTCCGCCTGCTCACCAGGTCCAAAATTCACCTGTAGCATACTTTGAGCATAGGAAAACAAACGAAGAAGTACTATGCATGGTAGGAGAAGAGAGAATATTATCAGGAGAATCCCAAGGTGGAAGAAAAGATGGATGCAGAGCGTTTTGAATGACAATGGCATCATTAAGACTGTCAAAGGGGGGAGGACTTTAGGCAAGCGAGGTAAGGTAAGAAAAAGAATATGCATGTTGAACGGAATGAAAGGAAGAAAGGACTATACAGAATTGGAGGGTTCATTGTAGTGTGGAATTTCAGACTGCTTTGTTAGGAGAGCAAAAGAAATGTATCACTGCTCAGTCTGCGTCCAACCAAAACCTAATTTTAAGAGTGGAGTGCCAATACACAAATCCTTTTGGCATAGTCCACGGGCATATAATTCCCCCTCCCAGGAAACGTACTACTCTAACAATGCTGCATTACATGAAAATAAGATGCCTACATCGATTTGAGTCTGTGAAATTTAAATGAACTTTATTAAATGTCGAAGGATAAATTCAAACAAACCACAATGTTACAGGTTTTACGTCATCTTACAGGATATCTCGCGTTTATAGGTTTATTTGATAATTATTTGTAATATTCCAGCCATTGGCAAGGAGAAGGAAACCATGGATCACGGATGAGATGATTAGAAAGATAGATGAACGGCGAAAATGGAAGAATGTCAATACAGAATTAGGCAAAATGAAGTACAAATAATTGAACAATAAATTGAGGCGGGCAACAAATAAAGCAAAAGAAGCATGTTGGAAGGGAGATGAAACTAAATAAGGCCGTGGGGGTGGATAACATTCCCGCGGAACTATTGAAATGTTTAGGAAAATGTGGGAGGAAGAGGCTATATGGGCTGATCCGTAGTATTTATGAGGAGGGAATCTGGCCGGAAGACTTTGTGAGATCAGTTTTAGTTCCTATTCCGAAAAAGGTAAAGGCCACGTCATGTGAGGACTATAGGACAATTAGTTTGATATCCCACGCAGCTAAGGTTGTTCTCAGGATCATATACAATAGGATAGAGAGTAGGGCAAATGATTACTTAGGGGATGATCAGTTTGGGTTTAGGATGGGGAGAGGTACCCGTGATGCCATTGCAGCAATGAGATTATTAATCGAGAGGAATATAGAATACAATCAGGACGTATTTGCCTGTTTCGTAGATTTCTAAAAGACGTTTGATAGAGTAAATTGGGAAAAAATAATGAGTATTCTGCAGAAAATAGGAATAGAAATGGAGGGACAGGATGGTAATTCCCAACCTGTACTTGTCTCAGACTGCTCAGGCGCGAGTGGGGAATGGAGAGCCTTGGCCTGATGTTTTTACTACATAGTTCTTCTAAATATTCTTTGCATTTCTCTTAGATCATCTCTGGTTCTAAAAAGTTTTCCTTCTTACCTCCTGACAGTGCTTTCACATTCCTATACAGCGCACCAATTTCGCTCTTCCCTTGTAAACTTATATTCCAGCCCTGGGTCTTCCGCTAAGCTTCTTTGTCCCTATTAGATCCACGCCTCAGCTTATTATCTACCTCTTTGAACTTCCCTCTATTTATTCTGGGCTTCCATTCGTCCATTTCTTCCCATCATCAATCTCCCTAGTAATTTCGGCTGAATCAGTATATAATTGGTATGGTAGTTATTAGTTTTTATGAGAGACGACTGACAGCTAAGGTCATTTGCACCATTAGGGAGGAGAGGAAAGGAGGAAGGGTGGAGAAAACCCCAGTGCCGGCATTAGCCTACTCCTGTCGAAAGGCGCCAAGGGGTCCGCAGTTTAACGTCCCATCCGACGGACGTCGTGCTCACTCAAACTGCTCTCTACCAATCACCAAGTAGGAATCGGGATACCACTGAAAAATATCTGCCTCCGGGATTCGAACCCGGACCCTCTATGTGGGAAGCCTGTATGTTAGCTACCGCACCATCCCAATCCCCTATTGTTATGGGACCGACTACTTAAGTCAATGCGCTTTTTATTCTAAGTAGATCATTAATTGAGGCATAATAATTCACGCTTATTTATGGAGTGTTACGTCTATTGAAAGGTGAGTCAGAAAAATTGAGTAGCTTCAGGCGTGATGTGATGGAAGTCGATGTCGAGTCGATCAGGTCTGATGATGATGTAATACATCGAAACCCGGTCGTAAAATAAAATGGTATCCAGTGGAAAAGTGCTACGATCAGTCATTCAGAGAGTCAGGACGTTTTTGGTACTGTTTATTGGGCCACACCGGATCTCATTCCACCAACAATTTCGGTACTCCTGTTGTACCTCCTATTTCTGTCGCCACTATTTCAATAGCAGGTATACCCAGGTTGCTGCTGCCTGAAAAGTATTAGTTTATTACGCCATATAGTGCAATGGCTTCCATTCCCGAAGATCTGGGTTGAATTCAGAGGGTTAATAGTTTGATTCAGTCGCACCCCCCCTCCCCTGAGTTGAGCGCATCTACAATTATTCGGAGTCATTTTCACTTCTTTTTCAGGGCCTGTTAGCAAGAAATAATGAGCTCTACGGCCTCTCAGTTAAATAAGAATGGGGAAAAAACTTTCACCATTCACTCACTGTCAACCTTGTGCTGGAGGTGTTTTCCCTTCGGTTCGCTGAAGAGGGCCACTTTGTGGCCGGAATACGCGTATTCGACGCATTTCCTGGTTGCGCTCTTTACCTGTGTCCAGATTCTCCCAGAGGTTGGGCCCTTTTGAGTGTGTGAGTGTGTGTTTCTTGAGTGCTTGTGTATGTGATTGGTCTGTGCCAGTCACATAGTGTGTGCATGAGAATATCCTGGAATCTTTAACGGGGTCTACTCTACAGCCTCGTGAAGGATTCCATCTCCATCTGAAATTCTTTAACAGGGTCTCAAAGCCTCGTGAAGGATTTCAGTCAGGATAGTGTGCATTAGGCTGTGTGTGGTCCCTGTCGTGTATTAATTTCCCGTAAACCACCACAGAGGGTATTCTGGTCGAGAGGTTGTGGTTGGTCCCTGACGTGGTTCCCGTTAAACCAACACAACAATTGGTCTGACGAGAGAGTTGCGACTAATTATTAGGGCCTGGTAGATATAATCCCCCGCCAATCCCATCTTATTCCATTATAGGTTCCCTCAACACTGTACCAAACAATGACGTTTTACTATTAAAAAAAAGGAGAGAAATAAAAGCGCAGTTAGGTTTTATGGAAGCGTTTTGAAATGCGATCGGTAGATAACGACTAAGTATCAGTGGGTTAATTTTCTTGACATGAATTATGGTTCTCTGAAGAAAGGGAATTTCCGCTTCCAGACGATTTGTACGCGAAACGTTTTAACGTGCTATGAAAATGCAAATGTGTCCCTCTCGACCGTGATAAAATAAATAATTGCAATAAAATATTCAAAGGCGTAGTGCTACACCCGCATTCCTTGCGTTGCCCTTCCAATGATGAGGCAGAGAGTTTTGGAAAGTTAACTAGGTATGGCATTGGTTATGTATATGTGGAGCGGGTGCATCCGACTTCACTTACGGTTCATCCGGGAGGTTGAGAGACACACTCCCCTCGGTGCAGTCTCCGTACTTGAGGTAGCCGAAGTACCCTAGGGCTGCGTACATGGTGATAATCACGGTCATCCCGGTATTCAGGACTCTGAAGTTCCCGGTGAAGTTCTGCGGGGTTATCATATTGTTCTCGATCGGCATGATCTGTGGAATTGAGATATAAAACAGTATAAAAAAACGGCGAGGCACCTAAACCACTCGGCGGAACCACCTCGGTTGTCAACCCACAGACTGGTTTGATAGGTGAGGATATAATTCATACTACTCCACTCCGATACTAAGCTCAATGGCGCGTGAAATGAAGACATTAACAGCGTAATAAGGAAGGTCAATTCCTTCCAATATGCTGTTTGTGGTTTTCTAGGAAGTTCTGGTACCCGAAAAATCATTCAAAGCTTGAGTGAATCTAAGGTATCCCAAAGGGGTCACCAAGAATCGAACCCCTGCCCTCCAGTCGGTAGGAGAAAGCTCTTAACACTTGACTACTATATCCCACTCATTGTGGAACATTGACGCAATGACAAAGAACGCCATTAAGTGACATAACATGAATGTGGTCATAAACACTTGGGTAAACTTTTACGAACTGTTGCCGGCCGATTTCGTTAGGTGGATAGATCGCTCGCCTGCTGCTCGTCAAAGGTCGTGGGTTCAAGTCTCACGGCATGGGTGTTGTGTCAACTCAAGTAGTTCAGCCCCTGGGGAAATTCGATGACAAGTCAATGGCTTATCGGGATAACTTAGGGGTCACGGACCAATAGGGGTGCTAGAAGAGCAATTTAAAAAAGTTAAAAAGTTCTTCTTAGATAATGAGAGCGCAAACCAATTTCTATCTTCTCACACATAATAATATAGTGGCTTAGTGTGGTAGACTGATCAACCTATCGACCTTCAGAAACATCCCTCTCACGAAAGTAGATTACTCTTTTAGAAACTATTCACAACTCCATGCATTTTTTTATGCGTAACTTTCATGTGTGCTTAGGAAAATGCATAAAAAATTCCGTCTTTTTTTGCACGAATATAAACATATTACTTTAAACTTTTCCCATTCTTGTTCTAGAAAAAGTTTAGCTTAAAAAAAACGCATTTCTCTATCACCTCGGCGTAAATGGAGGGAAGTGAAGATGAATTGACGCAGATAGTGGCGAGTGCACAGAAAAATTAAGCGAGAAAATACTAAATACCTTAGGTGGGAGGAATTAACTCATAATCATTCATAGAAAATTATTCCTATTATCCTTAATAAGTAATCAGTAATCTACTGGCAAAACGAAGGTTTTTAATGGACACGTACCCTACACCCTACTGTACTTTTTAGCCCTAACTTGACAAAAATATCCTCAGATACCCATTCTAAATATTACACTAACTCTTCATGTCACTCTGCATGCTTTCTACATCCCTTAATTCTATCCTAAATTCCTATTCTTTACGCATAGATAATATTGTTCTGAAACATGCCATTTTGTTGACTTGGAATTCTATAACATTTGCTATTGTTTACATAGATACAGACATGTACACCCAGGAGGAACCGTTAACAAATAATTAAAATGTAATCAATATAATTTCCATTCCTGAAGCACACCATATTGTTTATAATTATATGTTTATGATTTATATGTCTCTGACAAATTTTGTCAATCACTAGAGGAACCGGGGATCGAGATGTTGCGGTGGCTATCGTACTGGCTTCCCACCCAGAGTTCAAATCCCGTCGGTGTTGAATATTTTTCAGAGGTATCCCGATTCCTACTTGAGGTGCTTTGTGGAGGGCACTTTGAGTGAGTACACCGTCCGTTGGATGGGATGTTAAGCTGCGGACCCCTTGGCGCCTTTCGTAAAGAGTAGGCTAATGCCGACGCTGGGTTTCTCTCCGCCCTTCATCCTTTCCTGTCCATCCCCAATGGCGCTAATGACCTTAGCTATCGGTCGCCTCCCATAAATACTACTACTACTAAAGGAACCATCCAAATAGAGAAATACAATGTACTAAGTAAAAAAAATGTCCCATTCGATTAAAATGAATGTAAGCGACTTCTTTTTTCCTACCCCTACCTCGATTTTCCAGCATTATCTACATCTCATCCACATCGGCATAATGACCAGCAAGCCACCGCATGGCAGTGTGGCGGGCGGTGTTACAAGGGACACCCCCTGTAAAATGCAGCCCCGAGCGTAAAATCAAACAAGACACATGCTAGCGCGCAATCTTTATTTCACGCGAATTGAGGTGATCGCCGTTTTATGCCCCGTGCGAGCACTAGATCCAGACTACCATCTTAACAGACGACAGAGAAAGCCCTAAGCAGAAAGGCTTCAGTAAGAAACAGAGCACTGTATCCCCGTACAAATTATACCCCAATAGAATGGTTTCAGACGTCACTTTGTGGAAGCAATTCATTTCAGAAAATAAATACTTATTTATTAAATACTTATTATTCCACATATATTTTTTTTATTATGATGACTTTGTAAGTCGAAACCTGGGTCGTGTTTAATAAATAATATATGTGGAATAACCAAGTATTTATTTTCTGAAAATTATACCCCAATACAAGGACGTGTTAAAGGAAAGAGGACGCCAGCCTCTTCGTGTGGCAGTACGGAGCTGTTGTTCCCTTCTGAACTTACGACTCCGATGCCCTCGAGGGCGAACACCGCGGTGCTGAAGAAGAGGGGTAGCTGTGTGAAAGTCGAGAAGTGCGGTTTAGTCTCCGTGTGCGGGATGTCGGTGAAGATGTAGTAGAAGACGATGCCGAGGCTGATGGCGACGAGGATGTTGGAGAGGAGAGAGAAGGGCGCGAGCAGTTTGAGGTTCCGGATGCTGCAGAGGGCCAGGAGGGGCACGACCACGCAGGCGATGTACGCCCGGAGGGGGATGTGGCTCCCAGACCACACGTCCACCACCTGGAAAACGTCAACACCCCCACCAAAAAAGGGTCAAAAGTCAACCAAATGGCTCTGACATAAGAAAATACGTACATATTATGCTGCATTCACTGAAGATTAAATTTTTTAAAAACTCAAACCTCCATCTCATTACTTGCTCCCAACCTTTGATATCCTCGTCTTAAAAAATATTATCAATTACGTATCAGCTATCCCCTGAACATAAAAAACACAGCGATCGAACCAAATGCAGCAGCGGATCCAGAAAACCTCGAAAGAGGGTTGGAGAAAGGGAGCATGTTTGGTACACATACAACATTTTCTATAGTCTTTTCTCCTATGAAAAAAGTTAAAGTTTTCGTATAATTTTGAACTTAGACGCATTAAATTAAAAGACTACAATGCACCCTGCAGTACATAATATTATGCTCGGGAGAGAGATAGCAGTGCCGGGGATATAAGTACCTAAGTGTATTTTGAATTTCATCAAAGCCAAAAAATACAGGGACTTCTAAGTGGTGGTTATGAGTCGCACGCTAACCCCCCCCCCCCAGCCCCTTGGATCCGCACTGCCCGAAGGTTGCCTTGATACGTAAGGTTAGACCTTAGAACCCTGAAATATATCCATTAGGATATTAAGGGCATAGGGAAGGAGATCCTTATCTTATGCCAATTTGCGGTATCCTATGAAGGTTTGAAGGTTTGCTGGTACCAAGTGTTACATCCCACCAAATCATATATACCATTGGTACTTACCCCTTCCCCCTACGTCATTTTTCCCCGAAAAAGATGTGTACAATATAATATCGTATTTTTACTCATTCTGAAGGTGATAATACAATTTATCTGTCGAAACAATTTCGTAAGCCAGTGAGAAAGTACTGTGATCGGTCACTAAGCGCGTGAGTATGTATTTAACTGTTAAGTCTGGAACATTTAGGAAAACCATACTCATGGAAATATTAAATATTATTATGTAAGTATAAATATGTATCATATATTTTAACGAATATCCTGTAAAACCCATCACTAAATGCCAATACCATTGTGTAAACTAGTGTTTCTGAGAAACCTCTGACAACCCAAGGAACACATAAGAGGGAATTAATTTTGTATTATTTATAATATTTTACACGAAATCCACTACCTTCGTAATTTGTGACCATTCACATTCTTACAAGTTTAAAGTATCAAGTAAATGACGTTTTCTACGTTAAAACCATCTAATAAATGTTAATGAATCCATAAAATTATTAAAAATTAAAAACCCTTTCTTTTTACCCAACCTCCTAACTATTCGCATTCCACCCTTATCCTCGCTGGCCATCCCTCTAGCACTCATCTTTCCATCCATCACCCCTTCCCTCACTCCCTTTCCCTACCTCTCCCACCCCATCATATGACCATATAAAGCTGTTCAAATGTAATATTCCTTGTAATAACCAGAAAATTCTTCAGTGTGGCCAAAACTGTTTTCATCAATTCGGAATTTTTTCATATTTTGTAATTCTTTTTCAGATTTCCATCAATATATTATAAATTAATTCATACAACTTGATGAAACAACTTTATTTCTATAATGAGAGAATTTCTCTCAATATTATGAATTCCAACAAAAAGAATACCTCAGCTTTTTTTAATTCACTCAAGAGGATCGATTCTGGCTCACTTACCTTTACCTTACCTTACTTGCCGTATCTGTGAAAATAAATAAATACCCCTGCTATTACTTTCTCTTTAAATTACAGAATTACGATCACCAACTATTTTGGACGACACACTATCGCTTGCTAGTAGCGATGATAACTTTTTCTACAGATTCTACTCAGTCACCATTCACCTGGGGCTTGCTTCTATACTGGAGTGCCAAGAGTTTCCAGAACGCAAGTTATGAAAGGAGGCAGAAAGTTTCTACCTACAGAAGAAGAAAAATATAACGGTGGAGTTTGGTAGTGATATTTCATTTTAAATTTGAACCCAACATGCAGAAAACAGGATTAAACTATATGCGGTGCCGTTTTGGAAGCAGAGAAAACATTGGCTCAATGATAGAAAAGTACAGAGGAAAGCATTAGACAGTAAAAACTTCGAATATGGAACACAGAGCGTCTTGCCATCATTAAAACTCAGGAATGGGATCACATAGAGTTTCAAAGCTAAATTAAATATCCTGGAGGGGTATTGATCACCCTTTTGGAAATTATATTAATTGCGGTACACATTTATATGAGCAAATCAGTACGCAGCCTCTGGCGGTGATGAAATAATAATCGAATATCACCAAAGAAACCATAAATTTATTTGAACTTCAAACTGGAATGCCACGAGGAACAAGTAACATAATATAATCTCGGTGACCCCTGAAGTTATTTTGCAGTGTATACATACGAGTATGATACAAATTTCAATGACTATTTAAATACTACACGGCATGAATTGGTTATGAAAATAATGAGACATAATGCTAATATTTCGTAAAATAATGTTAACCAGAGTACAGCCAGGATGACTTTATATAAATAAATAATATGTTTTAAAGCGGAACTATTGTTGATTGAAACCAGCTGACTGGAGGTTTATTTGAGCCCTTTCCATTTTAAGATTAAGTGTAAAGCAGCTACTGGGTGATAAACTTCATTTATCAGTGATTATTATACTATTTTACTTATTAAAATATTGTTCTGTATATGATGGGGACGGTGTGAGAAGTTGTATTGCAAAAATGAATGATGTGTTTACGGTACGTGATTTGGAACGGTTTATGAAATTGAATAGTGCGTGATTATGGACGGAGTGCGGCAATGGACGGAGCGTTGTAGGTATGGTGTGAACCCAGCCCATGTTAGACGGTAAAGGTGCGGTTGGTAATCTTAAAGTGTCATTGTATGAATGTATAAGGGCATTTTGTCTCATATCTGTTCTTCTTGTGTATGTATGTATGTGGATTACAAGAGTGACCATTGACCAGACTTGACCGTTGCCACCAGGACAATTGCCTAATTGCAACGACATTAATTCTTAAATAAATAAATATACTTCTTAAATTTCTAGAAGGAATTTGAAAGAGTAAAATGGCCACAATTAATGAAAATTTTGTTGAATATGGAACAAGACTGGAAGGATAGACGACTTATCCTCAACTTACGCTTGCTTTTGACTGCTGAAGTGATGATAGTGAATGGAGAGTCAGAATGGATGGTTCTGGGAATTGGGATAAGACGGGGGTGTCAATTATCACTTGAGCTTATCAACTTATACGTGGATGCAATGGTAAAATATGATAGTAATTGCTGGATATATGAATGAAAGTATGTGGGGAATTTATTGAACCAGTTAGATTCGCGGATTTTTATTTAGCTTTAGTTATTCAGTCAGCCAAGGGATACAGGAATTGGATTTTAGGTAATACTGAGAGCATTAGAAAATTATTGGGGCTGGTATTGGATGAGAATTGATGCAAACGATTCGAGGGTTATGAAGTTTTCCAGAATGAGAAAGGCTAAGTTAAGTTAGAGGAAAGAACTAGTGCAAGTCTTGGAAGTGTTTTAGGCCAGGATGGTCCAGGTAGTGTGGATATATAAAGAAGATAAGGTAGAATAGTTTTCACAAGGAGGAGAGAGTCGATGACAGAGACATTTGAATAAAAAGCTTAGGATTTATCAAACAATTATTACTTAACACATTTAAGTATCAGCGTGATAGGAATTATATGCAAATGAATCATAATAAACCGAAGTTAACAAGGTTGTAAAGAAGCAGGAATCATAAAGTAAACATTAAATTTGGTGGACATCAACTAGAGCAGGCAGTACAATTCACCTAATTAAGAACAGTTTTGGAGGAGGGTAGGCAGATTGGTAGAGAAAAAT